>NC_044908.1:32242085-32842085 GCF_001633185.2 Quercus lobata | reverse complement strand
CAAAATGGCTATTATTGGAATTGACCTTAGCCATAGCAACTCTTGGCTTTGAGCTCGGCGCTGATTTTGTGGGGTCCAACTGCTGCACATCCTTCGTGGTCCCTTTTTGTCCTCCTCTCCTGCGTGTGACAACCATCCATGGTCCGCACTTGTCCTCATCGTGCTCCATTCCACTACTCTCTACCATGTTGTGCTCCTTTGTACTACTCTTTGCCATGCCATTGCCTGCCTCGCACCTACCTGGCACATGCATTTTACGTGGGCTTGTACTGCTCACCTTGGTATAAGACTCCTCCTTCTCCAACTTTGGCTCAGCCCCCCAAACGATATGTGGGCACATTTCCTTCTTGTGGCCAACTCTACCACACGCGAAGCAAAGCATATTGATGCCCTCATACACCACAGCTTGCTCAAATTTTCCAATGAGAACTGTGTTTATAAGTGGTTTGTCTACATCCACCTATATACATAGCCTGGCATACATACCCTGAGCTTCCATGGCGGTATGAGTATCAACTCTCAAAACTTTCCTAATGGCTTCCCCAATCTGCTTAAGAACTTTTGCCTCATAGAGTTCAATAGGTAGTGCATGTAATCTAACCCAAACCACGATTGACGAGATGTTAGCTACTTCCGGTTTGAAGAATGGCTCCCACGACCTTATAGATAGGAAATGTTCTCCTATAAACCATGGACCTCTTTTTAGAACTACGTCTAAATCCTCCTTCATTGAGAACCTTGTTAAGAAGAACTCATTCCCCAGGTCCACACAATCAAGCCTCCCACTAGATTTCCATAACTATTGGAGTTTGTTTTGAATGAAATTGAAGCCTATTTTCCTCTCGTAAACCTTGACAATCAAAGCTTTCAACCAGGACCCCTTTATGTGCAGTTTAGTTTCCTTTGATAGCCTTACTATTGCTAAACCTTCGCGTAAACCGGTAACCTCATCATCAGACTCAACATCATCCTCCATTA
The DNA here is from genome assembly GCF_001633185.2 of Quercus lobata. Taxonomy (NCBI): domain Eukaryota; kingdom Viridiplantae; phylum Streptophyta; class Magnoliopsida; order Fagales; family Fagaceae; genus Quercus; species Quercus lobata. The sequence continues at coordinate 32,841,107 of NC_044908.1, read as the reverse complement.
GGTCGTAGAAATCAAATGCTTGAGCATAAGCTCCTAAGATTTCTCCTACCAGTTTTTCCTTGAAAGACTTGTTCTGCGAAACCCAAGCATTGTTGCTCCGTGGAGAGAGACCATTTTCACTAACACCTTCACTGAAATCAGCGTGGTGGACATCCTTTACCTTCTTGTTGCTTTTTGAAAGTTTAGCTTCCTCTTCCCTTAAGAGAGCACGGTGCTTAGAGCGAGGTGAAGGTACTTGCTACTAACCTTTCTTGGATTTTCTCTGTTGTCTATGCTAGTCCTAGGAATGTAGAAAGATGTATTTTGTGGGAAAAATTAATTAAAGTTGCTAATCTACATAATAAACCGTGGGTGATAGCTGAGGATTTTAATGAACCCTTGTTGAATGAGGATAAGTTTGGTGGAAGACCAGTCAGTTTGTCTAGATCCCTCTTATTTAAAGATTGTTTAGATAAATGCAATGTGGTGGATTTGGGTTTTTCGGGACCTCGATACACATGGACAAACAGGAGAGAGATAAATAATCTCATTCAAGAGAGAATAGATAGGTTCTTCATGAATCCTAGCTGGTGCCTATTATTTTCGGGTGCTAGAGTCTCCCATCTCACTTAATGCCATTCGGACCATTGCCCGATGCTGTTGGAGACTATTCCTAGGCAAACCACCTTCCTTAAGAGACCTTTCAGATTTCGGAGTTTTTGGCTATCCGACCCTTCTTTTCCCCAAGTTGTGACTAAGGCATGGAATTGGGATGGGAACCTTTCAACTTCTATAAAAAAATTCACAAATGAAGCGACTCGTTGGAATAAAATTTAGTTCGGGAATATATTTGGGAAGAAAATGAGATTAATGGCTAGACTTAACTGAATCCAACAAGTTTTAGCCACCAATCCCTCTTCCTCCCTATTAGATCTAGAGAATCAGCTGCAAAAGGGTTTGGATTTAATTCTGAATCAAGAGGCGGAGTTGTGGGCTTTAAAATCAAGAATTAATTGGATGGTGATGGGTGACCGAAATACCTCTTTTTACCATGTTTCTGCACTTGCAAGAAGAAAAAGGAATACAATCTCTATGGTTAAAAGTGAGGTAGGGGATTGGTTATCAGAGGAAAGTGAAGTCATGAATCATTTTAGAGAGGGGTTTATCAGGTTGTATTCCACTAACCAAGTCAAGGCTTATTGGAGTCATAATCTTCGGACTGGCTGGCAAATTAGTCTTACGGAGGATGAGAAAAACAGTTTGGATCAACCGGTGTCAGATGAAGAAATTGCTACTGCCTTGTGGTCTCTTACGGCATTCAAAGCCCCAGGTCCCGATGGGCTACATGCTGGCTTTTTTCAGAGGTTCTGGCTCACTGTGGGGGATTCAGTAAAAGAGGAGATAAGGAAAGCGTTTCTTAGTAGGAAAATTTTGGATTATTTGAACAGCACAAGCATTGTCCTTATTCCCAAGATTCAAAGCCCAGAGTCCATCAGCAATTACAGACCTATTAGTTTGTGCAACTCGGTGTACAAAATTATCACTAAAATCATAGTGGGAAGGTTGAGACCGTACTTAGATAAATTAATAGGCCCGTGTCAAGGGGCTTTTGTTCCGGGAAGAAGAGGTGTGGATAATACTATTATTGTCCAAGAATTGATCCATATGATGGGTAAGACTAAGGGTAGAGGAGATTACATGGCGTTGAAGATTGATCTAGAAAAAGCCTATGATAAACTGGAGTAGAGCTTTATTAGAGATATGTTGATCTGGTTCAATCTTCCAAGGAATTTAATTGAGCTTATTATGAGCTGTATTTCTTCGGTCACTACCTCTTTGCTCTTTAATGGAGAGGCTCTTGAGCCTTTTATGCCCACTAGGGGAATAAGGCAAGGTAACCTACTGTCCCCTTACATTTTCATTATGTGCATGGATTATTTGGGGCAATTAATTCAGGAAAGGTGTGAAGATAAGTCTTGCGTTCCTGTCAAAGCTTCCCAAAGAGGTCCGGCCTTCTCACATCTATTTTTTGTAGATGATCTTGTCCTTTTTGCCAAGGCTAACATGGAAAATTGCCTAGTAATCATAGAAGTGTTAGATGAATTTTGCAGCCAATCTGGTCAGACCATAAGCAAAGCAAAATCAAGGGTTTTCTTTTCCCCAAATGTGGACCAAAGTGATAGCATTGAGTGACATACTTGGCTTTCAGTCTACACCAAATTTGGGAAAATACCTTGGCTTTCCCATCCATCACAGTGGTGCTTCAAACCAGGATTTTAACTTTGTGTTGGATAAGGTTAAAAAGAAACTTGCAGGGTGGAAAGCAAACCTTTCCATGGCCGGGAGGTCAATATTAATCCAAGCATCCACTTCAGCCATTCCAGCTTATGTAATGCAATGCAACCAAATCCCAGGGAGGATTTTAGATGGCATAGATCAAGTTAATCGGAATTTCTTGTGGAACTATTCGACTGATAAGAAAAGTATGCAGTGGGTGGGATGGAAGAAGGTTACTACCCCTAAGGAGGTAGGTGGGCTGAGTATCCAAGCTGCCAAGGGCAGAAATATGGCGCTACTTGCTAAATTAAACTGGAGGTTCCACACAAAGAGTGAGTCTCAATGGGCTAAAGTGTTAAGATTGAAGTACTGCACAAATCAGTGCATAAATTCTAGAAATGAAGCCAGCCTATCGTGCTCTCGCACTTGGAGAAGCATGAAGAAAGGGGAAGTTGTTTTCAAGAAGGGAGTTACATGGATTCCAAGATATGAGAGTAGCCTTAGCTTCTAGCATGACAACTGGTCTAAGGTAGGAGCCTTAAGAAGTATTATCCAAGGCCCTTTAACCACTGAGTCCAATATGCTTAAAGTTAAGGATGTTGCTAGGCTGGATGGGTGAGATTTGAACTTGTTGCAAATAGAGATCCCTGAGAATATTAGAAGAGAGGTTCAAGCTACCCCAATCTCATGTGTCGTAAGAAATAAGGATAGAATAGCTTGGGAACCTTCCCCCAAAGGCTCTTTCGATCTCAAAAGTGCCTATTTGCTTGCTAGTGAGCCTCTTCCTAATCCAGCCTTTCATGGGAAGTGGATATGGAAGTTGGATACATTGCCGAGGATCCAAACTTTCATTTGGAAATGCATGCACCAAAGTATTGGGGTAAGAGATTGCTTACAAGCTAGGGGGATGCTAGTTGACAACTTATGCCCTCACTGCAATAGTAGCGCTGAATCCATCCTCCATGCTCTTCAGGACTGCCATATCCTCAAAGCAATATGGCACTAGTTGGGCATCAGCTACCAAGACAATGCCTTCTACTCGGCCAACCTTCAAGATTGGATTATGGCTAATTGTAGAGACAAGGGGATTTGAAGTTCAGGGCAAGTTCCTTGGAATCAAACATTTATGTTTGCTATATGGATGATTTGGAAGGGCAGAAATCAACTGGTATTTGAGAACAAGAACCTAAAAACAAGCCTAGCCATGGACATCAACCAACGTGCTCTAGAATATTTTCATTGTGTTGGTAAGCCTTTGGTGGCCAATCGTAAAATTCTAAAGCAAGTGAGATGGGATAAACCTTGTTGTAGCTGGTTGAAACTAAACACCGATGGCTCATCCATGGGGAATCCGGGATTGGCTGGTGGTGGAGGACTCTTACGAGATGCGAATGGCAACTTGATGGGGGGTTTTGCTAGAAGAATTGGTACAGCAAACAGCTTCGCCGCCGAGCTTTGGGCACTTCGAGATGGCCTCCTTTTATGTAGACAAATGAATGCCCAAGCTGTGATTATTGAACTAGACGTTAGAGCTATTGTGGATGTTTTCAATCATCAAGCTAGAGCCAACACTGTTGTGTCTTCAATTATGGATGACTGCAGGTACTTAGCTACTCAAATCCCTCAAATGAGCATCAGACACATATACAGGGAAGCAAACAGGAGTGCTGATTGGCTTGCAAACTTAGGCCTCATGTTTGATTCTGATTTTGAGTTTTTTACTGATCCGCCTGTGGATCTTTTTCCTATTTTGGAGGCTGATTGCCGTGGAAATGTACTGCTATAGGCACTGTACTGAATCTGTTTTCTCTGTTTAGTTTTAATGAAATTCCGTTTTCTACCAAAAAAAAAAAAAAAAAAAAGCTAGTTATTCTTGATTTCTTATTAGTTCGTTTTAGTCACAGGTCACTGCAGAATCAGTAAAACACTGGCTTAGCTATTACTGTATTCATATTTTTTGCGAATTCTCTGACAAGTAGTGGCAAACCAAAACAGTTTTGAAATTTAGGCTACACACCTAGGCCTTCATAGTTTTGCCATTGCCTTTGGAGTTTAGAGTGAGATGCGCACATGGATCTAGTGAACTTTTTATAAAGGAACAGCCATACAGATCGAACAAAGAAAGAAACCTTCTTGGTTTTGGTCCTCTTGGATATTGATTCAATCTTATAAACAAACTCTGGATGTTTGGATGGGGGGCTTTATGGGTTTATTAAAAAGTAAAGTGAAAAAAAAAAAAACAACATGCTCCAAACTCCGGAAGGATATTATCAACCCAAAAAAAAATATTCCAAAGAAAAAACCACAACATATATTATTCTCATTTAGGAGTGGTTACAAGTAGACATGGCAAAACGGGCGGGTCGAGTTCGGGTCGGGTCGGGTCATCGGGTTGCTGGTTGACCCGTATTTTTCACATGAATTATCTATATAAATAACATAACATGTATTTGTCATTTGGAAAGTTATGCAACAAATTACTTAATGTAAAATGCATTATTTTGAATTCACCATTTATATCAAAAATGAACTTAGTTAAACTTATTAATACTTATACAATAATTTTAAAATTATACAAATCTTAACAATACTATCTAAAACAAAATAATACAAAGATAAGTAAAACAAATATACAAGTTTTATTTCTAAATAATATCAACATTTCAAAACATAAAACAAAATTACAAATGACTTATTGGATAACTCATTTGATAAAGAATAAAAACATATAAGAAATTTACAATCTTGAAAATTAATTTTATAATCAATTATCAATTGTGGTTAGCACTCTATTTCAATTTGAGATATACATTAAAGTTTGATTGCTTACTTATTTATACATGGTCTCTTTTATGAATATCATATCATTGTTAAGCAACATATACTCTAAGAAAGATCATAATTTATTTTGAAAAGCCGTTTATTTTGGACATAAATTATTAAAAAATAGATCTAAGCATTCATAATTTATGCTAATTTGATACTTTGGCTTCACTATTTTCACACTTGTAAATGTTTCTCACACATGTCTACAATTTTAAATCTATATTTTTAACTCTACTATAACCAAATTATCTTGGTATGGCCTTTGTTATTTGATATCTAAGCCTTTGTTATTTGATATCTAAAAATTTTTACTCATTACAGAATGTTCAACTATTTATCTTTCAATTAATTTGCATGCGATTATGTAAATGTATCAATTGTTTCCTTAAAGCTCACAATAAACAATTAAACCAATATTGTCTTAATTTTACTTTTTTTTTTTATCCAAAAACAAAGTTTTAAAAAAATGGTTTGGGTTTGGGTTGGGTCGGGTCACAGGTCAACCCATTTTTGCTTCAAGTAAAAAAAAAAATCGGGTTCGGGTCGAGTATTTTTCAGGTTGGGTCAAAAAATTCTGACCCGTTTTGCCATGTCTAGTTACAAATTAGGTATGGGGTGGGTATCTTTATCCCTATCCGTGTGACCCGCACCCGCCCCATTAACTAAACGATAGCTTCTTTACCCCCATCCCTACCCCTATGGGAGCCCATCCCGTCCCACCTTGCAATTTTTATTTTTATTTTTTACAAATATAATTGGTTTTCTTGAAGCCTAAATGCCCTAAATTAGGGCCTAATTTTGGCATCCAGCCCATATTTTTTCATTCAAAACAAATGAATAATATGAAAATCCAACCACTGTTTTTAATCTACAATAATAAAAACACATTAACTTCAAAAATCATAAACATGAACAACACAACAAGTAGATTAGTCAACATAAACTTTCATTTCAAGGGGAAAAAAATATAAACTGAGTTTACAGTAGGTTCCAGTTAGCTTAACTGGTAAAGTTTCAAATGGTTGAATAAGAAATCTAGAATTCAATTCTCGCTTACACCAAAAATCAATTGGTGTCTTGGTCTGATAATAAAAAACGATCATCAAGCGGACGCCAAACTATTTCTAAAAAAAATAAACTGATTTCACATGATAAACATAAAATTAACTATATTTCTTAAGAAGATAAAAAGACTAGTAGATAGAATTTGAGAGAAAATAAGATATACACTTGGGATATTCAAAGTGAATTTTTTAAAAAGAATTCTAAGCCTCCATTTGGGAAGCGCATTTTGCGTGTTTCCTAGCGGAAGTGTTTTTTCTTGTGGATCCCGTGCACTGTTCACATGACCCACAAGTATCATATTTAGTAACTTTTTCTTTAAAATTGGGTCCCAAGGTACTATTCACACATTTAGAAATTATTTTACTATAATGTTTTCAATTTTCAGTAATAAGCGATATTCAAATTGACCCTAAATGAAAGTTATAACCGCAAATTTCAACCGTTAGAAAAAACACTGGGAACAAAGTTTGTCCCTGACATTACTTAATTGAACAGGGTAGATTTATATAGCCAGGCTTATTGATTTGAAAATTAGACATGATGAAGCCACATGTTTAAAAAAGATAGAATCTTTATCCAAGCCACATAGCTATGTCTTAGATTTGCCAAAGCACATCCAAGCAGATGTCTCCTCTCCTGAAACATGGATGCATTGCATTACATTGACTATCATTTTGTTCTTTTCACCTTTTCTGGTTCAGGGAACAATAACCAAGAATTATCATTGCTATTATTGGCGACAGGCCATTTATTTATACAAGTATATATTTCAAGAGAACATTGAGGGGGATGTATATGCATAGACACCAGCTGTCATGGCTATGTAGCCATTTCATTTTTGGATTATTTGGTCTGATTTTAGTTTTCGATCTAGAAGGGAACCCAAACTTAAACAGTGTAAAATGCATTTTTGTTTGAACTAAAAAATTAATAAAAGACTAAGTTACACTCAACGAAGATAAAACACAAGGTACTTAAAATTACAATCATTCCATAGACAACATGGGGCACAATTTCTTTTTCCATACTAATATGCAAATGCATAGGAAAGAGATCCATTTATTATAAATTTATTACAGGGTATGAGAAACTATTACATAATTCAGAATTTAAAAGTCAGGATGCTGACATTGTAATCCCAATCAATAAGAGCATGCCATAGATTATATAATTAAAAAATTGTTTTCGTCAACTTACCTGCCAGCTCAACGCAATATTTATTGTTTTTGCTAATGTTTATTAATGCCTGAAAGTAAATTCAAATTTTTTAGGATGGTGGGACATGAAGCTCCTAGGCTGTAAAGGGTTTTAAAAATTTTGGGCCAACATCAATAATTAGATAAAATAAGTGAGAGAATGGTAAAACTATCCTAGGGTTTTACCATCCTAGGGACTCAACTTCTCATAAAGCCAAAAAGATAACAAATGCCCAACTTCATTAGTGTGCTGGTGCAGAAAAAACAAAAGGGAAGCTACCGAATGAGACAAGAATAATTGTCACTCTCTTTTTGCTTCAACAACCAAGTAAAAGTATGGAAGAAATGGACTTTCAAATTAATAAAGGTATTCTTTTTCTACTTTAAATTAGTGATGGCAATTTACTAAATTAGGTGGCGCATAGTGCACATGAATCATATGTTTTATACAATGATTATGCATTATGGGTTTTAATATTTGAAAAGGAAAGTCTAAATACTATAATGGAACAAAGAACATAAAACAACATGAATTTCTATGTTCTAAGGTTTTTAAACTAGATGAAGATCTGTGAAGAAAAATATTCAAAGAACTAGATACTAGAACTGGTTGTAAAGTATTTGTTTGTTTCACGGCTGAAAATGGTGTTTGGGGGTTAGTGCAATTAATCCAAAGCATAATCATGAACTTGCATTGATTCCATGGTAAATGCAAGTACAAGTACAAAAAATGCTTATTTACATCTAACAAAAGAAGTTGGAAGGAGAGATTGTAGGCTTTATCCAAAGAGATTGCTATAATCATGTGAATGTGCAAAAGATGACAATGATTTGTGCTGGGGAGGTTTAAAGCCTATTGAATCATTTTAAGTCTAAACATATAGAAGATCCCCCTTTTTTTAACACAATTCAAGTAGATTAAGAAAATAGCATGACAATTTTTTTTTCCTAGAGAGATGGGAGATGAAGAGTTGGCTATGATTTTTTTTTTTTTTTTTTTTTTTTTTTTGGAGATGTTGTGGTTTTGACATTATATACTGCACCAATAAATATAATTTGATTTGAGCTCCATTTATAGGTATTAATCACCATTAGTAAAATGTGATGTTTGGATGCGCGTTCCTTTTGAATGATATCACTTATTCAAAAGGAAGTCTCAAGAACATTCTTAACTAGGGGAGCACCTAAATCATTTTGTCATGTTTAGGCAGCGGCCTCAATGGCAGCCCCCAAATAAATTCATATGTACAGCTTTAAATGAATACGTGGTAGGGGTTGTTAATGAATCGTCCTTACCTGATCAGTTTGTGAATGTGATCAACAAGGATGCTTTGAATTGTATCATGTAAAGGTTTCTTTCTAATGAGACTCGTTTGGCCTTTCCAAAAAAAGAAAAAAAAAATTATCAATAAAAAACTCAGATTTTCTCAAAAAGAAAAAAATAAAATCAAATAAAAAATCAAAGTTTTATATATGCAGTGCATCCATTCACAGAGTGCTATATTATAATCATGTATAAGAATTAAGAAGGGTAACGTGCACGCCTATGATATATTATTAATATTATTACATAAATGGCCGAATGTTAGTCCAATGTCATCACTTTTATTTTGAAGGATTCATCAAATCTAAATCATCCAACCACAACTTTACCGTGCCTGTAAAGCTGTAACAATGGACCAAATATATTTAAAATATAAAATGTTTAATAATACTCTAATGTTTATTTTCAGACTATTCTATTGATTTCTCCTATGTACATTTTTTTAAAAAAAAATTATTTATGCTAAAATATAAAAAGCATATCATACATTATAAATGTGAACGGCTGTTGTTGATGAAAGCAAAAGAGCTAACACGTGGCATTTTCTTATTTGAGGACATAAGATAAAAACAAACGGTTATCTAGAAATTTCAATATTGAGGGGATCTTGAGAAGAAAGATACACAAAAAGAAAGGAAGTTAGGGACATAACATTTTCACTAGTGTTGATAACTTGATATGACTTGTTGTAAATTGGCCAAGCATCACTTTTATTGGGATTTATCATTAACATTATTTTTATTATATATACCAATTACAATATATCATGTAAGAAATTATGAAAAATATTTTTACTTTTATCCCTAAACTTATTGAAAGAATTGACATTCAAAGATCAATCAAATCGACATTTCTATTATGTAATTATAGGAGAAGTATTAGTCTCAATTTTAACCTTACGAGTGATTCAAAAAAAAAAACCTTACGAGTAATATAGCAACTAGTTTGATAAGTAATTAATTCATTACTAAAAATTTTATTGCTCGAACTAAGGTTTTATTCTATTAAGTGTGAATTCCTTGTCATATTTTACTATTTTATATTTGTAATTTAGAGTCCTTTTGAGTGAGGCAATTTTAATCCACCCAAGTAAAATTCATAAAATTTGGTAAACGGCAACTATATTTTTGTCCAACTTATTTTTTAATCCCAAACCACTGAAATAAGCTATCCCAATCTATGGGCCGATGGGTATGACTATGAACGTGATTTATTCAATGCAAAGTTCTGACAAACACCACCAACTGAATATAGGAAAAATAAAATACATGTTTGTTTATTTTCACACCCGTTAATATAGCAAATTTTGTTAGTAATAAATAAAAAAGTGATGTTAATGATGAGTCTAGATAAAAACCAGTTAAAATTTGCTAATTCAACTATTATAAAAAATTTTGAATTTTTTTTTTTTTTTTTTTTTTTTTGTGTATATAACATTGCTTTTTCTTCACAAGTTTCATGAGCTACTGGCCTACTCACATTTCATGAAGCTACCACTTTTATTTGATTACTTGATTTATTTATTTATTTTTAAGTTTAAACATTTGCTTCTTATTCCCTATGACATTTGGATTTTTTTTTTTTTTTTCCATTTCATTTTTATTTGTGATGCGAATTTTGCTTGCATTAGGCTACCTAAGGTGAAGATTTTGACCATACATTTGAGTCACTTGCACGCTTATATTGAAGCAAACATTTCATACATAACCAAAGTTCAAAAATGAGTAAAGTCATGATTGTTAAAATTTCGACCTAGATCATATTCAATCATAGAATTGCTAAACAATCTGAGTCATATAGAGTCCGTAATTAGTAATAATGGAGTAAGACTTAGATCGAAATCGTGGGATAGGTAGAATTGTAATCTTATTTCGGTGATCCCAATTGATCCTAAAATTTGACATATTTACAACTTAAAAAAAAAAAAATTTAAAAAAAAAAAGGCTTTTGTAAAAAATTTTATAATAAACCCATCACTTAACTAAAATAAATCCTTAGCTCCAATACCTAATTTTCTGTTCATTCCAATGGTCACATTACTTTGGTTGGGGTGCCTTGTGCTCAAAATTTAGTATATACTACTATATTTGTGACATGGAAGGGGGAGGAAGTGGCTATGTTTTAAGGGTCATGCTAACGAGTGCCTTAGGGCATTTGTTAACAATCCATTTTATGAAAGTTTTGACATCACTTTTATGGAAAATGAAAAAAGCTGTCGAAACATTAATAATTTTTTTTATTTTCCCATAAAAACTTTCTTTAACTGGATTCTTAACCAGTACCCTAAGGGCACTCGTTAGCATTTTCCATGTTTTAAATAGTCTCGTCTCCCGTAGAAACTTTACAAACATTTCGAAAGATATATAAAATAACACAAATACTTAACAAATAAATAATAAAATGAATCTAGCACTAGAAACTTTACAAATGTTTTGGTAGATAAACAAAGTAACACAAATACTGACAAATAAATAATAAAATGAATCTATAGACATGTAGCACTAGAAAATGTGTTTGGTGCAATGTGGCACTCTTGGCTCTTGGATACTATTGTTATTGTTATAATGTCTTGCAATTAAAAACATTTTTTTTCTTTTTTGATCCTTTGCAGTTAAAAACTTATTTATATTTTAGGATATACTAGTATATGGTTTTATGTCTTTAATATTTATATTTAATTTATAATAAGTTATTGATCTTAATCCCCATGTTAAATATACTTTATCACATATTCACATCATTATTATTGATAAATTTTCGTTCAATTTTTTAATGAAGAAAATAAGATAAAAAAGATCTATAATTAAAATTGTATATAATCTATTTTTCTTTTCCCCCAGTTTGGCCTTTGTTATTATATTTGTTTAGAAAAAATTTGTCCAAATCCAAATTTATCTTCAACACCACACTCGCAAAATCATAAATCTAGATTTCGATTCACGACAAATCTCAACAATCACAAATTCAATTCTCCCACAAAATTCCAAACCCATGCACCGAGCCACTCAAACTTTCAAGTTTTTACCAATTCCCAATATCCAACAATTAAAAAATTAATTAATAATAGTAAAAAAAAAAAATTAAAAAAAACTCCTCTAATAAAACTAAAAAAAAATTCCACTGAGAAAAGAATATTAAAAGAGTATCTCTGTATTTTACAAATTAATCCTGCGCCTTTTCTCAAAAAAAAAAAAAAAAAAACCCCTAATCCTGCAAAAATTTTCATAATATGAACTCTCAACTAGTGAGACTGAGTTAACTCAGATAGAAAAATCTTCAAAAAAAGTAAAGAATTCTGAGGGAAAGAATTCAAGAATCATGATCATTATCTTGGGCTTGGGCTTTGGACATGGTTGAGAGGCGACTGGGCCTGGGCTGAAAAGCGGCACGGCGGCGCTGTTGATGCGAAGAAGGCCTAATGAGAGCCGACAACGCCCGTTTCACCAGATCACCGCCTTCCACCGTTCCAATCCTCACCAACGAGTTCGTCATCGCCGACCTCCTAAAATTCAAACCATACGACGCCGCTCTCTGTCCACTGCCACGTGTACTCGAAGTAGAAGAAGAAGAAGAAGCCTTGTGTAGAGAGCACCGGAACGAGCCAGGGTGCGTCGTAGGAGAACACGAGCACGTCTTCTTTTGAAAATTGCGAACAGCGCGATTATGAGACGATGACGATGACGAAGACGACACCGTATTGTTGATCTTTTTGCTGGTTTCTTGTTTGGTTACGGAGATTGACGAACGGCCGGGAGAGTTGGGCCGTTGGTCGATGGAGAACCGTACGGACGGCGACGGAGAGCATGAGCGGCGCGTGAAGAACGTGGGTGACTTAGACGCGAAGGCGGAAGCCGAGGAGGAAGCGAATGGTTTGTGGAACGCGTGGAAATCGTGCGCGTGGGATTTGTTTCTTGGAGCCGAAGCCATTACGCCACAGAGAGAGAGAGAGAGAGAGAGAGAGAGATTTTTTTATTTTTATTGTTTTGTTTGGGAAAGCGAGAGAGAGTGAGAGAGAGTGTACTGTTGTCTTTGGGTGTGAAGTTTGGGCAAACCTAAAGAAATTGAATGAGAGCATTTATAAAGGAGAGGAGTGGTCTATTTGTAATTTAGCTGTGGTTTTGAGGGGGGGTTTTATATGTAAAGTTGTAATAAGTGTAGCGGCCCGTTGGTTTAGTGAGAGAAACCAGAGGTAGGAACGTGGGATGGGATGGAGTGGGATAGTTAGTTAGGGTTTCACTTTCGGGGAGGAAAGCTATGGGCCGATGATTGGGAATTTCAACTCTCTCTCTCTCTCTCTCTCTGCCAGTGTGTGTCTATATAAATATACATACATATATATATATATATATATTTTTTTTTTTTTTTAATTTTGGATTACTTTTTATGCAAGCACCCAAGTCTGCGGGCAGGCAGAAATGTGGTAAATAAATTGTTATTGTTATTAGTTCTAACAATGTGTAACCACGTGCACGGGTATAATTAAAAATAATCATAATTACATGATTCAAATTATATAATTCTTCCGTTTCAGTTTGTTTATCCTTTATTTTATTTTGAAATGTCCTAAAATATTGTCATGTTTAAAAAAAAAAGTCATTAATTTACTAATACTCCTATTATACCCCTACTTTATTTTCAAAACTTTTTAAAAAGAAAACTACTAAATATTTAAAAAATAAATCTAATTGGGACACCTTTTTAGTTGTCTCATTAAGAATAACTTAAAAAAAAAATGATAAATTTATTTAAGGATAATTTTGTAAACTTATACATTTTTATAAAGCAAATAAGACAATAAATTATGTTCCCCTTAAAAAGTTTGACTTTTCAAACAGGACAAACAAATTGAGACAGAGGGAGTATTTTTTTAAGAAGATGTTCAAATTATACATGACATTAGTTTACACATTTTTTTTTTTTTTTTTGTCAGGGCTTACACATTTATTAAACCATACATTTATAAAATATGTAATAGTTTCTCATACTATATATATTAGGCTGTAACCCGTGCTACCGCATGAGAATGGTTAATTGTGGTGATGCTATTGGTCAATTCTTTTTGTTTTTTTTTTTTTTTTGGGTTTATCACACAGATGATAAAATTAGATAAAACAATGAAAAAAAAATATTGCATTTTATTATTTAAGTGATGCTATTGGTTTTTTTTTCTTTTTCTTTTTCTTTTTTTGGCTTATCATATGGAGAATAGCATTAGATAAAACAATGAATAAAAAAAGAGAGTATTGCATTTTATTATTTAAGTGATGCTACAATGAAAAAAAAGAAGAGAATATTGCATTTTATTATTTAAAATATATAAAGGGACATTAATATATTGTGGCTTAAGCATTGCATTTGAGCAAAGAAGTGCAACATTTGTTTTTTTAAAGTCTGAACTCTAAATACACAAAAGGCACATCTTTTCGCGCTTTATAGTAAAACTGGTATTGTACACTATAAATGACCTGGAAATTTTAGCAAGGGGGAGATTCTTTCCAAACTTAAAATTTAAAAGTTTGGTGGATTGTAGATATAGAGCTCTAGTATGGATTTAGGAACTAATTTATGTGGGAAAACAAATCATGCCATAGTAACACATATTTATGAATTATATCAAACAACTTGTGAGAAGCCAATAACAAATGCAGAAAAGACTTCTAGTTTGAATTCATTCAAACTTAGCTTGATTTGCCCCCATCTAAAACAAACTTTCTAACAAAGAACGCCTAAAATCACTCAAATGAGTAGCACCATCGGCAACATAGACTATATATTGATTACTATCTTAGGCATTGCAAAGGTAATCAGTGCTTTTATTTCAAAAACTTAGCAGTCTCAATTTTCAAAAGGGGGAAAAAACTAATCAATCTAATGCCTCTGATAGGTAATTTGGCTAGTTGCTTATTTTTATCATTTTAAATTATTGTTGCGCTAGTTCTTGCTTGAATTAGATTGATTAGTTATTTTTTTTTTTTAAGAAAAAAATCTGGCTAAAATAAGCAAATCAGAGCCAATTCAAACACAAATACACCAAATGGACAAAGACTAATACAAATTATGAGATAAATAGAAGGAAAATCAAGCAATCCTAACCTATCAGTTTGTTTTAGCAACTCTTCTTGAAGATTAGATCCAACAATTCAACAATTTTTTTTTTTTTTTTGAGAACAATTCATCAAAATTTAGATCCACGGATTACTGTGTAAATCAAAAAACCATACTAAGTAAATAATCCCTTAATATGCAGTAACACAGTGTTTAACAAAATCTTCGCTCTAAACTTCAAATTCGGCTATTAAAATCAGTCTGTAATGAAAAAAGCAGGCTAAAACATGCAAATCAGAGCCAATTCAAATACAAATACACTAAGTGGATAAAATCTAATATGAAGTATGAGATAAATTGAAGGAAAATTAGATTATCCTAACCTATCAACTTGTTCCAGCAACTCTTCTTGGAAATTACCCAGGCGTTGTAATTGGCAAAGAACTCAACAAATTAGAATTAAGCTTTCAGATTTGACTATTAAAATCAAGGGTGACACTCCCAATGTCATCAAAACAAAAGAAAAAGATGATAAATTAGGTTTACAAATTCGGTATAAAAGATTAAATTATATGAAATAAAATTCTTGGTAAGTAACTAAATAGAATAGACTAAAAATAAAATAAGAGAAGGTTGATTTGTTTAATACAGTATAGAATTTGTCGTCATTTAAAAAGTAAAGAAATTTTGGTTTTGAACTCTAGTAGAATAACCTACTAATAATTTAATGAAATTGATTCTTGGAAAACATTTTGGTTTTGCTACAAAAGAGACCAAAATATTAATTATAAAGCAATAACATTTTATCTATGTTTGCTAAGGTCTTAAAGGATATTAAGTATAAAGCAATAACATTTTATCTATGTTTGCTAAGGTCTTAAAGGATATTAAGTATAAAGCAATAACATTTGATCTATGTTTGCTAAAGTCTTAAAGGTCTTTATAGACACATACGCCAAAGGAATGAAAGAATTACCTAATGAAATCTATAAAGGGCATTTGAAGCACTCAGAAGATTCATTATCTTGTGAACCATCAAAAGATTTTTCAGCAGTAACATCAGCTAAATTAGAGCATTTGATGTCAACTACAGAGTCATCAACACAATCAACACTGTTTTCAAAACCTATATGAAGCACCAAATCAATATTAGCATCCAACTTCTTTTTTTTTTCCTTTTTATGAAAAGTACTATAAACTCCCAAATTTGAGGCATGAATGTGAATAAATTAATATGAATAAAAGGAAAACATTTGTACATTATAACAATTTCTATAAATTTACACTAGTCATAGTTTGGAACTTGATTTGGAATATATTAGCAAGAGGATTATAGTGTCTTATGAATAATTAAGGACTATCCTAACCATAAATATACAATCCCATCTGATGGAAGATTTGAAGCATTCTTATGCATTCAGCTGAGATTGGTGAAACTTTGGTTGCATTTCAATTTTCTTAATATCAATCAAAACAAGGTGAGATTGGTCAAAGTTTTGCTTGAGGGAGCTTGTATTTCAAAATTTGAAAACCAATCCATTTATGAAAGATCTTAAGCATTTTCACAAAATAATAACAATAAAGAAAATCATTTTTTTTTTTGCTTTAAAAAAAAAAATTACCTAAAGATTTTGTATGATTCTAAAAGAAACAAATTTCTTCAATAATTAATCAGTGCTCCATACTTAATAATATGGTAGTACTTGAATTGTAAGGAAGGTCTCAAGACTATCAGCATTGCACAGAGGAGGCACAAACCATTTATTTACTTTTGCAAGACCATGCTCTTTATTTCCGTTCCACCTCCATGTATTAAGAATTCTAGAATAAAACAAAATATCAGTATTTTTTTCAAACAAATTGTGTATAAAAAAAATTAAATTGTTCTATTAGCAGAATTAGAAAAAGATGTTAGCAATAAAAAATAAAGTAACTAACTCCTTTTTTTTAGTAAAGATAAAGTAACTAGTTTGAAAATTTCAACAGATGGCTATCTCCGACAATAACAATCCTAATTCTTGGAAAGATCCAAAAGAAACACCCCCCAACCCACCCCCACCCCCCCAAAAAAAAAATCAAATCCATCTAAAATTCAAACATTTCTTCAAAAGTAACCACCACTAATGTAAAAACAGAGAAATGTAAGAAAAAAGAGGTGTTACCTTCAAAAGAATAATTCATTACCACAATTGTTGCCAATATTATAATCTTAAACAAACCAAGACAAAAACCTTAAGATTAACAACTTTTGTTCTATTAGGACTCATAGCAAACTTGTAGACAACTATAATCAAACACATTGTAGGTAATCTATTAAGTGACTTAACAACATCAAGATGTAATATATACAAATAACAAATAAAATTGAAATTTAGCTCCACAAATTGAACCAAATTTGATTACCAAATAGAGAAGCAGATGTTCAAGACCAAAGTAATTGCAAAAGTATTTTAAAAACATAGCCAAGTTTGGGACAAAGACTTTGGAATACCTTGGTGTC
This sequence comes from Quercus lobata, assembly GCF_001633185.2. Taxonomy (NCBI): domain Eukaryota; kingdom Viridiplantae; phylum Streptophyta; class Magnoliopsida; order Fagales; family Fagaceae; genus Quercus; species Quercus lobata. Next base: position 32,823,895 of record NC_044908.1, on the reverse strand, counting down.
ATTGTCATTGTTGCTGCTATTGATGCTTGGATAGGTTATGGCTATGGCCCATGACCCATTGTAGTATCTAGACTCATATTAATCACAAACACAAACAAAAATACCATTTAAAAATCAAACAGATGAACCACAATACAATGGGAAGTCAATTTCCCAAACTTTGGTGGGTAAAATCAAATCAAATTCTAATAACTATCCAATTTTGTCAATATCCTTATGATTTTACTATTATTTGATGTCAAGCGTCTTTATAGATTTTAAATGCACACCAATTTCATGACAAGTATCATTCCAATTATACTTTAATTGTGTGTTAATTATATTCACATGTTAGTTCATGTATCTAAGCTTGGAAACTTTTTTTTTTTTTTTTAATTCAAATTTATTATGTTTCTATGTAATACAATGAATGTGCAGTCTATTGAGCATTTATTTATTATGTAAATTCATGTATCTAAAAATAAATGTAAAAACTAGTCCAATTCAGTTTTTAAAATCTTGAGGTTTGTTTGTTGTTCAAGTGCTAGAGTGGAGTTGAAATCATACCATATCATATACTATGCTATATAATAAAAGTTTAGCCTAGAAGTCATGGTTGCACCAAGTGAATACACCAAATTACTATACCAAATTATAGTATTTATTTTAGATAAAAACAATAAATTATTCATTCTTATCAATTCTCTATCACTTTTTTGCAACAATTTTAAGATATAAAAAAAGTTAATAATTAATATCAACTTTTTTTTCTCAGTTATTTATTTATTTTTATTCTATCTTACATTCACTTTGCCACCTATACTGCTTTAAAATACTTCAAAAAAAAAAAAAAAAAAACTTACTTGTTCTAATCTATTAACTTAATTACTGCTCAAGAACTCTAAATGATCTTATTTTTATAATTGTCTAAATTCTAGATGATGTTATTATTATTTTTTTTTTCTGATAATCTTAATGGTCCAATATAATGGTTGTTATAGAATGAGGACACTATCACAACTTTTATCGACAAATGAGAGAGAGATGCTCAAGAATGGTGATAGTGATCTAATTAATATAGTTCGATACCACTGCGTACCATTGGTGTGGCGGTCACTCTACAAATATAAGTACTTGTAGTGTGTGAGGGGAGGGGGGGGGGGGACAAGAGCCAGAGTTCAAGTTTCTAAAAGGGAGTTTCACATACATATACACTTAGATTAAATTAGAATAGAAATTCTATCTTATATCAAAAAAATTAATATAGGCCAATAATCATAGCCCTACCTCAGTCAAATAAATATCCAATATAGATAATTGTAATAATTATTTATTCCTATTATAAAGATTATTCAAGTTAGCCATATAACTAATCTAAGAGAACAATTTAATGTCTTCCAAAATATTTTTGAGAAAGTAAAAACTTCTTCTTGAATGAATGGTCATCCATTGTTCCCACTGTAAACCTAATGGCTTGTTTGGAAATTTAAAAAAGAAGGGGGAGTGGAGTAAAGGGAGGAAGAGTAATTTAATTACCTTGTTTGGAAGTTTTTTAAGGAATGAGAGGGAGGGGTTTGGAGGGTTTCAACCACCTCTAACCCCTCATTTTTAATTCACTCAAATTGGAGAGATTTGGAGAGAGAGTAGAGTAGATAAATTATTGACTAGATAAATTTCTCAATTTACCCTTTCTAAATTAATAATAGACCAATGTTGCAAGTTCATTTTCAAATAAGGGTAAATTTGTCTATTTTAATCATTTCCTTTCCTCTCCATCCTAATTTTTAAAACATCCAATCAAGGGAAATGGCTAATTACTCCCTTCCCCCTTACTAATTTTAAAAACATCTAAACAAGGTGAAGGGGAACCATTCCCCTCTACTCACCTCCCCACTACTCTCCTCCCCTCTACTCCCCTCTACTTTCCTCCCTCTCTAAACTTCCAAACAGGCCATAAATCATACCACCCACGTACACCCATGTACATTTCCCTAATATATTTTCTCATACCTTCTCGATCTTCATTTTCTATCACTATTTTCATAATTTCTTGAATTATTTTTTGTGCTTTACAAAGAAAGTTATGTACGAATCAGTGGTTGTTCCAGGATTTTTTTTTTTTTTTAGGATGGTCATTAAGAAACTTAAATCATACAAAATCTTATTAAAAAAAACAAAAAAAAAAAAAAACTTCATATATTAACAAAAACACACACACGCAAATACATAAGGTCTTACAATTTTCTTTTACAAATTTTCTTATTTTAAAATCATTGAATGATAGTCTCATTATCAATGCTACAAGCTATATCTCTTTTAAAATTTTAGTTAAATAAAATTATTCTTGGGCTTTTTCTTATGGTTAAATGGATCAAAGTTTGAGGACAAAGTTTGACAACAATTTTAGTTGTAACCTAAGGCTTCAATTTTCACCAAAAAAATTAACATTGTGACGCATTTTAAAAATCTAACTGTTAAATTGCATGTTTTTTATGTTCTTAAAACACATATCAAATTTCATGCTTATTGAATATTATTTACTATTCGATCTATAAACTTATATTATATGTATAATTTTAGAATGCAAAAACTCAAAATTTAAACATTTGATTGATAATAAAGCTATTGATCTTTGATCTTCTTGAAATTCTGCAAGTATGGAGGATATAAGAAAAAAAATGTAAATAAGTGGTGGATTTTTCAAAATTCACATCTAATAAAAAAATATTGAGTGAAGTTTTTGTTTTAGTCTACAACTAAGTTTGTTGCCATATTTTGTCCAAAATTTGATTATGTTGGGCCTCAAAAAAATTTAGGGCAATCACAATTTTTTTTAAGGATAAAAAAAAATCATAAAATTTTAAAATTTATATATAATAATTATTTTTTTCCAAGTCAAGGTGGTCTTGTGACCACCTTGAACTCAATGTAGAGCCACCCTAGACATGAATGGACAGAGCTATCGAGCATAAGGGCACAATGAGAAATGAAGAATTAATAGTTTCTTCCAATATCCTAATAGTGTTGCTTGATAAACACCTTTTTGTAATGACATTAATTTGATATTTGTCCATTTTAAACAACTTTAATTCAATCAAATTGATATCTTTGTATTAATACCAGGATGATTATTCCAAAATCATTAAATACTAAGCATTTATTGACATGTTAAATGTTTTTCATGCAAAATATATATGACCACATTACTACTAATACTTTAAGGATTTATTATTGATAAGGTTTGTGGATTTAATATTATTTTTGTGCTTAGTGAGTAAGTGGGTTTTTTTTTTTTTTTTTTTTAAATAATACTTTTTTTTTTCAAAAATGATTTTGTTAGATTTTAGACACAACTTAGATACAGTGCATTAAATTTCTCAATTGAATTTATAGACTTGGTTGCATTAATCAATAAAAAAATATAATTTTTTTCTATTTCAATAACAATTCAATTCACACTTCAAAATTATTATATGGTTAGTACTAGGTAATGAAACACTTTCTTCTCCCCACTGGAGGAGCGTTTCTTCTCACCTATAGAGTGTGAGTGTTTCTTTCTTTCTTGTCTTCTAGGGTAGCCTACGAGATAAGAGACCTGGTGCCACAAGAGTGTCCGTTTGCTGTCATGAGTAGCACTATGGATGCAGACTTCTTAGAAAAGATCCAAAAACTGCAGCTTACTACGGAAGAAGACGAAACTATAACCATACGTCCAGTGAGGAGAAAAGAGATCCTGGATGAATACTCTCTAAGTTTAGTTGGGAAGTTTCTAACCAAAAAACTGATTAACTTAAGAGCAGCAAAGAACCTACTACGATCTATGTGGAAGATGGGGGACGACCTGAAGATTGTCGAGGTAGGCGATGGATTATTACAATTTAAATTTACGCTGGAAAGCCAACTACTATGGGTGTGGAATAATGGTCCATGGTGTTTTGATAACCATATGTTGGCTGTAAAGAGATGGGAGAAAGGCATGACGAGTAGATCAGTCACATTCACGCACCTTCCCTTTTGGGTCCAAGTGTGGGGCCTCCCCTTTGATCTAATGACTGAAGAAGCAGGTCACGATATTGGGAGGGGACTCGGAAAAGTTATTGAAGTAGATAGTAAGGCATTCAAAGCTGACCAAGCCCGTTTCTTGAGAATACGAGCTGAAATACCATTAGATAAAACACTACGACGAGGTGGTCCAGTGGTTAGCCCGGAGGGAGATGAAGTACGTGTGGCATTTCGCTACGAGCGCTTGGTTGGGTGGTGCTTCGCATGTGGCAGAATTGGGCATGATGAGAAGGAATGTAGCATGGCTGGAGGGGAAGACACAGGAAACCAAAGATATGGGGAATGGATGAAAGCCGGTACTCGCATCCGTGCCGATGATCAGAGGAACAACCAATACAGTCCACGCCGTCGCCGGACTGAACCAGCCACCCAAACTGACCATAACCAGAACACAGCTAGCCCTACCATGCCCATTAATGCAGAAACGGACAAGCCGAAAAACAAGGAAACCGATACGATGAGCCCCACCCATACGTTACGCACGTTAACGCAATCAATACCCCAGCAATTACTCCATGATACGGTACAGGTGGATGCGAATATTTCAGGAAATATGGTTAATGCACATTCACGCTCGACCAATATGGAAACTGGAAACGTTGATCATGCCCTTTATTACGTGCTAATCAGTTACGGGGAATCAAATGCAAGTCACACGCCGTCTACCAAGGAGTCACGTGCAACAGTTAATGAAGCAAAAACAACATGTACAGCTACTTGGAAGAAGATACCAAGACAGGGGCTACCCAAAAACAAAACAGAGAAGGAAGACCATGTACCAGTGGGGAAGAAGAGACAATCTGAAACCAGTGAGCTTGACGATGGACAGGACATCACAACCAGCAACAAACGGCTTAAGGGTGTGGCTGGATCAACACAACCTACATCTCCAACGGTGGTGGCTACGTCACAGCCCCGCCGATCGCAATGATCGTCCTAAGCTGGAACTGCCGAGGGCTCGGGAACCGCTTGGCAGTGGAGGTTCTTGCTGCATTGGTGAGAACACAAGTTCCCACAATTTTGTTTCTCATGGAAACAAAATTGACTGTGCGTGAGATGGAACCGATTAAGTCGAAGTTGGGTTTCTCTTCTATGTTGGCTCTCTCAAGTGAAGGAAGAAGGGGTGGCCTGGCTATGTTGTGGAAGCCCGACATAGTGATTAACACACAGACATACTCCCCACACCATATAGACGTTCAAGTGCTTGTCCCGTCCACTCAACCATGGAGACTAACGGGTGTTTACGGTTACCCGAAGGAGCAGATGAAGCCTGAAACTTGGAGATTAATGAGGCACTTAAAAAACAGGGCCAATCTACCGTGGTTATGCATAGGCGACTACAATGAGATACTACATTCTGAGGAAAAAAAATGGAAGGCACCCTAGACCATTGCCACCGATGGCTACATTCCAGAACACCTTGTTAGCTTGCGGACTAATAGACTTGGGCTACAGTGGGTATATGTACACATGGCGGAATGGAAGAGAAGGAGAAGCTTTCGTTGAGGAAAGACTGGATAGAGCGTGTGCCTCCCTAGAATGGTCTGACTTGTACCCGGCGGCCAAGGTGAAACACTTGACAGCATCATACTCTGACCATGACCCAATCATAATTGACACAAGACCCATGAACCATCAGCAAGTACGCAGGAAACAAAAGCTCCACCGGTTTGAAGAAAAATGGGTTGCTCACCCGGAGTGCGAAGGGGTAATCCGAGATTCATGGATCCATACCCAACCATCGGGCAGCCCTATGTACTGCCTTTTTGAGAAGATTAAAAGCTGCAGAGCACGCCTGGTAGCATGGAGTAAGTCAGCTTTCGGGAACAAAAAAGCTCGCCTAACAGAAAAACAAAAGGAACTTGCGGAGATAGTGCAACAGGGATATGCACCAAATCTTGAACGTATACAAATATTGAGAAGGGAGATCAATGAATTGATACACCATGAGGAAATGTTTTGGAGGCAGCGGTCTAGGTCCTTATGGCTTCCGGCGGGCGACAAAAATACTAGCTTCTTTCACCAAAGGGCTAGCCAAAGAAAGAAGAAAAATACTATTGAGGGGCTGTATGATGAAAACGGGGTGTGGCAAACAGATGAGGGAAGAATTTCTGCTATAGCCGAAAGATACTATGCTGACTTGTTCAAAGCTCAAAGTCATACAAATATGGATAGGGTGCTGGAGGATGTTGACAAGGTAGTCATGGATGAAATGGTGGGCTCTTTAAACCAACCATACTCAGAGGAGGAAGTAAGGAGGGCTCTTTTTAGCATGCACCCATCAAAATCACCCGGACCGGATGGTATGTCTCCTTTCTTTTTCCAAAAATTTTGGCACATTGTAGGGCCGGATGTTGTCATGGCTGTGTTATCTGTCTTACATTCGGGTAAATATTTGAGAAAAATGAATTTCACACATATTGTACTCATACCTAAAAAGAATGACCCACAAAATATCACGGAGTTCTGCCCCATAAGTTTGGGAAATGTTGTATCCCGTATTGTATCAAAAGTACTTGCAAATCGGGTGAAATCTATTTTACCCAATATTATATCTGACGCCCAAAGTGCTTTTATTCCTGATAGACTTATCACAGACAATACTATAGTTGCGTATGAAATGCTTCATAGAATGCGCAATCGGAGAAGAGGAAAGACAGGTCACATGGCGATAAAGCTTGATATAAGCAAGGCGTACGATAGAGTCGAATGGGGTTTTCTCCAACGGATTGTGCTCAAGATGGGACTACCGGATCAGTGGGTGAATCTGGCTATGGAAACCGTGAGTACAGTCTCCTACTCCATACTCATCAATGGAGAACCAAAAGGCCTCATAACACCAACCCGTGGAATAAAGCAAGGTGATCCTTTATCCCCTTACCTCTTCTTATTTTGTGCTGAGGGGCTATCTTCTATGATCAGGAAGGCAGTGACTACCAATAAATTAAAAGGCATTCAAAGTTGCCGGGATGGTTCCGTATCTCCCACCTCCTCTTTGCAGACGATAGCCTGTTGTTCTGTGAGGCTAAGAGAGGCGAATGTCAACACCTCCTTGAAATCCTTACACAATATGAGGAGGCATCCGGACAAGCAATCAACAAACAAAAGACCACAATTTTCTTTAGCAAAAACACTGCCCCAAGTGTTAAGGAGGATATTCAGAATTTGCTTGGTGCACAGGTTATGACAAATTGTGAAAAATACCTTGGCCTCCCTATGGTGGGGGGAAAATCTAAGGTGAACACCTTTAAGGACCTGCAGGAGCGGATAACAAAAAGGGTGATGGGGTGGAAGGAAAAAACAATCTCTAAGGCGGGAAGGGAGGTGTTGATAAAGACGGTGGCCCAAGCAATACCCACTTATTCTATGAGTATTTTTAAGCTCCCTAAGAAGGTTTGTGACGATATTAACTCGGTGTTGGCTAAGTATTGGTGGGGCCAAACTCGCAATAAGAAAAAGATACATTGGATAAACTGGAATAAATTGTGTAATCCAAAGAATAAGGGAGGAATGGGTTTCTGAAACATCCACACCTTCAACCTAGCTATGTTAGCCAAGCAGGCATGGCAGTTGGTCACAGGTGCACAATCTCTATTTTATAGAGTGTATAAAACTAGATATTTTCCCCGGTGTTCATTCTTGGAGGCTGAGTTGGGTCCTAATCCATCTTTTGTGTGGCGTAGCTTGTGTGCTGCTAGAGAGCTCATCATAGAGGGGTCACAATGGCAGATTGGGAATGGGCAAAGTATCACCATAAACAACCAAAAGTGGCTGCCTCGTCCACCCCTTTTCAAACCGGGGGCTGACACATCATTGAAAGTCGGTGACCTTATTGACAAACACACCATGCAGTGGGATAGGCCAAGGGTACAAGACATCTTCATGCAACCCACACAATAGGATGTACTCATTATCAGGCTCGGTGACCTCCGGACACAAGACAGAATTTATTGGAAGGAAAATAAGGCCAACTGCTTCACAGTCCGGTCTGCCTACTTTGTTGCCCTTGCTTGAACCAAGGAGGCATGGTTGAACACTCTAGAGCACACGAGGATAAGAGGTTGTGGAATAAAATATGGAGATTGCGAGTACCACCGAAGGTGCGAAACTTCCTTTGGCGAGCTTGCTCAGACATCCTTCCAACTCAAGCTAATATTGTGAAACGAAAACTCCCTATTGATCCTAGCTGTGCAATCTGTGGTCAGGCAGAAGAATCAGTTTGTCATGCACTATGGGAGTGTCCGTTAGCCACCAATGTTTGGGCGCTGGTTAAAGGTAAGTTGCAGAAAAGCTCGGCGGTAGTGCAGGATTTCCATTCCCTCGCCAGACAAATGGAAGACAAGCTCACGGGTAAGGAAATGGAGGTTTGGGCAATGGTTGCTTGGTCTATTTGGAACGCCAGAAATCGTTTCTATTTTGAGAAGAAACAGTCCCAACCTGGCGACATACTCCACAGCGCCATGTCCCTGCTACAAGACTACCAACGTCTGAATCAGCACCTAGCCGGACAGAACCACCCAACGTGAGACCTCATGGGTTGACATAATGTAACTTCTTTATATGTTTTTTAGTGGACAAAGAAAATGTAAGCCAATATGGGGTTTCCCCTGTTCTTTTATTAATGAAATTTCTATCTTCAGTGTCAAAAAAAAAAAAAAAAAAAAAAAAAAAGAACAATTCAATTCAAGATAATTTAACCGATAGACTCCAAGATGGTTGCTCTTTGTGATAGCATCGCTAATTCCATTTCGAGCATGGTGGGTGTTTTTTTTTTTTTTTATAAATAAAATGTGGTACAATTTAAAATTTTTTTAGTATGCATTTGATCTTCTTTTTTGCACGTATTTGTTTCAACATAAAATATTTTACGACTGCAAAATATTTTTAATAAAACAACTTGCTTTCTGGTGTCTAATTAATTGTGTTTCTGAAAATACTCTAAAAAAAATTTGCAGACATTTGATTTGTATGGAAAATAAAAATGTTCAAGAACAAAAAATTCACCAACCAATAGTATAATCCCACAAAATCTACACAAATTCACAATACCAACAAATCCATGATACCATTTGTAACCTTCTAAGCAGGGTTTACGAGTTGCAACCAATAACATCGAACCAAGGCTGCTGCAGTTGTACTTCGTTGATTGCCACTAGTCGAGCTGGGATTTTACTTGAGTGGGGCAAAATTTACATTTGACACAAACATTTATGCATAGCAGACGGACATAGACATAGTATTTGAGACCAATTTTAAAAGAACATGTTATTTACATGGATGCTAAGCCATATTTGAATGCGAGAAAATCTCTGATAAAAATTTTTATTCATTATATTGTGTTTATTTATTAAGATTTCTTCATACATGAATAATATGTTTTTTTCCAGTTTTATTCATAATTCTACTTACTAATTGAAAGGTTTTTAGTTTTAGATAGACATCATGTACAATTTACTAAAATTTTTGTGATTTTGGTATAGCTATAAGTCTGTTTTAGCTTACATGCCAACTTATTTTTATCTTTAACAAATTTATAATTTTTTAAAGTCTCACTTTTTTCTAAATAGATTGTATTTTGGTAGAATAAATTTATTTTTAAACAAAATAGCTCAATGGGAATAAACTTGTCCCAAAGCACTCTATAAACATATATGTACCTAATCTTTAGAGCTTAAATTATTTTAGCAAAACCTTTACTTCTTTGTTTTTTATCCTACTATTGTTTCCCATTTATAGGTATAGAATATTCAAAGACATTGAAAAAATAAGAATATTTTTTTAATTGTTTTTATTGAAGTTTGACATATAAAAGAGAATAGTTTATTAGTTTTATTATTTATTTATTTATTTATTATTACACTAACACGCCACAACCAAAACTGCAAATTTATTAGTTATATCACTAGAAAATAAATAAAAAATCAAAATAATATTATATTATTATATGAATTTAATATAACAATAGAATTAAATTTTTTGGCCGGGGTGCATGAGAGAGAAATGCCCCCCCCCCCCCCCCCCCTCCCCCCCTATCTTCGTCCTTAGTTGCAACCCTCTACACCTCAGAGGGTATCTCATGAGACTTTCATCTCTTAGTATGTGAGACTAAACCCATGTGAGGTACACATATTATGAGAGAGGTCTAATGAAAACGTTTTATAAGATACTTTTTCATATATTATGGTTTAAGCTAATAATATAGTAGCTCATGTTGTATCTCCCTCTTCCCTAGCTCACAAGATTGGTTTTTTTTTTTTTAATTAATAATTTAATAGTCTATATATATGGTGAAGATGAGAGAAACTTAAATTAGAATTCCAAATTAGAGTTCCAATTTTGTCTCATGTGTTCTAAATTATTTATTCTTAAAGAATTTTATTTCTTAATTTTAGAATTAAATGTGGGACCACATCATAAATATTCATCCAAGTGAGTTATTACGTACAAAAATCAAAGAGTTTATAATAAATGAATCACAAAAATAAAAAAAAGTACTTCACAATAATTTTTAAAGAGTTAACAAAATATAAAAATGACTATCAATAGTATTTAAATTTTATATATATATATATATATATATAAATTATATTATGTATCTTATTGTATATTTTTAAGTGTATCTATACATATGCATGAGATTACAAGCTAGTTACAAAAACTAGCATCTGAGCACGCGCGTGAAGCTCTTCTATTTTTTGGGTAAGAGTTAATTTAGAGCATTTATTATAATTTGGAGCATTTATTATAATTTTGGATTACTACATTTTTCAATCACAAAAAAAACCTAGGGGTGTGATGAGTGTCATGTGTGGAGAAATAATTTTCCAATCACAATAATTTTTCATCACAAAAAAATCTAGGGGTGTGATTAGAAAATTATTTCTCCACACATGACACTCATCACACCCCTAGATTTTTTTTTTGTGATTGAAGAATATAGTAATCCAAAATTATAATAAATGCTCTAAATTAACTCTTACCCAAAAAATAGAAGAGCCTCACGCGCGTGCTCAGAGGCTAGTAAAGCTTAATTGGTTTTTTAGGCAGTGGGGTATTGAATTCTGATGGCAAATTTGTGTTTTTGGTTATGTTGGTACTAAACATAGGCTCATGTGTATCTCACGTTTTCCTCTTTTTTCTTTTTTTTTTCTTTTTTAAAATCTTTTCCATATTTTGGAAAAAAAAGACTCCTACAATAAAACTACTACTATAATTTCTCCATCCATATCCTTATATTTAGGCACTAACATATCTTGTTTTGAAAGAAAATAAAATGCTAAATTTTAGGGAAATTTAAAAGATTAAGGTGAGGAATTGGTGTGACCCTATCCTTATTTATTTAAAAGTTTATCAAAAAAAGAAAAACTACATGTTTAAAAATATCTCACGTTCTATCTATGTACTATTTAAAAAAAATCCCACTTTCTATCCCACGTTAAACATCTCAAGTTTTCCTTTTATTTATTTATTTATTTTTTTTTTACCTTTTTGGTGTTTTTGATTTTTTTTTTTTTTTCAAATTTTATGTATGACAGTTATCATTTTTTGTCTATTCCTAAAATGTAGTTTTTTTTAATCCTAAAATTTAGTCATTTACTACACATCCATAACATAAGTAAATAAAAGCTTAAATTGAAAATTTTATGGCAAGAGATACACGTTAATTGTATAAAAGAAATATAGTTTCTATTATAAGTAAATAAAAGCTTAAATTGAAAATTTTATGGCAAGAGATACACGTTAATTGTATAAAAGAAATATAGTTTCTATTATAAAAGAAATTTTTTTTTACAACAGTTTCTTAGATAGCAACCACTTTATGTGAGGTTTAATACATATAATAATTCTTGTAAAGTCTCTCACCCAAACTTATCTAATATTCCATTCCAATGACTCCTCAATGCAATCCAAAAAGTTTGTGTGTACGTGAACCTGAGAGATAAAAGAATTAGGGTTAAACCAAGTATTTTTTTTTTTTTTAAACTTTAATTAACAAACCAATGTTAGCGTGCATGTTATTAAAGATAATAGCTTAAGTTTGTTAGAGTTTGTGTTTGATTTAAATTTTGATGAGATCATTTCTACTAAAAATCCTATTAAAATTGTTCAGAATAAAGATACATATCTAACTCCCTACAAAATAGGACAACTTTCTGTTAGTTTTCAAAGCAACTCGCCTCACGTTCTCTCTCTCTCTCTCTCTCTCTCTCTCTTTTCTTTTTTCTTTTTTCCTTTTTTCTTTTATCAAGATTTTTTTTTTTTTTTAACTTCACTTTCCTTACTCATGTTTAAAATTATTCAGTCACCACCAACATTTCAAAATTAATTTTTTTTCTAAAGAAAAGAAAAGAAAAAAAAAAAAGAGTTAACGTGATACATATATATATATATATATATATATAAAAAAGTAGAACTCAAGGTTGCTACATACCTAAATAAAAAAATTTAATGCCAAAAGACATAACATTCAGTCACCACCAACATTTCAAAATTACATTTTTAAAAAAAAAAAAAAAGGATAGTTAACGTGATACATTAAAAAAAAAAAATGTAGAACTCAAGGTTGCTACATACCTAAATAAAAAAATTTAACGCCAAAAACATATACAATGATGGTAAAAATAAAAATAAAAAAATAAAACTTTCTTAAAAAGAAAAAAAAAATATGAAGAAGGAAAAAAAAAAAAAGTGAAGTGAGGAAGGAGAAGGAAATAGTAATTGATCATTTATATGTAACTATTTTTATTTCAATTCAAAACTTTTAAATAAAATGTAAACAAAGACTATTAAAGGAGGTAAGGGAAGTCATAGTGTTTAACTGTTTACGAATGGTTTTGAATGCTTCTTTTGTAGCATAAGATTTATATGTAACTATTTTTATTTCAATTCAAAACTTTTAAATAAAATGTAAACAAAGACTATTAAAGGAGGTAAGGGAAGTCATAGTGTTTAACTGTTTACGAATGGTTTTGAATGCTTCTTTTGTAGCATAAGGCAGCCCTGTCTTTGGACCACAATACCTACAACATGATGGAACCATTTATTTCAAAATTACATTTAAAAAGAAGAAGAAGAAAAAAAAAAAGAGTTAACGTGATACATATAAGAAAAAAAAAGTAGAACTTAAAGGAAGTCAATCATAAACAAAAGAAAAGAAAACAAAGAGGAACTTGCAAAAGATAGAACCTGAAAATTTGTTGAAGTCTCTAACAGTAAATGTCTTTAATCTGAAGAAAAAGAAAGGAGGATGTAGAGCTAAACTAAATATCTTCAATCTGAAGAAGAATGAGAGAGAGAAAGTGAGATAGAAACTGCAAAGCGTACGTGAGTTTGTGGTTTTAAAGTGTAGGAGTTTTAATTTACATATCTATCCCCGGTAGTTGAAAACTTGTAAGTGGGTATAATGAGAGTATCTTAGGCATGAAAAATGTGGAATCCAAATAGAGGAAGCCCCTTAAATAGTAGTATAAATGAGTAATGGAAAATTTGATTTTTTTTTTTTTTTTTTAATCCTTATAAAGGACAGTAGGTAATATCGTTGAGTGACAATACTCTTTGTATGTGACCATGAGGACTAGATTCTTGCTATTATGTGTAAACGAATCAATTGGAATAGTGATCATCTTTATTTTGAAGTGGAAGTATGTGCAATGCAATAGCTTTTGCCACATGGATCTCAAACTCAACAATGTTGAATTAAAAATTTATTATTTTGTATAACAGTTGTATGTAACGTCTCTTTTCCTTGTAGGTGCCCCCACAAACGTAAGATTCACCTTTAAATAAGAGGAAGGTTATACGCAACTATCATACAAAATACCATTTAGACTTATTGTGGCGTTAGATTTGAATACTAAGATATGTAATCTTATTTCATATGTTTTTTTACTAGTTTATAAAATTTCCATATTTAACTCCCAAAAAAAAAAAAAAAAACCCTCTAATTTTGATATGAGCAATTAGATTCCGGTTGACTCGTTTCTCAAAAAAAAAAAAAAAAAAAAGATTCCGGTTGACTCCTCTTTATTTAATTCTAGAGATTGACAAAGGAAACATCCTAGATAGGATACATGCACATTGGGCAACAACATTAAGGGCGCTCGTATAAAAGCTTTGCCAAAGCAAGAAAAAAAAAATCTATATATGTGGATCAGTCAGTGAATCAATACCTGAACATTGTCTACTTGACTAAACCAGTTTTTAAACATTTAATGAACTAATTTATTTGGAGCAATTAATCTTGACTCGTTTTCGACACATGTACTCAACATTTCTCATCCATGTTAACAATATTCTATTTCGAGATTCAAATGCTGTAATTTTCATGAAGAAAGAGAAAAGAAAAGAAAAATAGCATTAGTTTATCTTTGTTTTAGTTTTGTTTCTCCAAAAAAAAAAAAAAAAAAACTTTGTTAATTTTAGTTTAATCTGTCAGTTTTATTTTCAATTATCAATTAAGATATAACTTTTTATAATTTTCTCAGTATCAGCTTATATGTAATTTTAGAATTTTATTTTTTTTTCTTCGTACTATTTTATTTTTATATACCTTAATTTTTTTAAAAAAACTTTACCATGCAAACATCTACTTTTACGTAGTCAATTAATTTTTTATTTTTTATTTTTTTTCAAGTAGTTCTGTGAACGTTATCTAATTCTCTAATAGAGAGTAGAATTTGGATTAAAATCCATGTTCCAACTTATTGTAAGGAAAAAAAAAGAGAGTCCAAAGATTCTTTTTGAAGACATATTTATGTCTCTTACAACATTTTTTTAATGAAGGCAAGTAGGCAACAACTTGTAAATGATTCTTCATTCTTATTAAGTTGATATACTAGTGAAAGAAACAACGTATACGTATTTCTTTTTTGGTTGCAATATTGGTTTATTTTCTTATTTTTGTTTTATTTTTAAATGAATTCGTTGCAATATTGTAGGTTGTAAAATAATAATCTTCCTCCTACAAACAATGAAAAATCAAAACTATATATATATATATATATATATATAATTCACTTGTCAAAGGATGGAAAAGTAGTGTCCTCCACAATGATCTGATCGAGGTCCCCCTTTCAATACCCAAAAAGGCAGTAGTAATAAAGATCGAGACGACCTTAACCTCCTTGGCTGTTGGACAAACAGCAATGGCCTTTTGACAATTCCCATCCGCAGATTCCGAAACTTTCTGTGGACAAACGCACATTGTTTTTCGTAACAAAGGGAAACATGTCCCTGGTTTTGTTAATTTCTTTACTATAAAACCATGCACTCGACTCCTGGCCTAGGCGTTTTTGAGTTTTGACTATGTCCTACTTTTGTTTTTGTTAATGATGCGAAATAGAATGTGTAGTAGAGTAAGACCTCATTTTACCGTACGTAAACCTTTACATATGTTTATGTTAAGTTGTTGTGTGTTTGCGAGTGATTGAATAATGAGCGAAAATACAATAGAGAAAGAATACAAAGGATTACGGTGAAAAAATCTTAACAGCTATACATTGTCTATTATGACTGACAGTTTTTAGACCCCTTAAACAATTGATTAAACCTAGGTAATTAGCCAAGTTGTTACTTAGTCCAATTAAACAAGTCTAGGTTATCACAATAATAAAGATCAAATCATGCAAAGTAACGAAAAATAAATAACACAAGATATGATCACCCAGGAAACCAAACCGGTAAAAACCTGGGGAGAATTTGACCTAGCTATCCTCAAGGTAAACCTGAATCCACTATCTTGAAAGAATTGAAGTTTATACAAAAGGACTTACAAGCACCCCCGCTTGACTTCCTAATGCTACCAACCAATAGAACTTACTGACACGACCACGTGCAAGCTCCGAATCCACGAACTCCTTCTTTCTTGGATTCCCACGAGCTACAAGCACACCCGCTTGTGTAGTCTTTAAGCTTTAATGGTAGCAACTAAATTGATTATCAAGGTGTAGAAAATATCTCCTCCTAGAAAACTCTAAGTTTGTGTAAAGGAAAGCTCCTCTAGATCTCACAAGAGATTTACACAAACCGCAATATGAGCAACACTAAAACGTGGCTAGGGTTTGCCTTTTATACTTAGGACAAATAAGAAACCCTAAACATTTTAAAACAAATAGGGCTGAGTTGGACGAATCTGCAGAAAAGCGATCTGCCCGAACTTCGATCGGTCGAGCCTAAACTTCGATCGATCGAGCCAGGCCGAAAGCCACAGTGCTTCCTACTTTAAACTCGATTCCAACTTTACATTGACATACAACTTTGAGCTAGCTTTAAACACTTCTAAGCACATTGTTTTGATCATGGTTTGCCAACAATACAAATTAGAGTTCTAAATACATAAAATCCTAAACTTTAGAACCTAACAATGACAATGATTTAATTTAAGATTTATATACTAAAAAATACATGACTAATTCTCGATTAACTATATATTAACTCAATATTAAGTTGCATATTCTACAAATACATATATAGGCCTACAATTCAATTGAGCCACTTGGGCCATAATATATCTAACACACCTCCTCAATCTAAAGGTAAAAAGCTTGAGTTTAGAAGGTCGAACTTGAATGTAAAAGTTGACAAGTCAATTGATCAGCATAGGTGTCACATCGGCTACATTGCCATCTTCATGCAACATGGGGCATAAGAAATATTTTGGTGGAACAACAAAACTTGTGACTTGGGTTGATGGCAGGCGCAGTGATTTTTTGTTTTGGTTGAATTATATACAGTGGCTTATGGCTTTGACAGAAGACAAACAAAATTTGAGAGCCAAGATCAAATTTTGGCTTTGATAACATGTTAAAGTTGTTGTGTGATTATGTGTAATTGAAGGATGAGATGAAACATAAAAGAGAGGAGCAAACATGAATATATAACTATGTCCTAAACTAATTATATATTAATTCAAAACTAAGTTGCTTGTTTTACAAGTGCATGCCTACAATTTGTTTAGGTTACTTGGGCCATAATATATCTAACAACGAATATAACATATTATTTGAATTTATAGGGAAGAACTCTAAAATTTATTAAATTGTCTAAAATTTTGTTATATATAATACACTTCAATTTCTTCTTCTTTTTTTCTTTTTTTCTTTTTTTGGTTTAGGGACTAGTTTATACTTTATAGGCTCCAAAAAAAAAATATAATACCACTGTATAAATTGATAATGGTCAGAAAATCAGTAGGTTGGATGCTTCGAACTTCAATGATTTGGAGGGCCTGAAAAAGGAAAACAAAGAATCAAAAGAGACCGGGGTTGACTGGCCAAAAACCCTCCGATGATGAAGTTAGTTTCTCTCTTCAAAATCTAGAATTCCAAATTTCTGGGAATTGTGTAAAAGGGAAAAACTTGCCTTTATTTGATGGGAAATGAGTATTTATGTAGTGCTATGGAAGTGGTTATTTGTCTTGTAACTTCCCTAACATTTGTGGAGGTTAGAAGGTTTACACTTACTTCTTATAACTGCTATAGAAGTTAGGATATGTACTCTCATTTTCTATAATTGCTAATGGAAGTTAAGTGCTTGACAGAAGATTGCAATGATGCATCAGGATCTCACCACGTGGTTTGGTGCTCAGGTAGATGATCCTTGTGTTAAGGGTCGTCCAGATATAAGTTTGGACGAGCTCTCCTTAATAACTCATGAACAGTAGCTAAGCATTAGGCTCAGCTTTTATGGCGCTTTACATCTTATGGATGACAACCCATAGACGAGCTTACATTCCATGGACGACTATGCAAGGATGAGCTATACTTGCCTTTCCCATCAGTTGCCCCTTTGTCCTTGCATTGTTCGACCTAAGAATGCTCTCTATTATTATTTTATTTTTATTTTTTTGACACGTGGTCCAATCTGATGTGTTTCAATCATGGCTTTTGTCTTTAAAGACAGATGCCACATGGCTTATCTTGATTGGCCCTGTCGCTGTGGGTGCTAAACTTCGTTGCCTATAAATAGTAGAATTTCTCTCCTACCCTTCTCATTTCAAAAATTTTCCTTCCTAACACTTGTCGTCTAGAGCCTCGTCTAGAAGTTTCTTTGCGTCCATAGTCCTCTTCCATCTAGAGCCAGGTATTCTCTCCCTTCTCGTCTTTAGGTTTTCCTTTTAAGTTTTCCTCAAAAAATGTCTGAAACTGTCATCTTCTCATTTAGCAATAGTATAGATATGGCTATAAACAAGTATCACGACACAACCAGTTATAGTGATTCTAGTAATAGTAGTAGTAGGGGGATACCTTGGACGAGGGATACACTTCTGGCATCCCTGGAGTCCCTTTAGAGGTTTTTCAAGAACAACTTAGGAAGAGGGCAGCCTCTGGGTCTCAAGCTGGCACCTCGGCGAGTGTCCCTCCATCTAGTCCTTTAGACGAGGTGGAGACCATGTACAGTTGTGTAGTAGGCATCCACTCCAAAACAAATGAACAAAGACTTAACAACCTTAGGATGTGGTACCAAATTCCAGACGAGCTTAACCCTAGGTTAGCCATCCGTGGAGAATGGTGCTGTAACCCCCATTTTAGGATAGACGTCTATGAGGCTTACTTTTTAAGGGGGTTTAGGTTACCTTAAAACGCTTTTGTTAGGGAATTACTCGTTAAATTAGGTTTAGCAATGTGTCAATTTAATCCTAATGCATGGAGATTGATTATCTCTATGCAAATTTTGTAGAGGGAAATGTTTGGAGGGGACCGTCCTCTTACAGTGGACGAGTTCCTCTTCTGCTATAAACCCTTAGAAATCAAACAATCCCTTGGCTTTTATCAATTTACAGCTAGGGGTACAAATTGTAGGCTAATAAAGTCCCTAGCCTTGACTGACAAAAACTGGAAGATGAAGTTTTTCTTCGTCTCTGGTTTCTGGGCTGGGAACCCTATGGACGTTGGCAGGGATACATTTGCCCCTTACACTGGGGAATTAGGGAACCTTCATCCTGAAGGTATGTCCCTCCCCTTTTCCTCTTTCTTTTTTTCTCTATTTGTTTTATTTATGTACGTCTGACCCTCTCCCTCTTTTTCTTTTTCTTTTTTAAAAGCCGTTGGCCAACCTTCTTTAAGCAAGTTTTATCGTGACTGCATCCATAGGGCTCGTCTTCACGCTGATAGGAGTTTCCATTCATTGGTTACCCTTCAACGTCTTGCCAGGTGGGGACTTGGCCCTTAACCATCTGCTAAAGCCATTGCTCATGAGGTTACAGTTCGTAGACGTAAATTTTTACTTTAGATTTATATGAACATTATATGTTATGATTTCTGGTTTAACTTTCATTTATCATTATTATTATTCTTTATTTATTTATTTTTAAGGGTGGCTACTATGAAAGAAAATAAGGGAAAGGAGGTTGTGGATGAGGGGAACAAGCCTGAAACCCAATTCCAAACTCGTCCTTCTGCTGGGGACAAGAGGAAAAGCTTGTCCAAGAACCATGACTTGGGAAATCTTCCCAATCGTCGAGGGAAAAAGGCTAAGCATGGGTTGTCCCAAGCAGGAGTTGTCAAGTCTACCCTCCCTATGTCTCAACCGTCCGTCCAGGCCTTTGATGTAGACACGTCTACTCCTGTTGAGATCACTCTATCTAAGACTCCTTCATCCAAGACCACTGCACCTACCTCATCCCAGCCTTCTCAAAGGATTCCCATGAATCTCATTGAAAATGAAGACTTAGCTTGGGGACATTTTGAGAAGACTGTGTTTGACAAGGACATAGTTGCATGCTATGACATGTCTTTAAAGGACTTTGAACACTTTGGTGTTCATGAATCTTTTTAAGGTATGTAATTTTATTTTTTCCTCGTCTTTGTTACTTTATACTTTTTCTTGTCTAACCATCATTTTTGTCATTTACCTTTTATAGGCAATGTCAAAATTCATTGTGGCATCCAGGTAGGCCACAGAATTGGACAAGACAAGGATCTTGCTAGAAACCAAGATTCAGGAGATGAAGGACGAGTGCAAAAGGTGGGCTGAGGTGGCGGCTAAGGCCAAGGATGAAGCTAAGGAGTTGTAAAACCATGTTGAGGAACTGAAGATTGATATCATAGAGAAGGATACCTGTCTTGATCACCTCTAAAAGAGGAATGACTAGTTGAGTACTCTTCTTGAAAAAGCAAAAGGAGACGCGGTTACAGAGTTCAAGGATGGACGCTATGCAGCCAGGTTTGAAGACTTCAGGATGGACGCTATGGAAAACTTCCCTAAAGTTGACTTTAGCTCCGTCAAACTCAACCTTGGTGCTGCTACAAGCTCCCTCGTCCAAACGAGCTAAAAAGATGTCAACATTGAAGACGATGCCACCACCCAGCCAAACCAGGACGACCCTAATGCTGATGCCCCCCAGTGAAGACGAAGCTTTTATATTTTCATTTCTTGTATTTTTGTTTCTTTCTTATCTTTTTTATTTGGTCCGTTGTTTTGGACCATTCAATGTAACTTAAGTACATTTATCTCATCCACAGTTTTAGGACGAGCTTTCAAACAATTTGTTAATCGTTAAGGGTTTTTGGACATAGGTCGTCCACCCTCTTTAACTGATGAATGAATGTTTGTTCCTTTCATTTTTTTTTTCACTAAACATGTTGCATGGACGAATGTTTTTTGCACCTAAGATATTGATCTCAACCTTGGCTCGTCCATTATAATAATTTATTCATGTTCAACATCTTCCACCATTCTTTAAATTTTTGCAAGTGTAACTCGTCTATGAATGGTGTTCCTTTTGTTAACCTTATATACGCTCAACACAGCATTACCCCTTGTCTATAGGTTGGATGATTCTGTACTCGTCTCTAGGTAAATTGCCAGTTTTTGCTTGTCCATAAGTTGGACTTGGTTTATCAAATTCCTTTATAGATTTTGAATACTTCTTTTGCATGCACGTTTTTTTTTTCTTGTCTATTGGTTGGACTAATACATTAGGTTTTACCTCGTCCATTGGTTGGACGAGAACACCTTAGGCTCATTTTCCTTTGCTTTATCCTTATTAAGGAAAGCTTATAGACATTACATCCCTACGTCCAGAGAATTAACTCGTCTTGGGCCTTTAGCCTTCTTGTGGATTAATCTTAACAAAATCAATAGGAATAAGAAAACTAGGAATTCACAAATTATGTACATGATATAAATATCGTCCATAGGCAGAGCACATGCTTAGAAGCTAATGCCTTAGGGAATTTTAAAGATACAAACAAATACTACAAGTCTATGACTTCGTCCATACACCACATAGTTTAAAAACTAACATACCCTTAAAGAGTTAACACACAACATATAATGCTTACAACACGTAGGTAAACAAAACATTCTTTGGCTCATCCAGGATGATGCTCGTCTAGTTTAGAACCTTACTGATAATACCTTCTTAGGTGTTTAACATTCCAAGGATGCTCCAATTTCCTCCCGTCCAAGGCTTCCAAGTAATACGACCCTTGTCTTTTGCAATTGATCACCCTGTAGGGTCCTTCCCAATTTGGTCCCGATTTCCCATGAGCTAGGTTTCTAGTTGCCAATGAGACCCTTTTCAAGACGAGGTCCTCTATGTTGAAGCACCTGGGTTTCACCGTTGCATCATATTGTTTGGCCATAAGGTTCTTATACCTTGCTGTCATTTGCTCTACATCCATCCTCACCTCGTCCATTAGATCAAGGTTTAGGCAGAGTTGCTCCTCGTTATCTTCGTTTCGATACTTCATTACCCTGTGATTGGCCATATGCACTTCTACAGGTATGACTGCTTCACTTCCATAGGCTAGTTTGAAAGGAGTTTCCCCTATAGGGGTTCTCACAGTCGTCTTGTAGGCCCACAAAACACCTAGTAGCTCATCTAGCCATACTCCTTTTGCCCCTTCAAGCCGAGTCTTGATGATCTTCAACAAGGATCAGTTTGCCACTTCTGCTTAATCGTTTGCTTGAGGGTGGGCAGGTGAGGAGTAATGATTCTGAATTCCAAAGTGTTCGCAGAAGTCCTTGAAAAGGGCATTATCAAATTTTCATCCGTTGTCTGATATCAATACTCTAGGCACTCAAAACTTGCACATAATGTTCTTCCAAATGAAGTTCTTGACATTCTGTTGCGTGATCTTTGCTAGGGGTTCTGCTTCCACCCACTTAGTGAAATAGTCAATCCCAACCACCAAAAATTTCATCTGCTTGGTTCCAAGTGGAAAGGGACCCAAAATATCTAATCCTCATTGTCCAAAGGGCAATGGGGCCATCATCGGGGTAAGATACTTCGATGGTTGCCTGGGAATATTGCTAAAGTGTTGACATTGGTCACACACCTTGACGTAAGCCTTTGCGTCTGCTTGAATAGTTGGCCAATAATAACCTGCACGGACGACCTTATGAACCAAGGCACTTGCTCCTGAGTGGTTACTGCATGCTCCTTCATAAACCTCCCTCAATACATAGTTCGAATCATCCGGGGCTAAGCACCTTAAGTAGGGCTGAGAGAAACCCTGTTTGTACAACACCTCATCTATGAGAATATACTTAGCAGCTCTAATCCTCAACTTCCTAGCCTCGTCCTTGTTCTCTAGAAGCCTTCCGTCCTTGAGGTAGATGACTATTGGAGTCATCCAATTTTCTTCTCCTCCAACTTGTTGTACTTCTAGTAGATCTATGCTTGGCATGTATTAGACTTTATCAAACTCGTCCATAACCTCCCCTGCTGAGGCTACTTTCACCAAAGCATCTGCTTATATGTTTTCCTCCCTCGGGAGTTGAACAAAACTTGCTTCTTTGAACTTCTTGACGAGCTGCCTTACCTTGTTTAGATACTTCTTCATCCGGCTTTCTTTGGCTTGACACATTCCATTCACTTTATTAATGATCAATTGTGAATCCCCTTGGACGATAACTGACTCCACCCCTAGAGACTTAGCCAATTATAATCCTTTGAGGAGAGCTTCATATTCAGCTTCGTTGTTGGTGGTTTGGTATTATAGACGAGCTGCGTATTTCAACTTGTCCCCTTCTGGGGATTTGAGAATAATTCCAATTCCTCCTGCATATAACGCGAACGAACCATCCACCTTGACGACCCACTTTCGTACCTCGTCCGCCTCGTCTAGCTCACTTCGATTAGGACTAAACTCTGTGATGAAATCTACCAATACTTGTGCCTTAATCGCATTTCTTGGTTGGTACTTCACATTGGATTATTCGTCTTGCGGCCTCCAACTTGTTCATTGCCTTCTTTAATGGATGGTCCATCAAGACATTAATGATATGAGCTTGGAAATAATGCCTTAACTTCCTAGAGGCTACAACCAAAGCAAATGCTAGTTTTTCCATCATTGGATATCGTCCTTCTGCCCCTCTTAACACTTGGCTTGTATAGTAGACCAGCTTCTGCACCCTTCCTTCTTCTCTAATCAAAGCCAAGCTCACTACATATGGGGACACTGCCAGATATAAATACAACTCTTCACCAGGCATGGACGAACTCAATAAGGGAGTCGTAGTGAGGTAGGTCTTCAGGTCATGGAAAGCTTTCTGACACTCGTCCGTCCATTCAAATGCCTTTTTAAGAACCTTGAAAAATAATAAACATTTGTCATTAGTTTTTGAGACAAAGCTATTAAAGGCAAAAACTCGTCCGGTAAGAGACTGGACTTCTTTGATATTTCGCGGAGGCTTCATATCCAATATTGCCTAAATCTTATCAGGATTTGCCTCAATTCCCTTATGTGAAACCATGAATCCAAGGAATTTTCCTGATGAAACTCCGAAAGCACACTTGCTGGGATTCAGTTTCATGTTGTACTGCCTAAGCGTATCAAAGGTTTCTTGCAGGTCGTCCAAGTGCTTCCCCTCATCCAGACTCTTCACCAGCATATCATCTACATATACTACTATATTCTGTCCAATCTGTGGACGAAACATATGGTTAACCAACCTTTGGTATGTTGCCCCTGCGTACTTCAGATCGAAGGGCATCACCTTGTAACAAAACAAGCCTTGACTGGTGATAAAAGATGTCTTCTCTGGGTCTACCTCGTCCATCCTTATCTGATTGTATCCGGAGAAAGCATCCATGAAACTTAGCAATCTATGACCTGCAGTCGAGTCTACCAACTGATCAATACGCGGCAATGGATAGCTATCCTTGGGGCAGGCTTTGTTTAGATCTTTGAAGTCCACACACATTCTCCATTTGCCATTAGCCTTCTTGACCATTACTACATTGGCTAACTAGTCTAGATAATAAACCTCTCAAATAAACTTTGCTGCAGTCAACTTCTGAACCTCTTCTTTAATGGCATTGTTTCTCTTAGGGGCAAACACTCTTTTCTTCTGTCATACAGGCTTAAAGGAAGGATATACATTTAGACGGTGGGTAATGACACTAGGGTCTATACCCGGCATATCCTCATGACTCCATGCAAACACATCAATGCTCTTCTTTAAGAATTGGACAAGATCTTGCTTCGACTTCTTTTCCATATCTACTCCAACCCTTGTGTACCTCTCATAGTTATTCTCGTCCAAAGGAATGTCTTCCAATGCTTCAGTGGGCTCTGCCACAACTTTCCTCTCCTCAATGTTCATCATCTGAACCTGTTCGTCCATGGCCAACATGGCCAAATAGCACTTTCTTTCTGCTAGTTGATCTCCCTGCACTTGTCTTGACTCATACTCTGTAGGGAACTTGATTGACAAGTGGTAAGTTGACGTGACTGCCTTCCAACTATTTAAAGTTGACCTTCCGATTATGGCAATATAAGAAGATGAATAATCTACCACAAGGAAATTCACGTCCTTGGTTATCTGTTGTGGGTATGCCCCCACCACCATAGGTAATGTAATGGTGCTTATAGGCTGCACTTTCATTCCTCCAAACCTTACCAAGGGCAAATTCACTGGACGAAGTTGATCTCGTCCAAACCTCATTTGCTGAAAAATAGGATAATACAAGATGTCTGTCAAACTTCCATTGTCCACTAACACCCTTCTGGTCATATAGTTAGCAATAAGCAAAGTGATGACGATGGCGTCATCATAGGGGTGGTGAACCCTTTCAGCATCCTCGTCCGTGAATGTGATAGCTTGTTCATTTGTTGCCTTTGTCCTTAGTGATCATCCAGAGAGTTGTACATTTTGTACTACCTTCAGGTATGTCTCTCTAGACTTGGAAGATTGCCCTGTTAAGGTTCCTCCTATGATAACTCTTATTTCTCCGAGCGGGGGGCATGACGACTCTTCTACTTTCCCTTTTAACTTCTCATCCTTGTGATCTCGTCCAAGGAAATTTCTCAATTTTTCTTGCCTGATGAGATTTTCAATCTACTGCTTTAAATCAAAACACTCGTCCATGTCATGCCCATGGTCTCTGTGGAAGCGGCAATACTTGTCCCTATTGCGCTTGTTAGGATCTCCCTTCATTTTCTCTGGCCATTTCAAGGAAAGATCGTCCTTGATTTGCACAAGAACTTGCTTAAGTGGCGTGTTCAAGGGCGTGTATTGTTGACTCCATGCTGAAGAACCTACTTTCTTGTTGTCTTGGTCTTTCTTCTCTCCTATCTGCCCCTTCTTTGGAAGAGGACCTTGTTCAGAGTGGCGCGGGGAATCTACTTCCATTCTCTCAGCTCTCTTCCTCTTTTTGGCTATAATCGCGTCTTCTACATTCATAAAATTTTGGACCGAATGGACAAGTCCAGCCATGGTTTGAGGCTCTTTCTCGTAAAGCTTATGGATGAATAAGTCAGAGTTGACTCCATTATAGAAGGCCGCCAATAACAACTTATCGTCCATCTTGTCCACTGTCAGGGCTTTCCTGTTGAAACGAGTGATGAAGTACCACAAGCTTTCATTCTTTCCTTGTTCAATGGTTAACAAGCTAGACGAGGAGTGGTTGTGCCTTTGTCCTCTAATGAAATTATTGACAAACATCTTAACCAACTCTTCGAAAGAACTCATTATGTTTGGAGGTATCTTGCTGAACCACACTCGTGTTGGTCCTTTAAGGGTGGTAGGGAAGGCTCTGCACATAATCTCATCTGGAATCCCTTGGAGGTGTATTGTAGTCTTGAAAGTAGTAATATAATTGAAAGGGTCATGCGTTCCATCATACAAATCCAAGGAAGGCATCTTGAACTTCGAAGGCAAGGGGTGACCATTGATGGAAGCCGTGAAAGGGGAATTTATCCAATGAACTAAATCCTCTATGGGATTTGCCCTACTCACATTCTCCCTCATCTCATCCATGACCCTCCTCATTTGATCCATCTCCTTCTCCAAGTGTTGCACCCTTCGCGAAGTGGTGCCCTTTGACTGGCTCTCAGGCTCAGCATTTCCTCCTCTATCTTCTTGACTCTGGGCTTATGCTTCAACATATCCTTCATGACGCTACCTCCTTAGATTAATCTCCTGGTCAAATCTTGGTTCTGGCGAGTTAACTCTACCATGGCGGCTACCATGGACTGTATGTGTTGAATGGAAGATGGTTGCGTGACAAGCGTTGACTGACGATCTCGGTGGGCATTGCTAGAAGCATCCCTACTCTCCTAGTGGCCTGGGCTAGTGGCCCTTGATCTTGTTCGAACCATGCAGCCTTTTCATTGAAGAAAGATCAATTGCAAAAACAAAATCTTTCCCACAGACGGCGCCAACTAATAATACTCAGAAAATCAGTAGGCTGGATGCTTCGAGCTTCAATGATTTGGAGGGCTTGAAAAAGGAAAACAAAGAATCAAAGAGACCGGGGTTGATTGGCTAAAAATCCTCCGATGATGAATTTAGTTTCTCTCTTTAAAATCTAGAATTCCAAATTTCTGGGAATTGTGTAAAAGGGAAAAACTTGCCTTTATTTGTCGGGAAATGAGTGTTTATATAGTGCTATGGAAGCAGTTATTTGTCTTGTAACTTCCCTAACATTTGTGGAGGTCAGAAGGTTTACACTTACTTCTCATAACCGCTATAGAAGTTAGGATATGTACTCTCATTTTCTATAATTGTTAATGGAAGTTAAGTGCCTGACAAGAGATTACAATGATGCATCAGGATCTCACCACGTGGTTTGGTGCTTAGGTAGATGATCCTTGTGTTAAGGGTCGTCCATATCCGGACGACCTTCCTAAGTTTGGACGAGCTCTCCTTAATAACACATGAACAGTAGCTGAGCATTAGGCCCAACTTCTATGGCACTTTACATCCTATGGACGACAACCCATAGACGAGCTTACATTCCATGGATGACTATGCAAGGACGAGCTATACTTGCCTTTCCCATCACAAATTATTACTTCAATGCTGTTCTTTTTCTTTATGATAAATTTCTTATTGAACAAATTAATTCCTGTTCCTCTTCCTTTTAGCTTTACACCCAAAAAAAAAAAAAAAAAAAAAAAAAAAAAAAAAAAAAAAAAAAAAAAGAGGAATACACCATACAACAATTCCCTACCTCGTTCTCCGAAAGACCACTTCATTGTTTTCCAAAAATTCCAGCTTCCTCTCATCCTAATTTCCTTTTTTGGTCTTTTGGGCCAATGGGCTTCCATAATCTCTTATCATTTCACTCTAATTCCAAAGACAACATTAATAAATAATCTACCAAAAAAAATCCGGTATGCATGCCAATATGGCATCTACCAAATATTTAATGTGTGAAAGAAACTAGTTTTTTTTCTTGTTAAGAGATTGTTATGAGGTATATGTTTCAATTCCGCAGAAAATTCAGGGGTGATTTTCTTGTTATGATATGTTATGTTAATTCCAAAATAATTTTGGCAATGACATTAGGATTTACCGTGGGTGCACATTTTGCAGATGTAACCGGAAATGAAATGCTGCATAATCTTGATGGTTATAAATTATAATTGTTAGTTTGAATTGCATGGTTAATGAATTTTATCTTCTTATCCGTCTATCCAAGAATTTAAAATAAAATTGAAAGAGAGAAGAATTCCTTTCACATTGAACGAAAAATCACATTTGGCAATTGGCACCACCCAGATGTTGAGACTTGAGTTAAACAAGCAGCATTCTTAAACCAATATAGTCAGTCTCTCACACACATTCAAAGTTTATTTTTAAAAAAACAATGTAGAGTATATATAATCTATATGTGTATATATATATATATATATATAAAACCGAAGCCTCTGCTAGCTCCACAATTTTCCACGTCAGCATTTTTTTTTAATTTTTAAATATGATTTTTTTCTTTTTACATTTTTTTTTAATTTTTAAATATGATTTTTTTCTTTTTATTAAATATATATAGTCTCCGTCTATTAATAATCTCTTTTAAAAGCTTTAAGTTTTTCTATCGATCTCTCTCTCTCTCACACAATGGTTGACACCACTGACAACACCACTACCACCGCCACTACCACCACCATAGTGCCACCGCCTCAGGAAAACACCACGGCTGCAGCTGCTACTCCGCTGTCTCTACTGCCACAAGAAATCCCTGTTCCAAAGATGGAGATGAAACGTTGGGTGACGAAGAAGACGACGAGCCTTTGGAGGACGCAGCTACAGCAGGACAAAGTCGCCGCCGAACTCAACGTCGAGGCCTTGACCATCAACGACACCAAAACGCTCACATCACTGCAGTACCATCAATCTCTCACATCACCAAGATTTGAATTTCTTTATTTGCCTGATCCTAATTAGGGTTTCGATCAACTCAATACCTTTGCTACTACTTTTGGTTAAAATATAATAAAGTACTAATTTTGATTATAGTTTGAGATCCTGATTTGAATTTCTTTATTTGCCTGATCCTAATTAGGATTTCAATCAACTCAATACCTTTGCTACTACTTTTGGTTAAAATATAATAAAGTACTGATTTTGATTATAGTTTGAGATCCTAATTAGGGTTTTGAATCTTTATCATTGATATTAATTTTTGTTTTGATGCTTATACAATGTGGTAAGAGATATAGTGTTCTATAGTTTTGATTCCTATTATTATGTTACTTGGAACATGAATGCAGAAACACACATGTATAGTTGAATTTGTCAAAAGAACTGCTGAAGGATTTATAAATTAAGATGAATTCCAAAAGCCAAGTAAAATTCAAGCGATTAGTTTGCCCATGATTTTGACTCCTCCCCATAAGGATTTGATAGCCTAGGCGCATAATGGTTTTTCTGTCAATTTAAGGATTTCGTTTTTAATTAGGTTTTTCTGTTAATTTAGGGATTTCAATTCCTAATCCCTTTTTCTCTCTATTCATTTTTGTTGAAGTCAAGGAAACACTCATAGAAAATTAAATTCTATAGGTTTTGTAAGAAAGTGGAGATAGTATTGAAAAGGCTCCCAACCGTCAAAATTCCTACAAGTTTTGCTTTATTTTGCTATCTAGGTTTTTTAGCACATCTGATTTAGCTTAGCTTAATCGTATGTTTGATTAAATAATTATTTGGGCACCTAAAACATCAGCCTTCTTTGTCTCCACCCAGTCCTCTATTTTTTTTTTTTCAAACCTCACTACAAGAAAACTGAACTATTGCGGCGGGCCTACTGCGGCGGGTGCGAAAACCGCCGCTATAGGTCGCCTATTGCGGCGCTTTTTTGGCCCGCCGCTATACATGAGATCTATTGCGGCGTTTTCTATGCCCGCCGCAATAGCTCTAGTATTTTTGCGGCGCACTATAGCGGCAAGCCAATGACCCGCCGCAATAGACCTGTTTTAGCGGCACTAAGTTTACATATAGCGGCGGGTCAATGACGCCGCAATATGTACTCGTTTTTGCGGCGGGTTGGACCAAAAAGGAGTACATATTTCTATGTTAATATAATGTTAGTGTGGAGACATTTGTGGTAATGTTTTAGTGGAGCTAAAATGAAATTATTACAGGTAAAAGAAATGTGGTTTTAGGACCCAAGAGGGGAAAAAAAAAAAGCACCTATAGCGGCGGGCAAAAACCGCCGCTAAAAGGTGCATAGTGTATGTTGTGCATGAAGCCTTATAGCGGCGCTTATTGACCGCCGCTAAAAGGCAACTTGACCCGAATGGCCACCTATATGGCGGCGGTTTTTAGCCCGCCGCAATAGACCAAAAGCGCCGCTAAATGGCAGATGTATTGCGGCGCTTTTTGCGACTGCCGCAATTGACCTATAGCGGCACTGCAGCACTGGCGGGATGGCCCGCCGCAATAGCACCCGCCGCTATAGGTCAAATGTACCTTTAGCGGCGCTTTTTTGGGCTTTAGCGGCGCTTCTAGCCCGCCGCAATAGCCCAGTTTTCTTGTAGTGCCTTCATGTTTATTTTTGTGTTATTCCTTCCTTGCAACAACAAAGCAGGTTTCATTCTTAATTTTTGTTCTTCCATTCATTTTTATTTAGATTTAATATTCCTGATTAATTTCTGCTTTTTTATTGCCTTTCTCTTCAGTCTTTTCCTCCATTCGAATCAAGGTTAAAGGTATGGTATTCGTTTGCCTCTGTACTAAATTTTTGAATTTTTTTTAGTATAGGGTTAACTATTTTTCTATGTACATCTAATTTCTAAATATTGTAGTGTTCTCTTTACATTTAAAGAACTCATGAAACTCAATTTGAATTGGTACTTATCATGTATAAATAATTTTTTTTTTTAATTTTAAGTAATTAATAATTGCATTGGTATGCTGTTGGGACACACAATCCAAATAAAATTGTAAAAGTGTCATGAAGGTTGGTTGAATTTTACTCTATTTTAATGATCATGTTGATTATATGTGTGCTTTACCTATAAACAATTGCATTGTTGTATCTTCTGGAGTTTTATTTTTACAAACTTAACTTGAATGTTTTAAAGCTAGAACTGACATGAGCACATTACCCATCCTGCCCCAGGAGGTAGATTTCATAATAGCTGAATCTCCAAGTTCTAAGTCTTTTTACTATGAAATCTTAAGTAAGTGACTAGGAAGATAGGGAAAGCCCTAAAACAGCAAACATATATGCTTGGCAGTATTTAAAACATGAGCATAAAGAACCTTGGTTCTCAAATCTTCTTATGTATACTAGGTTAACTTGATTAACAGTACTGGGGATTATATAACATGTTCTAATTCTGCACCTAATTACATACACATTTGTGGGAGTTTTTTTTTATATTATTATTGGTTTATTTAAGTTTAATCTAAACTGTATATGTAATACTATGGCTCTATTTGGATTTTGAAGTATTATACCTTATTACTAGAAGTATTTGCTATATAAAATGCAAAAACTGCATGTACTGCTCAAACTTATGCTTTAAATTTAATTTTTACTCTTTAGCTTGCTTTACTTTTGTAAATTAAAGGGTTTAGGGGTTTATCTAACAAACTAAGTCTTGAATCTTAATATTCAGAGGATAAATGATTTTCACAGCAAGTAGGACTTCATTTCTGATTGTAGTTGTTGTTGGATTCATATGTTATTTGTATTGCTCATTTTGCATCTATGTTCATCAAATTTTCTCTTGCTTTGAACTTCTCCAATCCCAAAACAAAGAGAGAAGGAATGAAAATTCCACTGCCATGAGCACCAGCCTAAGCACCATCTTTACCGGTTACAACTCCAACTTCCAATTCAATATCACAAATTCTGCCAACACAGATGGAATGATATCAAAATTTGATTGATCTAGATAGGCGTTTCACTTTTTTATGATGGGTTTTGCTTGGTTTTGTATTTTGTATTATGCATAATTAATTGTTGTACATTTGGTTGGAGTCAGTGATATGCTATTGTTATGATGAATATTTGTGCATAGTACTTTCAAAAAATCATCTAAACAACATTTACAAGCAATAAAATTTTAGTGTTTAAATAATTTACAATTATTAGCGCATGATAGATAACATTATTCTAACAGTAAGACTCCGGCATTACTTTTTTTTTAGATTAAAAGCTTTTAAACATAATTGTCATTGAACTATTTCAGTTCTTTTCCCAGTTAATTGAAGTACTTTTATTAATTTATTATCAATATTCCTTCCAAATTCAGAGCCCAGATTTTATTTCTAGAATTCTCTTAAAATAGTAGTGTCTAAATACAATATAATTTTACCTTTTAGGGTAAAAACAACTTCAGAAAAAATAGCAATATTCATAAATAACAAAAAATCCAGTTTGGGAAGTCAAAATAGCCATAACTCACCCAGATATATCACATGATTTTTTTTTTCATGATTGGTCCTGCATGATGGTCACACTTCACATGTCAATTGTCAAATAATTGTACATTGTATGCATGACTATATTTGAGGAATACTATAATCTCAGCTGCATACAAATATGATATTTAAGATGTATATTTTGTAATACATTCCTCAACCTGTTTTATTGTTAGGCTTACATCAGTGATACTTCAAATGAATGTAGCATCAACTTATCAACTGAAAAAGGTAGTGATTGTACTAAATTTCAAAAAGTTGATGTTCAAAGTAATGTGCAACTCACACCAACATCTGTA
Organism: Quercus lobata; assembly: GCF_001633185.2. NCBI lineage: Eukaryota > Viridiplantae > Streptophyta > Magnoliopsida > Fagales > Fagaceae > Quercus > Quercus lobata. The sequence goes on along the minus strand of NC_044908.1, from coordinate 32,791,451 downwards.
CTCAAGGAAAACAAAAGGACATATTCAGGAACTACTACGAAGCAACAAAGGAAGAATATATGAAAAACACTTTAAAGTTGTCTTTCAATTTGTTTGAAATATTGATTAAGTAGTTCTTAAAAATTGTGTTGGTAAGTTGATGTTAAGTTTAGTAGTTAGATGGTTTTATAGCTTGGTTTTAATGGATTTGTAATTTTGGTACTAAAGACATATTGGAACAAAGGAAAATTTTCTACTTTTATGCACAGTTTGGTTTTAAATTGAAACAGAGAGGAATGAAACTCTTATATTTACTATTTAGTTATCAAAGGATACAACTTTACTTCAAAGTTTTTTCTAAAGCAAAGGATATCACAAGCTAGCAATTTGGAAGTTATATATTCTTGAAGGAAAAAGGCCCAAGGAAATTAAGATGGTTATAAGCAGCTGAGGTAGTGCTTATTGGGTTCTTATTATGTGGACCATAACATGGCAACCCCTTCTTATCTACATGCTTGCCTTCATGATATGCACAATTTTTTTATTTCTTTTTTAGTTTGTATTTAAATTTAATTTAACTTTCTGGGTTATCTCAGCTTGGTTTTATATTTAGTTTAATTGTTTGAGTAAGTAGTTTTGCAAAAAAAAAAAATGATGTCTAGAATGAATAATACGAGTTAATGTTTCTATTATAGTTGATGCTCATCTTTTGGTATAGTAATGATATTTTATGTCCTTTTATTATGGATATAATATTTATTTTTAAAAATTGGTAGCATTCCCGTGCATCGCACGGGTTAGCGACTAGTTGTATCTAGAAATAGACGTGAAATTTTAGAAAGTTGTAATTAGTGGCAGAGCCCCTTGAGGACCGAGGGGGGCCGGGCCTTGCCCCCCCCCCCCCCCCCCCTCCCCCCCAAATTTTTGAAAAAAATTAAAATTTATTTTTTGAAAATATCTTAAATAATTTGAAAAATTTTAAATAACATTATCATTTTGGCCTCCTATATCTGATAATATACATATTTAAGAAAATCTAAAAATAAACATAATTTTCATTTAAATGAAATACAATCCATAAATATATATGTCCACAAATTATAATAATTAAACCTTCAATATCTTTAAAATGAACGCATAGATATTTTAACAATTACCTTAACAAATAAAAAGGAAAAAATTATAATCTTCATTCCAACACATCTATGTCTTACTTGTACAACAACAGTAGAAAAATTGAGAAGTCAGAAGTTTTGTTGATGTGCCGCACCACCAAGTACCCCACACAATTGCAAAAACATTTTGCCTTACACAAGTGACTTTCTCTCTCGCTCTCTATCTCGTTTGGCGACTTGGTGTTTGCCTTGTTTTTTTAGTTCTTTCCTTTTCCCTCCCACTACTGTTGTAGTTTGTTTACAATATAAAAAGTAAAAGTTTTGTACTATGTGACTAAACTAGACAAGAAAGAGTGAAAGATTGAAGCTTCCGTGGACCCCTCATCCCTTGACTGTACAGTGCTCTGTGCCCCTAGCTAACCAGCTAACCCCTTGTTTTTAACTCTTTCCCATGTACTTTGCATTTGCTTTCTTTTGATTTTTTTACTTTACTTTTCATTTGCTTTCTTTTTTATATTCCTTATAATATATTATTTATTATTATAATAATCAATATATTATATACTGAATGGCATTATAAATTATAAATGCGACTTGGTGTTTGCTTGTTTTTTCAGTTCTTTCCTTTTCCCTCCCACTACTGTTGTAGTTTGTTTACAATATAAAAAGTAAACGTTTTGTACTATGTGACTAAACTAGACAAGAAAGAGTAAAAGATTGAAGCTTCTATGGGCCCCTCATCCCTTGACTGTACAGTGCTCTGTGCCCCTAGCTAACCAGCTAACCCCTTGTTTTTAACTCTTTCCCATGTACTTTGCATTTGCTTTCTTTTGACTTTTTTACTTTACTTTTCATTTGCTTTCTTTTTTATATTCCTTATAATATATTATTTATTATTATAATAATCAATATATTATATACTGACTTTACTTTTCATTTGCTTTCTTTTTTATATTCCTTATAATATATTATTTATTATTTTAATAATCAATATATTATATACTGAATGACATTATAAATTATAAATGCGACTTGGTGTTTGCCTTGTTTTTTCAGTTCTTTCCTTTTCCCTCCCACTACTATTGTAGTTTGTTTACAATATAAAAAGTAAACGTTTTGTACTATGTGACTAAACTAGACAAGAAAGAGTGAAAGATTGACACTTCCGTGGGCCCCTTATCCCTTGACTGTATAGTGCTCTGTGCCCCTAGCTAACCAGCTAACCCCTTGTTTTTAACTCTTTCCCATGTACTTTGCATTTGCTTTCTTTTTCATATTCCTTATAGTATATTATTTATTATTATAATAATCAATATATTATATACTGAATGGCATTATAAATTATAAATGTACTTATAGATCATAAATGTACTTGATTAGTTGATTAAAATATATAGTATATACTATTATATTAACATTTCATAGTTGATTAAAGATATTAAGTCGTTTTGTCAATCTTGTCTCGTGATTGTTTACATTTCATTCACACACACAAAAAAATAATAATAATAAATACATATGACCCTCCAAAGATAAATTCCTAACTCCACCACTATAATTAAAAGAAAAACTGTAGGCACATTTGGTCTTATTGCATTATTGCAGTTGCACACCTTTGCAATACCCTCAAATTAAATTTCATAAATCATGCCCACTTTTAGCATTCGCTTGTGAGGAATGTCAAACACATCATTACTCTCTCAAATTTCTCGTCAAGAAATTGTAAACATAATCTATGAGGATTCTCTTGCCTATACTAGCTCCTTTGCTACAACTACTTCACCCTCACCAATTAAGTGAACAACTTCTGAGTTCCAAGCCTTGTCCACTTCCCCAATCTCCCTCTTCACAACCTCTTGTCCCTTAACTTCTTCAACTTCCTTAACATCCTCATTGTCACTTAGTGCCTCTTCTTCTTTGATTTCCTCTACTTGTTTCATCTCATCATTCACTTCTCCACCCTCCTCACCATTATTGAGCATTCTTTGAGATAACCAAAAGTCATCACTAATGAACTCTTTCAATCTTTCTACCAAAATCTTCTCAAAGGGCTCCTGCTCATTCCGCACATCTGTGTATCCATATCTCACAACACACTGGAACACGTTGAGATCTTTAGGCTCTACTCAACGAAGAAGGAAACGCTCTTCAACAGAAACCTTGCTTATAGGTAGTGTCTTGATGGAGACGAAAATGAGGACTGAGTGCAACGCAGGCACATTTGCTGCATAGCATTTGAAGATTGGTGGGATGCCATGAACAAGTTCTGAGTAGAACAAGGCAAGCCTTGGTATACGACAAAACTTTGTGTCGTCAAGTATTTCCTTTAACTTGTTGGAAGAAACTTTCTGCTCAAGCTCATAATAGTACTTCCATCGGAACACATTGTTCCAAACAAACATTATAGTGATTAGAACTGCTGCAAAGACTAGAGAAAGATATCCTCCTTGGTCAAATTTGTAAAGAACCGAAGTAATAATGAGAAGCTCTAATGCGCCAATGATAACAATGTAGGAAATGGCAAAAATTATGTGGATTTTCCATATCATGATCATGATTAGAACTAGGAAGGATGATGTGAGGGTCATTACGAAAACCACTGCTATCCCTGCACGCGGTTAACAACTCATCAATTGATACTCATATCTCACAGATTGAATTTAAAATAAAAATCCTCAATCTCACTCTTAGTATTTCATTTTTATGCTCCATCAAATGTAGTATGTTATGTTTCCCAAAAAAAAAAAACTCGAGTGATTTATAAGGGAAGGAAAGAAAGTATGGTAGGCTATAATTGATGGAGTATAATGTCAAACACAAAAGGTGTGACGAAAGAATTTTTATTCTTTCAAACTCTTGAATTTCAGCATTCAAAAGAATAAATATATATGTAAGTGACTAGCTTGCATATTATTGAACATAATACAATAAAACATGGATGCATAGTTTAGATATAGTTAAAAGGAAAATGTGAGAAAATAAATTACCGTAGGCATTGCCAATCTTAGCCGTGGTCCTGAAACCCAAAGTAACTCCTACGCAAGCCAGCATAAGAAGGTAATTGATTTCTGGTATATAAACCTGTCCTTCATACTTTGCTGATGTATATACTATTTTCACATGAGGGAAACACCCTAGAGAGAGGGATTGTTGGATTATAGAGAAAGTCGCTGAAATTATTGCTTGACTTGCTATGATTGCCGCCAATACAGCCACCACAAACATGGGCCAATACATAGCTTCTGCATCATATTCAACCACTTGCACAAGTTATACTCTTATCACACACCAAAACAAAAACGAGAGAGTAACATAAAAAATGCATTGCTGTACTTGGTATGGAGCTGTAAAATACACCTCCGACGAGTTCATTATTCTTGCGAAGAAAAGCGGCTTGTCCCGTGTATGCTAGAACGATAGCCGGGTAGGTTAGGCAACACATGCTTATTTGTATGGACCGAACTGTGAAGTGGCCTAGATCAGCAAATAAAGCCTCACATCCTGCATATTTTACAAGTAATAATACTTCATGAACATGCTTAATTTCCAGGTAATCCAAAACAGTAAGATAAAGGGTATTCGTATCTAATATATATGTGAAAGAAATTGCAACTTGTAGTGCAGAGGACAACGCCACCAAGAGAAATCCACGCTTCTTTTTTGTTCCTCCGAAAATATTCTATAACGTAAATTGGATTTACGGCTTTGACAACACTTGGATCAAATTTGAGGATATTGTAGATGCCAATGCCAAAAATGAGTACAAACCAAACGCAAAGTATGGGGGAAAATGTATAACCCACTTTATCAGTTCCAAATCTTTGAATCAAGAATAGGAGGATCAAGATAGCTACTGAAATCCAAACGATCAAATCTGTATATATATATATATATATATATATATATACACAAACACACACACTTATATGAAAAGAAATTTTTTTAATCATTTTACAATTATTTTAACACTAATAAAAGATAAAATTTGATAATAATAGTTCCACCTGAGGTTGTATTGACTGTATTACAGATAATCTAAATTAACTAATTAGAACTCGGATTCTAGTTTGTAGGAGCTCTATATTGATAGAATATTGAATGGCTACTTACCGTCTGTGATTTTAGATGTGGCTTCCTGGAGTCCTCCCACAGCTGACAAAACTGTCATCACATAAATGGAACAGGGAAGACTCGTAATTTTTTTTCTTTATTAATTCCGAAGTCAAATACATAATGAGAGAACAAAGAGACAAACACTAATCGATGTATGAACTAGTAATGGAAGAACAGATACACCACATGCATGGCTTAGCAAGCACTATCTTAACAAATAAAAAAGTGAATATGTAAACCTGAGATACAAGGAGTGAGAACACCATCTCCTATCACCATGGAAGTTCCAAGCATTGTGGCAAACAGTAGCAAAGACTTAGCAAAATTGCTCTTCTCTAGCTTAGACATGAGCCACGAAGCCCTTTAATACGGCGGTTTGGCAACTGAAGCCGGTAGTTTGAGACGTCATGATCCTCAACTTGTTGATTTGGGATCAAACTCACCTTGGCATACCGGCATATTAGAGAGTACAAGGTAAATGTCCCACCTGGAAAGAAAAAGCTTTCTATTATATATGTTCAAGTGTTACTAGACGTATATTATAGCTCAACCTTAATATTCAGAAATCAAAATGATTGTAAAAAATTTGAGGTACGAGAAATATAGCTTAACCTTAATATTATAACACTCTCCTTGCTACCATTTTGTATAGTGAACAACGACTTAGTTCATACCCCCAACCCCCCCCCCCCCTCCTAAAAAAATCTAGAGTAGCAATCTAAATATTACATGTACGGGAATTGGGTCCTCGATACAGGGCTTAGGCCCTTGAACCCATGTTCCTTGGGCCCAAGCCCAACAGCACGTCATACAATCGTCCTCATACTTGGACCTTAAGCCTCGACCCAGAGTCCTCCGAGCACAATTTGGGCCGGGAACCCAAAATAAGACCACAGTGAACACCTCAAGCAAACCCCCCCCCCCCCCCCCCCCAGTCATTTATGACCTGGACGAGAGAGTTCTTGCCCGGAGGCATATCGTGCCTAGCTGCCCGGCCTTGCATTTAACAACATCACTACCGAGCAGACGGTGGAAGTGGGAATCAGTTCCAATGCCACTCCCACCATTCCGACAAAACGTCCACTTTGAGATGATGTAATTGGACCTTCATTCGCACTAAGAAGGAGAAGTAATCATAACTCCTCCACTCATCCTAGCCTATAAATAGGAGAGAATGAGGAAAAAAGGGTTGGTAATTTTGGACAGAATATTAAGAAAAAGAGTAAAACACTCAGAGAGAGCAAAGGAGTGATTCTATGTGGAAGAGAGAAAGGCTTGGAGAGATAGGAGTGTATTTGGGTATGCCGAGTATAGAACCACCCACAATAGGAAACACAAAAGCCCACAAAACAAATAGATTATGAGCCCAAGAAGAGGTTAAGCCCAATAACCATATATTTTTGGGTACGCACAATTGGCGCCGTCTGTGGGAATCTCCTACGTAGCTGTGGTTCTGTCAAAATGTGCACGGGAGAATGTTAGAGGTCAACTAGGGAGTTATGCTGAAAGTGGCTCTGGGAGGTCTTCAAGGGGATCCACGTGGCGGGAAAGAAGGCAGAAAACGCACGAAGATAGGGAGCATGAGCAGGAAGGGCAGTCTGGCCTAGGAGAAGGGTCATTTCAAATGTACCCAACAATGTCTGGTGCTTCGGGGCATAACCATTTTGACAGAAGGGATGAAGAGCTTGAGCAAAGGGACGAGGAACTAAAGCGCCTATGAAGGTTGGTTAAGGATTTGGAATTGCAAGCAAGAGGTAGGTGTCAGAGAAGGGACCATGAAGAGCGGAGGGAAAGGTCGAATAGTGTCAGGAACCACCATGGAACAGGGTTTCATCAATTCGGGTCTCATCGGCATCAGGACCGCTCACGGGAATATGCAGACCGGGACTTAATTTCCCCGAAGGAGAGGCGACCTCAGAATGCGACCATGAACGCTATGAGCCGTGCATTACGCTGAGCTACCAGATCACCATTTTCAAGGGACATTGAGAGGGCACTTATGCCAAGTAGATTTACACGGCCACTGTTCAATTCTTACAATGGGAGGACGGACCTAGTGAAACATGTAAACCATTACATTCAAATGATGTCTTTGTACACTCATAACAATGCACTAATGTGTAAAGTGTTTCCCTCAAGCCTCGACCCCACTACTTTGAGATGGTTTAATGGGTTAAGAAAAGGCTCGATTCACAGTTTTTTCCGAATTGATTCAAGAGTTTGGTGTACGGTTCATGACCTGTAGCCAAGTTCCACAACACGTGGACACGTTGCTTTCAATGAAAATGGGGGCTGGGGAAACCTTCTGCAGCTATGCTAGCCGATACTGGGAACTATACAACGAGATTGGCGGAGGCAATGAAAAGATCACAGTAAGTACTTTTCAGATGGGGTTGCTTGAGGATTCCAGACTACGAGAATCATTGACGAGGAGGCCTCCCGAGGATATAAGGCAGTTGATGAGGCGTATTGAGGAGTATAGCGGTTGGAAGATGATCGGTTACAAAATAAGGGCAAAGCCCCTGTCACAAATCATCCTCAGCATATCAGCTTCCAATCTAGACCTCGGAACGATTTGAGGATTCAAGAGCCGGGGCCACAGATGGGAGAGGTGAATGTGGCCTTCAAAGAACCAGTGCACAGGATTGTGGATCGAATCAAGAATGGACCATATTTTTGGTGGCCGAACAAGATGGGAGGAAACCTGTCCAAGAGAAACCAAAACTTGTATTGCACTTACCATAGAGATAGGGGGCATACTACTGAGCAGTGTAGGGTGTTAAAGGATCGTCTAGAGCAGTTGGTGAAGGCATGGTACCTGAAGGAATTTGTGACGAATCCGAGGAATCAAGAGTCCGGGCAGGGCGCACGGCCGTGAGGGAATCCTCTCCCACCCCCGTTGGGAGTGATAGAAGTCATCCATGTAGCTCCAAGAGGCACCCAAGGGTCCAAAAGAAGGGGTTATTGGCTGTAGCACCAGGGGGGAGTTGCACAGGCGAGCAACCCTCCGAGAAGAAGTTGAAGTATACTCGGAAGCCCATTGCTTTTAACGACAATGATCTAGAAGGCACGATCCAACTGTACGACGATGCTTTGGTAGTTACAGCCCGGATAAATGGCTTCATAATAAAGAGGGTACTGATAAATCAGGGGAGTGGCACCGAGGTGTTGTATCCCGACCTGTACAGGGGGCTTGGTCTAAAGAAGGAAGACCTATCCAAGTATGATATACCCTTGATGGGGTTTGATGGCCAGATAGTGATCCCAGAAGGGCAGATCTTGCTTCCCGTAAACATGGAGGGCAAGGAGACGATGGTAACATTCATAGTGGTCGCCTCATTTTCTCCGTACACGGCGATTTTTGGAAGGCCATGGATTCACACAATAGAGGCAGTACCATCCACCCTGCATGTAAAGGTCAAATTCCGCACCGAGCAAGGTATTGTCATGGTAAGAGGTAATCAGCAAGTGGCCAGGCATTGCTTGGTAGCAGCGATTGACCAAGGAGCTAAACCAAAGGAGTCGACTAAGGAGACTCCCTTGTAGCAATTACAGAAGCCCCAAGACAAAGTAGGGGCTAGCCGTGCTGAGGATTTAGTGAAAGTAAGGATATTACCGGACAAGAATAGGAATTTTCTAATAGGATCAAGTGTAGCCAAGGAAGAGAGCGTAGAGATACTGTTGTTTCTTGTACAGAACATAGACGTGTTTGCTTAGAACCCATATAAGGTGCCCGGGGTGGACCCTGAGTTCATAGTTCACAAGCTTAATGTGATCCGTTGTGCCCTCCCAAAAAGTAGAAACCGAGGAGAGCGAATAAGAAGCATGTTGAAGCCGTCAGGCAAGAGGTTAAAAAACTGATGGAAGTTAGAGCTATAAAGGAGATATTTTTCCCGAGGTGGCTTGCAAATACTGTAGTGGTAAAAAAGAAGAATGGTAAATGGAGGGTTTGTATTGATTTTATTGACCTTAATCGAGCATGTCTGAAGGACCCATTTCCTATGCCAAAAATTGATCAGCTGGTAGATGCCACATTTGGACACCTGAGGATGAGCTTTCTTGACGCTTTTCAGGGTTATCATCAGATCGCCTTGGTTGCCAAGGACCAGGAGAAGACGACATTTATCTCACCCGACACTAACTACCATTACACCATGATGCCATTTAGGTTGAAGAATGCTGGTGCCACATATCAGCGGATGATGACCAGAATGTTCAGAGATAAAATTGGGCACGCTGTCGAGGTCTACATCGATGATATGGTGGTAAAGAGCAAGCAGAAAATGTAGCATATTGGCGACCTCAAAGAAGTGTTTGAAGTACTTCGATGGCACAAACTACGACTCAATGCCGAGAAGTGTGCTTTTGGAGTGGGGGTTGGCAAGTTCTTGGGGTATTTGATCACTAATCAAGGAATAGAGGTCAACCCCAACCAAATTGAAGCAGTGAAATGCCTCAAACCGCCGAGCAATCCAAAGGAAGTTCAAGTATTAAGCGACATGTTAGCTGCCCTTAATCAGTTCATTTCCAAGTTCACTAACCGTTGTCGACCATTCTACCAGCTTTTAAAGAAATAAAAGGGATTCCAATGGAGTGAAGAGTGTGAGAGAACCTTTTAGGAGCTAAAAGAATATCTGGTGCGGGCACCAATGTTAATAGCGCTAGAGCCCGATGAGGATTTATTCATGTATCTCTCAGTATCTGAGCATGTTGTAAGCGTCGTGCTCCTAAGAGACCAAGGAGTACAACAACCAATTTACTACATCAGTAAAACCCTAGTTGATGCCGAGACAAGATATTTGCCTTTGGAGAAATTGGTACTACCACTAGTGCATGCTACATGGAAGTTACCCTATTACTTTCAAGCTCACACCGTTTACGTGTTGACCGAATACCCCCTACAGTCATTGTTGAAAAGATCTGATTTCACAGGAAGAATAACGAAGTGGGGGACTCGGCTGGGTTCTTTTGATATTAGGTATAAGCTAAGGAGCTCAGTGAAAAGCCAGGTCTTAGCTGATTTTGTTGTAGAGTTTTCCCCGAAAGAGGGGAAGGAGATGATTTGCCTTATAGGGGTGATCCCATGGAAGGTATTCATGGACGGTGCATCCAGCGCATTAGGAGCCAGGGTTGGGATCATAGTTATCACTCCGGAAGGAATAAAGTTGAAACATTCCTTTCGGTTGGGCTTTAAGGCCCTTAACAATGAGGCCAAGTATGAGGCCTTACTAGTTGGGTTAAGAGTTGTATCAGACCTGGGTGCTAAGGAGGTAGAGGTCTATTCAGATTCTCGGTTGCTAGTCAATCAAGTACAAGGAAAGTTTGAGGCCAAGGATCCCCAAATGATGGAGTACTTACGGCTAGTAAAGCAAACTATGGACCACTTTCTGAGCGTCAAAGTGGACAGGTGGCAAGAGGGCAAAACTGGCATGCCGACTCTTTGGCCATATTGGCGTCATCATCAATCGAGGGGATACCTCGATTAATAAAAGTAGAGCTGGTAGCAGAACCAAGTATCGGTGCAAGAGCAGGTGTCTCACTAGTGGCAACAGTTGAGCCATGTTGGATGGATCCAATCATCAACTTTTTAGCTAAGGACCATGTGCCGGATGATGAGAAGGAAGCAGAAAAATTATGTCGAGCAATTGCTCGATATTGGTTGTTTCTGATTATAAGCTATATCGAAGATCTTTTGGCGGGCCTTACCTACAGTGCTTGCACCCCAGCAAGGTTGAGGAACTACTTGCCTAGCTACACGAAGGGGTGTGCGGTAGTCACGTGGGGGGGTGTTCGTTAGCTCATCGGGCAACGACCCAAGGATTTTAGTGGCCACAAATGCAGAAGGATGCTAACGAGTACGCGCGGAAATGTGAGCAATGTCAAAAGCACACCCTTATGATCCACCAACCGGCAGGGAACTTGAATCCCATTCAAGACGTGGATGTGAAGAAGTTTGTATGGAGGAATATAATGACGATATTTTGGGTACCGAAGTCCCTAGTGTCAAATAATAGGTTGCAGTTTGATAGCAAAACTTTTTACGAGTATCATGGCAGCCTCGGCATCACAAATTGGTACTCCACCCCGTCATACCCTCAAAGCAACAGCTAAGCCGAGGCCACTAACAAGGCCATTGTGAACGGTTTGAAAAAGAGGTTAGAAGGGACCAAAGGTAGGTGGGCAGACGAGTTACCCAGTGTTCTGTGGGCGTACCGAACTACCCCGAGAAGGTCTACAGGAGAAACCCCGTTCTCCCTAACATATGGAGCAAAAGCAATCATACCGACAGAAGTGAACTTGTGCAGTGCCCGGGTTTCAGGATTCAGTCTCGCTGAGAATTCAAAGTTGATGACGAAAGAGTTAAACATGTTCGAAGAACACCGGGAGTCAACGACTATACGGCTGGCAGAATATCAACAAAAACTTGCCCAGAGATACAACAGGGATGTGAGGAAAAGGGAGTTTGGAGAGGGAGATCTGGTACTTTGGAAGGTAGTGGGGAATACACGGGACGTCAATACAAGGAAGTTAGCACCAACCTGGGAGGGACCATACAAAGTCACCGCCATTGCAAGCGCAGGGGCATATTACTTGGAGGATTTGGACGAAAAACCACTTCCTCAGCCATGGAATGCCCACAATCTGAAGAAATTCTACCATTAAGTATCAAAACACGGGGGTACATGTTAAATGTAATATTATATGTGCATATTGTTAATTAATACAAAAGCGATATTTGTCCATACAGTTGTATCAGCACTTATGATTTTATCGTTGTTAACTTATTAAACTCTAGTCGACGCACACGGGGAAATTTTGTATCAAATTTTTCTAAAGATGGAAACCTATTCCCGGCTCGATTTTCATCGTCGAGTAGGTGGAAACCTTATGCTAAATCCTTCTGAGAACAGAAACCTATTCCCGACTCGATTTTCATTGCTAAGCAGGTGGAAACCTTATGACAAATTTTTTTAAGGACGGAAACCTGTTCCTGGCTCGATTTTTATCGCCGAGCAAGTGGAAACCTTACGCCAAAATTTTCTAAGGAAGGAAACCTGTTCCCAACTCAATTTTCATCGCCAAGTAGGTGGAAACCTTACGCCAAATTTTTTTAAGGACGTAAACCTGTTCCCGGCTAGATTTTCATCGCCGAACAGGTGGAAACCTTACGCTAAATTTTTCTAAGGATAGAAGCCTGTTCCCAACTTGATTTTCATCACCAAGCAGATGGAAACCGCACACTGGATTTTTCTAAGGGTAGAAACCCGCTTCCCAGGTTCAATCACAATGGCTGGGTAGGTTGAAACCTAATCCTAAATTTTATCCAAAGGCAGAAGGCCGATTCCTGGACGAACGTGAACCATACATTGGTCTATTCTAAGAATAGAAACAAGCTTTCCAGCTCTATTCTAGTCGCCAGGCACACATGGAGTACGTTAAACCATTTAGGGAAGGCTAAAGCCACAATCTCAGATACAACCCCAAATCACGGGGAAGGTAATTGCCCTACGTCTTCTTAAAGAATCAACATATGTCAAATCTAGTAATTATCACTAAGAAGTCAATTCTTTCTAAAGATAGGTGACCTATTCCGGGCTGGTCCGAGAAGTAAACTACCTGGTCATCTGGAATATATAGATAAAAAGATAAAAACAATCAAAGAACATGACCCAAAGAATAACTTAGTAGCAAACATTCATAAACGCAATTGAAACAAGCAAATAAAATTTAAACCAATGTTTAGTCGCCATAACCCGGAAACTATAGGGAAATAAAACTTAAAAAAATAAAAATATTGTTCCGTCACCACAGCTCAGTGACTCTAGGCAAAACAAACAAATATAGGAAAAGTAAGCTGATAAAAACATATAAAAGAAACTAGTGAAAAGCATAAGTATCAAACAGCGAGATCAGTAGATGAGAGCTTGGTTGCGTCATCAGTCCACTGCTCTGGCACGTCCTCGGTTAGTGGCTGCTAGGAGTGAATGTCCTCGGCGATATTAGGGTGGCTGGTGACCTCAGGGTCAACATGGGCATTGATCGCCCCTCATACTGGGGGTGTCCTCTTCATCGGTAGCATCAGTTTGGCTCCAAACAGAGGGAGGGGGAGCCGGGTATGGTATTTGCTCTAGATTCCTTAATAAGGAAGCTTCGGGCACTCCCATCACCTAGAGGGCTGCCAGTCATCCCTTCCCGAACCCATGAATCCTAGCTTGATGAACGATAGGCTCCACTAATTTCTCGGCATCCGCGAAGCCCTTGTCATACCACTTGTTTTCACAGGCTTCAAGGGCCAACTTCAGGTCAGCTATCTCGTCGGCCTGGGCCAAGTTCAGGCTAGCTGCCTCCACCAATTTGAGCCCAACACCCCTCAGTCTATCCTCCGCCTCAACCAATTTCCTCTCTGCCACTAGCCAGGCTTTCTCCGAGGACTGAGCCTTTTTCTCAACAACCTCGACAACCATGCTTTTTTCCTTAGCGATGGCATTGGCAACATCCTTCAATGCTTTCTCCCGATCAGTGTCCTCAGTGAGCTCCTTCATTCTCTCATCGAGGATGTGAGTCAGTTGAGCGGACTGGTGACAAAAGTAACGAATATAAGGGCTAAGGGATTATTTATGCATTAAAATGAACAAGAAATAAAGGAGAGAAAAATTACCGCCACGGTATGCCACTACAATCGCCGTGCTAAGGAATCCTCAGTCCCGTCTATGAAGAAGTGGACGTCTTCGGGAAGCAAGAGGTTGTGCACCAAGCTCTCGGCCACCCTCCCCCCTTGGCTCTGTGCCCAAGCCTTGATGCTGTCCAACGCTGGCAAAAGCCCATCACCAAGCTTGAAAGTGGGCTGCCAGATGTCCATAGATTGAGATAAGGATGCCACGTCCTTACTACCCTTGGTAGGTGGCTGGGAATCACCCACCGGTTCTCGGATCATAATCCCTCCCCGGGAAGGAGTCTTTGCAGGAGCATCACTGGGGACTTTATGGGGTGGTCACTAACCTGCTGTTTCTTCTTAGGACGGCTGGCAACAGGGGAAGGGGGAGCACGGTCCCCGCCTTAAGGCTGGGCTGGGGGCTGAGAGCCGGAAATAAAACGGTCAACGGTCATCTTCCTTCTAGTCACCATATCTGCGTCCTAATCAGTCTCGGCTTCTACTGGCTTGGCTACTTGGGCAGGGGTGTCTGGCACTTCAATAGGCACGTGGACTTCACGACTCAGGGATACACGCTCCGTTGATTCGTCTTATATGGGTGCACAGTCCTCTGCAGTGATATACCTAGGGCCGAGGTCCCGAGCTTCACCAATGGTTAGAGAAGGCGGGAGGAAGTTTGCGTGCTAGACGTCTATGTATGATAGAAGTGGGCTATCTACAAGCAATGCCTGGTTAAATGCTTGCCAGGTCAAATATACGGGGTCGACGCTGAGTATCAAATGGGATGCTCGAAGCTGTCCGTCCGTATGAACAAAAATTTCTGATCTAAGTACAAAATTAAGATCTCGTACGTGTACAACTCGGAGATCTGGTTGGAACCTTTTTGATTCTGCAGTAAATCAACAAAAAAGACTAATTAGTTCAATACTTGAACAACTAATTAAAAGATGCAAACTTAAAGTAAATGAAAGTTCTCGGTACCGACCAACATCACACGGCGAGAACGAGCAAAGGAGCTCATCAGTAAACCAATTGTCGCTCACCCGGACAAATTCCCCCGTCGAGTTTCTATTAGAATCAAGAAGGCATGATATCAGTCGTACCCACATATCTCTAGTTTTAGGTAATAATCGGATCTAATATTTCCGCATAAACTATACATAAAGTTAATATCGTGGTGGTTTAACTACAGACCGAATATGTGGTTTAACCTACTCACACAACTCACCACTCAGTAAAAATTAGGGGGGAGTTGGTCGAGACACAAACTGTAAAACCTAAGGGTGCCTATAATGAGAGGGTCAACTGGGAATCTAACCCCACCCTCGAGAATAGCCATCAAAGGGAAAAAGACAGTGTTTACACCAGTACGCCTACGGAGGTCAATATCGCCCTCATGACAGTAGGCAATATCAATGTCTCTAGGGACGTTGTAGGCTGCCCTAAAGCTAGCCAAGGATGCCTCTAAAGATAGGAGGTGAGAATAACCCATTCCCAAACTAAGATTAAAAGAAAACTAAAAGAAGAGGAGGATATGAAAGGAAAGGCAAAGAGGACTTACTTTGGGACTCTAGGAAGGAATGGTGTTCTGGGCTGGAAGATAAGCACACGAAAACAGTATGCTCGGCAGAGTGATAGTTTGGAGAATAAAGAATGTAAAAGTGAAGTAGAGATTCAGAGAGAACTATTTATTGGAGCCAACGAAGGAATAAAGAACATTTAATGCAAAAGAGGCGGGAAAACCTCTCTTATCCCTCCAAATAACTCCCACACGCGTGGGCTCAGTTCACGAACCGTCAAATGATTTACGAACCGACAATTCATACTTACTGCTGAACGTGACAGTCTGGCGTGGTGCTTCTTTTAAGGTGGCATTGATGGGCATTTGTATCACTCAACAACTGACGATTAAGATTCTTGGGAAACCACTACCACCGCTTAATTGTCCTTGATTTGTTCTCAGTAACCAAGCATGGATCAAGGGGGGCTATTGTACGGGAATTGGGCCCCTGATACAGGGCTTGGACCCTTGAACCTGTGTTCCTTGGGACCAAGCCCCACAGCACGTCATACAACTACCCTCGTACTTGGACCTTAAGCCTCGGCCCAGAGTCCTCCGAGCACAATTTGGGCTCGGGAACCCGAAATAAGACCACAATGAAAACATCAAGCAAACCCCCCCTAATCATTTCTGACCTGGATGGGAGAGTTCTTTCCCGAAGGCACATTCTGCCCAGCTGTCCGGCCATGCATTTAACAACGTCACTACCGAGCAGACGACAAAAATGGGAATCAGTTCCAATGCCACTCCCACCTTTCCGACTAAACATCCATTTTGAGATGATGGAATTAGACCTCCATTCGCACTAAGAAGGAGAAGTAATCATAACTCATCCACTCATCCTAGCCTATAAATAGGAGGAGAGAATGTGGAAAAAGGGGTTGGCAATTTTGGAAAGAATACTAAGAAAAAGAGTAAAACACTCAGAGAGAGCAAATGAGTGATTCTGTGAGGAAGAGACAAAGGCTTGGGGAGATAGGAGTGTATTTGGGTATGCCGAGCAGAGAACCACCCACAGTAGAAAACACAAAAGCCCATAAAACAAATAAATTGTGAGCCCAAGAAGAGGTTAAGCCCAATAGCCATATATTTTAGGTGCGCATATTACGTTATCAAGTATTTTGATCTTGACACAAATGTTCCACACCTAGAGACTAGAAAAGAAAGCAATATTAGGTGCAAGTCTTCATAACATTATTTTGTCTTTTTCCAAACAAAACAAAGTTATGTGGGTCCTACTTAACACCCATACTATTTTTCCTTGCCACATGTTCTCAAGTACCGGAATTTTTTTTTTCTTGGAGTGCTTTTCTTAGGGCAATTTGTTCCTCAAATAAGGTATTCCCACATAATTATAATATAAAAATATATTTAGGTCCTTGTATATCAAACTAAAACCTTAGCGTTCCCTAATCTTTTTCTCTTCTACTTTAACTTTTTCATAATTTCAATTTTGAAACACTTTATTTACTTAAAGAATAGAGTAAAAATTAAATACTGAATTTTGCATAAATGAAAATACAACTTTATAATTCTTTTATATTGATTTATTTTCTCAATTTATTTTAAGGAATCAAATTACATGTTTAAATTCTATATATTTAGAATAATCTCTTAATTTGATTGTTATTAACTATGATTTTTTTTTTTTTAATAATATGAAATATATACTTATAATCAATTGAGATTATGGAGAAGCCAAATTATAATAATGATTCAGATTCAAATTCTAAACAAACTCTTATCGAGATGTATTTTACTAATCTTCCAATTGAATAAATTAAATTATGTATGAAAAAATAAATTAGAGTTTATATTATATTAGATTTTGTATGACAATTGCATTAATAGTATATAATTCTATATCTATTTTGTTATTTACATCGATTAATAATTTTACTTTCAATCTTGTCTTTTAATTTTGCCCCCCTCATCTGAAATCCTAGCTTCGCCATTACTCAGATCTAATCACATGTATAGATCAAAATTGACGTTAGACACAGCCATATCATTATCTAATTAATAACACAACCTAGCTTCATTGTCACTTAACGTGAGATACAAAATGACATTAAGCATGTAATTCATTGTCATTGTATGTTTTTCTTTACAAGGAGAATAATGGTTGGAATGCCTCCACATTTATTGTTGTAACTATTGAATTCTCTCTCAAAAAAATAAACTAATAACGAAATAAGACTTACCAAATGCTCATTTCAAACAAAACATCCTCATTATTATCTACTTAATAATATAAAGCATGATTTAATATTTGTGTTTATTTGTTCAAAATGAATGAGAAAAAATTCATGAGCATTTATAGTTAGGACCAAGGTTATCATGATTGAGATCCTACACAGATCGGTGAGAGGGTTCATATAATTATAACTCATAATATATATTAAAAAAACATTGAAAAAAAAGTAATTTTTGGCACAAATTAGTGAAATTACTCATAATAAAAAGAAAAGTACCAAATTATAAATAAATAAACAAAGTTCAAAGTTTAAAAGTTACAACTCATAAATATTAGTTTCTAAGTCAAACAACTCAAAGTATACATAACGTCTCACATAAATTACTCAAAGCAAATAACAATGTCAATACCTAATGTATCACATAAATTACACAAAGCAAATAACAATGTTTCAAACAACACCACAAACACACTCAATCATCAAGACCAAAGTTTTAGTTATCATGAATGGGTTCCTCAAAGTACAGTTGATCATTATAAAAAACATTCACGTTATTGTTAGTAGAATTTTTTTTTTTTTTTAATCACCTTCATTGTTAATGGTCTTTCTCACGATGGCGTTACTATCAGATTTCTTAACTTCTTGTACTCACCTTCTACTCTCTAGTAGTCTATTCTCTTCTCTTTTATCTTCTTTGATTTGGTTTATTAGGTTAAGGTGATGATTGACGACTGACATAAGCCTTAAGGTTTTATTTTTTGCTTTTTTTTAATGTTTTTTTAATCAATTCAAGCTAGGGCCACTAAGCTTATCTGGTTATTACATTATTTTTTATCAATTTGGGGTTTTTGGGCTACATTTGGAGGGCCAAAATAAGCAAAAAAAAATTGAATTTTCCTTTATAGTACAGGATCTTTTGTATCACCATAGGATCAGAATCCTATAAAATCCTAAGATCCAGAAAGGAATCCCAGACGAATTTCACTTTAATAGATATCCTAGTAAGAATTAGGACGTTTTAAGGACTTAGAATTTTAGGATCTTAAGATTCTAAGATCCGGATCGGGATCAGGATACAAAAAACCATGGTTAGAACAACTAGTTCTTAGCTTCTTCCTTCTTAAACCATCATTGTTTCATATATATAGAAATGATCGGTTGTTAATTAGATCTTACCTTCGCCATTATCATTGGCCCGTAAGACAATGAACACATACTTGATGAGAGGGATTAAGGTGAGTGTATAGTAGATCAAGGAAAGTACTCCCAGGATGTCGTCGTTGTGCTTAATACCATCAGTGAATGTGCTCGCATGCACATATAGTGGGGATGTGCCAATGTCTCCATGCACCACTCCAATACTTTGGAATGCTAGGTTAAATATCACTAGCCACTTAAGATCCTAACAAAAACAAAATCTAAAATTTCAAGTTATAATCATGCAATAAACGTTGTTGATTGTGCAAACAAAATTAAGTTAATTAGCAGTGTCTCCATAAGTATATTTATGAATTATATGTAAATTCCTGTGGGAAAGACCTTGGAGTTATGGCCATTACGGTAATCAGAAATTTCGTCAGATTCTTCCATGTCCGACTCATATACACGCAGCTTTTGGCTTGAAACCTTCTTCTCTTTGAGCTCTTTAATAACTTCCTGCTGCCTTACTTCATTAATAACGTCTTCTTCTTCTTCGTTCCCAGACATTTCTACAGTCCCAGATCTTCTGATGATATGCACAGTACACTTTCTCTTCCTCTGGCCTTAATTTCAGAGAGGGATGTTATATTCAAGGGAAAATGGGAGGGTTCACACTTCTATGGTCTGTTCATATCACGAAAAAGGTGATCACAAAGTTATCCTGAATCCTGATACTTGGGTGCCTCCTCAATTCTTTGAAGGACGCTTAATTCAAGTAAAATGGAAAAAGTCAACTTCATCACCGCGTTGAATTTTTTCTTTTCATGGACCAGGTGTTGTACAAGACCTCATTTGAAATTTTAAAATGTGAAAGTTGCACTAGCCAAATACTAGGTGCTGTTTTTCTAGACCCTCCAATTTTAGTTACCCCTTAATTAATTTTAAAAAATGCTACGTTCACAACATTTTAATAAAACTTTCACAAAAAATTTTAAATATTAAATTGTTCTTGGTTCTAATTTCTCATTAATTTTAGACTGAACGCAATTAAAGCGGAATTTACATAATTAGCCAATTAATTAACCAAAGCATCCAAACAAATCGGAAATGATACATTAGTGAATGAGTTGAAGTACAAGAATACACAAGGATCCTCCAAGCCTAAGTTACTCAATGTACTTGAGCCCTTTAAGTTCTAGCTACCAACGGATTTCACGGAGTTTTGTCTTCGCTAGCTTTCTAGATCCTACAACACCACCCAATTGCACCACCAAGCCTCCATGGTTGAAAATGTGGTCAAACTCTAATACTTCCCAAATGTCCAAACAAAAATCAATACTCAATATGGTGAAGAAGGTGAAGGATAGAATCTCCTCTCATTCGTATGGAAATTGTGAGAGGGAAGAGGTGTAGAGAAACTAAGGTATTTGACTTTTTAATGAAAGGCACAATTCTCACACTCTCAAGGTGTGAGTTTCTGATTTATAAAACCCTATATATCTAGGTTAAAATCTATGGGAAAGAGATGTATAGTAGAGTGTGTGTGTGTGGAATTACAACAAATTAATTTGTCAAGTTATGGTTTTTCACATAACATTTATGTTGGCTTATCCCATAACAAAAAAGTGTTGTAATTACATTAATTTATTTCCTTGTGTTTTATGGGATTTTATTGTATTGGGTTTAATATTAAGTTGGTGAAGATTGCTCAAGAAGTTGATCTCGCAACTTGGCTTGTGAGTGGTGCAACCCACGAATGTCACATGAGGAGCACATGCCAAAAGCTGAAGAGTTAGTGAGTTTCGCGACTCATCTCGCAAGTTGGCTAAGTCACGAGAGGACCCACGAAATGCACTGACTATTGGGATTTTAAGTATGACTCTTATACCCTTCACTCATACTATATATACCTTTACTAGCCATAAAATTAAAAGGAGGCTATTCAGATAGAAAACACTAGAGAGGTTTCTACAACACACCCACCATTTTAGAGAGCGCTACTCATCCTTAATTGAGAATTCCTTTGTAATTTCTTCTCCTTTCCCTCTCCCATTGTTATAATTTGAGAGGAGATTTGTACCCAAACACAATCCCACCTATTCAAAGTGTAAAGAGTGTTTTGGAGCTTGGGAAGAATTTGGGATTTGCCAAAAGAAGTCGATGAGGCTTGGCGGATGCAATCGGGCAGTATTGCGAGATCCAGATAACTAATGAAGACAAGATTCCGAGAAGTCCATTGGTAGCTGAAGCTTGGAGGGCTCAAGTACATTGGTAGATTAGGCTTGGAGGGTCTTTTTGATATTCGTGTACTTCAACTTATTCACCAGTGGATCGATTTTGACTTGGAGGGTCGCGAAAAGGTTTTTCGCCAAGTTTTTCGGTTTCTTCTTTGATAATACATTGCTGTATTATCTTGTATTTGCATCTTTCTTCCCTTACTTTTTGTGCTTTACATTGATTTTTTATTGCTTATGTTCATGCACTAGAGTAGTTTTGGTTTATTACGCTTCATTTACTCTTGTTCCACACTTAGGTTATAGTAAAAGCAATTAAGCCGTAATTTAACATTGGGGGTCTAAACAAGTATTAGTGTTTCTACACTAATTGAGCTTTCATAATCTAACACAGAATGAAGCCAAAAAAAAAAAAAACACACACACACACACACCTATGAGAATTCATGACTTAAAGCATTCACAACAGTAGAGGCATATTGCTATATTGCTAAAATTTAGCTCCACAAACACAAAAATCACGCTACAGCAGTGGAGGCATAAGTAAAAATTTTAGATGTTCAGCTACAGTGCACATCAAAAAAAAAAAAAAAATTTATTCGGCCGGTTAATAAAATAATAAAAAGTCTCTCTCATCTCTCATCTCTCTCAGTCACTCTCTCATCTCTCTCTCAAAACTTTCTCAAGCAAACTTCTCTTCCACCGTAGATCGCCTCAAGCTGCCAATTGCCTCACGCTATCGATTGCCTCATCTCATCTCATCTCACGCCACCTCATGCCTCACACCTCATCTCATCTCATCTCATGCCGCCGATCGCCTCATCTCATCTCATCTCACGCCACCGATCGCTTGCTCATCAAGCCGCCAATCTGAAGCTCATCGAAGCCGCCGATCTGAAACCCATGGAGCTCGCCGACCCATTCCTTCTGCCGACCCAGCTCGCCGACGTTGTGCTTGTTTGTGATTGGTGATTTTTTATTTTGTTTGTGATTGGTGATTTTGTTTGGTCTGGGTTGAGGAAAAGGATTGGAGATTTGGGTTTTTTTTTTTTTTTTTTTTCTGCTATGGACTGCTGGTGGTGGTAGTGGTGGTAGTGGTGGTTGTTGTGGGTGTGGTTGTGGCTGTGTGTGATGGTAGAAGTGGTTGTGGTTGGTGTTGTGGAAGTTTTTTGGATAGTGGGATCTATTATTTTATTGTAGTGGTTATATTATTTTATTGTGATATTTATATTATTTTATTGTGTTGAAAGCTAAAATAAATCCACTGTTGTAGCATGTGTGTAGATAAAATAGATAAAGTAACTTTTGGTGAAGCTAAATTGCTATATTTTTAGCTCCACTGCTGTGGATGCTCTTAACTAAATGACATGTCATTAGATATATTTAGTTTTGTAATTTTTAATCTTAATCATGAAATAGATTTGTTACAAAGAGAAAGAGAAAATCATGTTAAATTTTCTTTTTTTAGGTTATTAATGCCTTTCACATTGATTTTGTTAGAAGGAAAATTAAAGTGTCACACCCATGTGGATATTAAATATGTCATTTAATTGTTTCTCTCCAAAATTGTTTAATATGTGTGTGGCTATTAGGCACTGTTTTCAAACTCGGACCGGCCCGAAAGGTCGAACCGTGAAAATCGAGAACCGGATTGAAATTCGGTTTTTTAAGCTTAGAGAACCGGGCATATGTGGCAATTTCGTGAACCCCTAAAACCGGGTTTGGACCGCACGATTCATGCAAAACCGATGGCAAGAACCGTGCAGTCCAACCCCTTAGCAATTTTTTTTTTTTTATAAAAACAACTTAACACAATTTTATTCTACTTAATTAAATTATCCATCTCTTACAAGGAATTAAAAAAAATTATAATTAAAATCCTTCAAAGATATTCAATTTTACTTCAAAAATTAATCATAAATTTTAATGTTTTCATGGTTATTATTTTATTTTATTAACTTTCTTATTTAATTATTAAATATATGCTTGAAAATCATTAAATTTCCCTCACATATATATATATTAGTCAATTTTGCTAGTTTTATAAATTTAATATCTATATTTAGGCTTTAATTAATTATTAAATTAATTATGACATCATCATGGTTTGACCCTAGTTCAACCTTGGTTTGACCTCAAAAATCTTGAACCTCTCCCTTTACGGTTCAATGAACGGTCCGGGTTTCAAAACCATGCTATTAGGTATAATTCTTTTCTGTCACAAATCTATGCCACACAAAATACCTCATTTTTTCCCTAAAAAATCATGCTTAAGGTTTGAGCAAGACTTAAGTACAGTACTTAGGTGTTGTTCTTTAGGTTTCTCTTTTAAGATTTTGCCATGTGGATTTTTTCTCATAAGATGGAAGTGTATTTTTTTAGTTAAGTAATCACATGGCTAAATCTTAAGAGGGGAATCTAAAAAACAACACTTAAGGTACTGTAGCTAAGTTTTGTTCTTAAGGTTTAATGTATAGTGTCTGATTATGCTTTGTAGGCCATATCCAATAGCCGAAATTTAACGAACCTTCAATTTGGAGATCACAGTCATTGATAAGTTGATAAAGGCCCTTAAAATCCGACAAGGAATTCTTGTGCCTCTCATGGTTTACTCATATTAACAAGGTTTAGATACAATGAACCTTTTTTTTTTCTTTTCTTTTTTTGGGTCAGGGTTTAAAGGGGTCACATAGTCGTATGTGGGGGTGTGCACGGTTCAGTTGGTGTGATTTTTTTCTCAAATTTATCACCAAACCGATAGGGATCAATTTCCCCATAACTGAAACTGATGCACACCTCCAAGGGTCGATTTTTTTACCTACAACAGTGCGGTTTTTTGTGGTTGGTTTCATCTACATTATCGGTTTGAAATTTTTTTTTTTTTTTTTTTAAAAATTCTACTTAGTCATTACTCAACCACAATCAGGTCTTCCATTATTTTATTTATATGATATATTATATATTTTTATCAAACTAATACTAGTTTAGTATGTTATATGTTATATAAAATATCTATCAAAAATTTTTTTTTTTTTAAAAAAAAAGAGGGAATATAAGAAGAAGAATTCGTACGTGGGAGTGGAGAAAAAAGTAGTTACTTTAAAAAAAAAAAAAAAAGTAAAATATTAGGGGAGTGTTACTGAATACTGATATTAATTAACATTGCCTAGTGTATGGTTTTCAACCATACGCGTGGGCAGTACCCTTCTTGGAATTGAAGCAAGGATTTAAAGGCACTACAATAGTCTAGAAACTAGTTTAAATAACTTGAAGCGAAAAGAAAAAGAGTTCTATAGAAGAAAAAAAAAGAAAAAAAAGAAGGGAAATCAGATAAAGAAAGACGAAGGAGACAAACTAAGAAAATATGGAATGCAACAAGAGAAGAGAGGAAGGACTGAAACTCTGAGAAAAGAGTCAAAGAATCATCTGTGGGCTTAAGGTGGGTTGCAATGTTGCATATCAATTCAGTTGTAGTCTTGTAGATTTACTAGTGGTGCTGTGTGTTGTTGAATTTTTTCCTATATATGAATTAGTCGATGCGGTTTGTGGGTCAATTTCGAAAATCAATTCCGTCTGTGTTACCACACCAACGTCGGAAGAGTCACCAGGTTCCATTCATAGGCATTGGCTCCTTCGGTCAACCCAAAGTTCAATTCGGTTTGGTCTGTGAGGCTTGGTTTTATCGGTGAGGTTCGGTCATTGCTCACCCCTAGTCGTATGTAAGAACCATGAATTACTCCCTTCTACATATATTATAGTAAATAGTAAGTATAGATAGACAACTTTTCACAATTGCTAAGATAACAAGTTAAAAATGATAGATAATAAAATGGTATTAGTTGTAAGTCTAAAGAATATTAACAAAACCTACGAATGAATTAGTGTCAATATCTTCTTCTTTTTTTCTTTTTTTTTCTTTTTTTTTTGCCCCAATTAACATGCCAAAATAGTGATTTAAATCTCAAAAAAGGGTGAAACTCATGATTTTTAAAACCAAAAGTTGGAAACAATGAGTAAAACCCCTATTAACCCTAATTGGACGACGAAACAAACAATCCAAAATAAAACTTGTCATTTCTGGCAAAATTTGACCAATGCTAATCAAACCCTAACCAGGTGTGGTCAAAACGTTGACTTTTTTATCCACCATCCGATCAAGGTAAATTTTAAACCATCTTAAATATCATGAAATTCTCTTTGAAACGACATTTCACAGGCCAAAATCAAAATTAAAACGGATAAGATATCATGAAAATACCAAAATCAAGTAAAAAGAGCTATTTTTAGGGCGTTTTCACGCAATAAACTATATCAATCCTGCCATAACTAGTGCAATCTGCCTGAACTAGATTGAATTATGATGAGTCATCTACTTTCCATAAAAAGAGCTGGCAATATCTGCCCAGATTGGGAGAGATGAATTTTCCAAAACAGTGCTATTAAATTTCCTACACTGCATCACCTCCCTTCTAGACTTGATATCTCAACAACCATAACTCCACATCATGCAAGGTTAGGAACTATGGAAACTAGACATCTAGACCTTTCCATGGACACTAAGTTTGAAGAAACCCAAGCTCCGTAAGGCCTCCAAAAATCAGCTAAAAAATAGAGTTTAAAAAAAAAAAAGACAAAAAATGAAATTGCGTATGCATCAAGGCATTTTGGGTGATGTTGACATCTCACCCCAAGCCGCAAGATGCTTTGTGTGGCTGGGTGAGATGTTGACATCTCACACCCGAACACACACCCCCCCCCCCCGGCGGCCACCCTCCTACCAACAAAACATGCACAAAAATCCCAAAAATCCTCTCTCTCTCTCTCTCCCTCTCAGGAATTTTTCTAATTTTATTTTCTCTCTCTTTTTCTTTAGAAAACCTTTCACTTAAACAAAAACTCCAGCCCTCTTTTTCACCATTTTCATACCTCCAAAGCTCTTAAGTAAGCTTCGTAAGCCTCGTAATAGAAATGTGTAGCTTTGTTCATAGCTACATCATTCTCTTTAATTCTCTCTTTGTGGTGGAATAGAAGGCATGTGGAGATTTAACATAGGTGGGTTTTCCTTTAATGAATATGGTAAACCTTCATCTTCCTAACTAGAAGGCATGTGCTGGAATAGCCTCGCGCACAACCAATCTTAGTAGGAAAGTGGAGATATAAGATAGGTAGGTTTTTCTTAAATGAATCTTAAACTTTTTTCCAAGCACAACATGTGAATACTTTCAGAAATTGGGATAGGATCACTCGAAAGAGGGAGTATAGATACTTCCATTTCCATCATGGGAGGGAGCCTACAAGCTTGGCTCTTACAAGTTTTAGGGTTCATTTGAGGGAGATTTCATTTTCAAAAAAGCTTCAAATCATCTCTTTGTTAATTATGCTCTTGCTTAAATTGCCTTTATTTTCAAGTCCTTTAAATTATGTTCTTGGCTTCTTGCTTATAAATTGTCTTTATATTCAAGTCCTTTAAATTATGTTATTGTTTATAAATTGTCTTTATTTTCAAGTCTTTTAAATTATTTTATTTCTTATAAATTGCCTTCATTTTCAAGTCTTTGATATTATGTTATTGCTTATAAATTTCCTTTATTTTCAAAGTCTTTTAAATTATGTTCTTGCTTATAAATTGCATTTATTTTCAACTTTTTAAATTATGTTCTTGCCCATAAATTGTTGTTACATTTTAAGTCCTTTAAATTATGTTATTCATTGCTTTTAATTCATTTCTTTTACCTATAAGTTCTCTTTATTTTGCTTATTATCATTCTCATGGGTACTAGCTCTATAGTTAGCACCATGAACCCCAAATTACCAAATAATGAGAAGTTTGGGTAAACAATTCTCTAAAAATTTGTTTTCCAAAAGATTAAAAAATGGGCACCAATGGCCATCCACTTTTTCTAAAATTGATCTTTTCAAGGAATAAAATGCGACTTTCTTTTGAGTTCCCTTTTAGCAAAATACCTTCTAAAGGGGTAAGGTTTTAAAAAAACCCAATCAATGCCCATTTCAAAATCCTTTTTCCAAAAAAAGAGTTTAAGTTTGATTCTTTCTTTTTACACAAAAATGAATAAAAACCATGGAACCCTTTCTTCTTAAAAACCCTTCTTTTTTAAAAATAATTTTGACCTAAGTTTTAGGTTTTTTCTTTCAAAAAGACATGGAAACTCTTTTTCCCTTGAATAAGATGATTTTAATTTTAAACCTTTTATTCTTCCAAAATTCCTTTTTCAACTAAGCTCATTTTTAGGGTTTTTTTTTTTTTTTTTTAATAGCTTACAAGATGAACAAAAACTATGGTTTTCATTAAAACCATGGAACCCCCTTTTTCTTAAAAACTTTCTCCTTCTTTTAATGTTTTTAAATCCAAATCTAGGTTTTAGGTTTTTTCTTCCCAAAAATTTTGGAAACCCCTTTTCTTTCCCTAAAAAACCAATTTTTAAAAAGATTTTGAGTCTTAAAGTTTTGTTCAAAAAATTCTTTTTACTTTCCCAAAATCCATTTTTCTTAAAATTAGCACATTTTTATGTTTTCTCATTGTAGACAATCAATTTTGCACCCATAATTTAATCAAGGAGAATGACTTGAATGACCATCCATGTACCACAAATTGCATCACATGCATCAATTGGTTCTTGCATTACATGCATCAACTTGTCTTTGCATTACATGCATTAATTCATTCATTACCTATCATAAAAATGATCTTGAGATTCTAATGGTCGCAACGGTGTTTCCGATTTTCAAATCGGGCCATCGGATCAAAAGATATCGCATGATTAAGTTTGCACGGTCAACATGCATTGTGTCTAGGTAAGGTCGACCATACATGATTATTTTAAATTAACTCTGATTGGTTAATCCATTAAAATTAATTAAATAATTTTGTGATTGGTTAATAATTAGTATTTAAAATAGGATTGTATGCATAGAAATAAAAGGGATGATTGGATAATAATAAAATTGTGGATAATCTGAACTTTATCAAGATTTATTTTTCGATATTTATCTAAAAGATAATTGTTCTTAAATAGCCTGAATTATCTAGAAAAGAGATGAAAAATCATAGATGGAAGATGAAAACACATCTAGGTACAAGGACCGGCCAAAAAACCCTAGAAGAGGAGTCCAAATGGAACCCAAATGCGAAAGAACGTTCGGAGTCCAAAGGCCAATTCGGCACTTTTGGAGTGTCGTATGGCACTCTAAAAGGGTTGAATTTCCATGTATTGGGCTTTGGCCCAACGACCTTCGGGTGACAATAATGCATACCATTTTCGATCTTTTCGCAAAAGGATGCGTCTAAATTCAAACCCTAATCGTCCGTACCTATTTTTTAAAGCCCTATAACCTCTATAAATAGAGACTAAACCTCATAATTCAACACCCTTTTTTTTACGCTCGAAGAGGCACACGTTTTGAGGCTCTCAAATTGTTGATATCTGCTGATCCTCTTTGAGATTTGCTACTTAAATTAGGGTTTTTAGGTTTCAAAGATAACTGAATAAGTTTCTTTGAACCTTAAAACATCCTCTCAAGAACAAGGAGTGCTCATGCAAGAGGTTTTTTTCAATCGCCCTCTCTTTTTTATGCTATCTTTTTATGGTGATGAATGTTTTATCCATAGCATGAATTGTTAATAGTTGTTTTGTTTAAAGCATGATTTTTTTTTTTTTTATGTGATTGTTATAATCTCTTTCTTGAATGTCAATAAACTGCATGTGAGCAATTCTTTTTCTTAAAATAAAACAGATCTACGTCTTTATTAGGTGTAGATCTAGATTTTTCTTGAAATAAGACAGATCTACATCATTATTAGATGTAAATTTGATTTTTCCTCAATACAAAAATAGATCTGCATCATTCTTAGATGTAGATCTGAATTTTTCTCAATAAAAACGGATTTGCATCTTTATGAGATGTAGATCTGAATTTTTCTCAATTAAAAACTAATTTGTATCTTTCTTAGATACATATCTAATTTTTCTTTAATACATGCAGATTTGAAATAAAGAAAAAAATTAAACATGATTGTGTTTGTGTTTACTTTCTTTAATTCATGTTGCATAAATTTAGATTATGAGTGAAACTCTCTTCTTAAAAAATCTTTTTCATTTTTTTTAACATATACAAACCAGGTCTAATTTTTTCGTTATCAAAGAAACATTTTTTTTCTTAAAACAGATCTGATCTTTTATAAATCCAAAAACCATTTTTTTTAGTTCTTAAAAAATAGATCTAATACTTTTTTCAAACCAAAAGACTATTTTATGTAATAAAAACAAATCTGAATTTTTACCTCCAAAAACCACTTTTTTCTACATACTACAAAACAGATTTAGTATTTTGACAAATCAAAATCAATTTTTTTTTACCAATCAAAACAAATCTGAATTTTTTTAAAACAAAAGAAGAGACTTCATTCATAAATAAATTTGTGTGATTTAATTTTAGTGTCATATGTTCAACATATCATTCATGACATACATAAAAAAAGTACATCAGTTACAAGAGTCTAGAAGACCAGACTCTGTCTGGGTGAAATGGGTGCCTAACACCTTCCCATTCCATAACCTAGCCTCCGGATTTAGGTCATTGGTTAAGTAGATCTAGCCTTGTCTTTACTTTTTATTTTGGGTAGAATGTAACTAGGACAAAAGCCTTGTATTTTTGGTAGACTGTAACTAGAACCTAAAGCTATGTAATTTTAAAGTTTTTCAAGATATGTAATTTCTTTTATTCAATCAATAAAGAGAATGATTCAGTCATGTATTTGTATATATTTATTTTTTCTTATTTATTTATTTTTGCTACCACATACCCAAAAAGCGAGATGCCCTAAAAGGTACCCGAATCTCTTTTTTGAGGGACGCTTTTGTCGAGGTCTCTCACACTCACAAAAAAATAAAAATAAATAAATAAAAACACTTTTTTCATGTAAAACCAAGAGAATCCTCTTCTTCTTCTTTTTTCTTTTTTTCTTTTTTTAAGGATCTCTTCCAATAGAGTGTTAGTTTTAAAGTAAACCTTTAAAACTAACACTCTATTGGAATGGATGCTTAACACCTTCCCATTCCATAACTTAGCCTCCGGATTTAGGTCATTGGTTAAGTAGATCTAGCCTTGTCTTTTCTTTTTATTTTGGGTAGAATGTAACTAGGACAAAAGGCATGTATTTTTGGTAGATTGTAACTAGAACCTAAAGGTATGTAATTTTAAAGTTTTTCAAGATATGTAATTTCTTTTATTCAATCAATAAAGAGAAAGATTCAGTCACGTATTTGTATATATTTATTTTTTCTTATTTATTTATTTTTGCATAAAAAAAATAAGTGGCGACTCCATATCACATACCCAAAAAGAGAGGTGCCCTAAAAGGTACCCGAATCTCTTTTTTGATGGACACTTTTGTCGAGGTCTCTCACACTCACAAAAAAATAAAAATAAATAAATAAAAACACTTTTTTCATGTAAAACCAAGAGAATCCTCTCTTTTTTTTCCTTTTTTTTTTCTTTGTTTTTTAAGGTTCTCTTCCAATAGAGTGCTAGTTTTAAAGTAAACCTTTTTTCCAAAAGTCATGAGATTTTCTCAAAAGAAAACACTCATCTTTTTAAAAGAAAATTATAGGTTTCCTTTTATATAGAGTTGCTTTTAAATCTTTCCTTTAAAAATTGCATCATTTTTAAGAGGTTTGTTATGTGTCTATGATTCACTTCCATTGAATCATTAGACTTCCATCAAGCTAACAGATCCCCCTCCCCCTTTGCCCTAATAATTTTTGGTTCATTTTGTTTATGCATGAGAATGAAATTTGGACAATAAAATGGGCTTAAATGCATAAAGTGACATCATTTTTAAGAGGTTTTTTATGTATCTATGATTCACTTCCATTGAATCATTAGACTCCCATCAAGCTAACATATCCCTCCTCCCCTTTGCACTAATAATTTTTGGTTCATTGTGTTTATGCATGAGAATGAAACTTGGGCAATAAAATGGGCTTAAATGCATAAAGTGACATCATTCCTCTCTTCTCCTTTTTATGTTATGGAATAAGCATATTCACATGATAAGTATATAGTAAGTATAATATTCACTTGTTTATTATAATACATTTAAATTCTTGCAATTTTGTAATAGTTTCCACATGATATGTATATATAATTTACATTTTTTTTTCGTATATACTTCTTGCCATAAATATTAACATGACGATGCTTTATACATAAAACAAAATACTCACATGACATGTATATGTATTGTTTGATGAAAACTCTTTCAAAAATCAAATTTCAAGTGTTTAATTTATTTTCCTAAAATGTGAATGTTGAAGTTAAATTAAAATAAGGTATTATCCTTTGGATAGGCGGTGTGGAATGCCTAATATCTTTCAAACCTGTAATCAAACTTCCGAGTCCAAAATCTTTAGTTCGAGAAATTGTTTATATTAATTAATTAATACCCTTGAATCAGTTTTTAGTTAATTAAGTAAAACAAATTAGATAAATAGATGATCAATCACACCTAATACAAAACCAATGGTTGGTAGTGACTACTTAGAATTGAAAAAATAATTATAAAAAAAAGACTCACACACCTCACCCTAGAAACACATGCACCCATAAATCACGTCGCCAAAGCACCCAATGTGGAAACCAAAAACCCAAGAGGGAATTAATTTCCAAGCGTCCACAGGTTGCTAAGTACTTCAAAAACTTTCCTGAGCTGAATGGTGTGCTCCTCCCACATTTTGTTGTATATCAATATGTCATCAAAGAAAACCAGTAAGAATTTTCGTAAATACGGTTGAAATATGGCGTTCATTGCTGCTTGGAAAGTGGATGGGGTTTTGCAAAGCCCAAAAGGCATCACAAGATATTCAAAGTGGCCACTGAGTATGGAAAGTTGTTTTGTGAATGTCATCAGGGTGGACACGAATTTGATGGTATCCTACTCGAAGGTCCAACTTGGTGAGGTAAGTCGCTCCATGAAGCTCATCTAGCATATCATCCACTGTTGGAATTGGAAAACGGTCCTTAATGGGCACCGTATTTAGAGCACTATAATCAGTACAAAACCACCATGATTCTTCTTTTTTTTTTTACTAACAGGATAGGTGAGGAAAAAGGACTTCAAATTGGACGAATTGCTATAGACAACATCTCCTTCACTTGTTCAATTTCATCTTTTTGAAAACGAGCGTAAAGGTAAGGTCTCACATTAATGGGTAAGCTGCCTTCTTTTAATGGAATCTGGTGATCAAATCCTCTAGGAGGCAGAGTCTTTGGTCCCTCCAATACATGCTGAAATTCTTGGAGCAATGGTTGCAATCAAGCCGGTACCAGAGCCATCACCATGTTGTCCTCTCCCTTCTACATGATGGTAAATAGTTCCCCACCACCTTGCATTTCATGTTCCAGCTGCCTTTATAGGGTCACCTCTTGAGTGGGTTTGATTGAGGAAGCCATGATTACATATGGTTTACCCTCCCATTGAAAGTCATAATCTTCCAATCACACTCCACCAGTCCTAACAATTCCAACCATTGTATGCCTAACACCAAATCTAGCCCATTGAGTGGTAAGGAATGGGAAGTAGTGCAAAATGTAAATCCTTAGACAGTAATTGAGACATGTTCATACCTCTCTCGGCAAACCAAACTCTCTCCATTTGCTACCTTCACCATGAACTCCTTAATAGGCGTGACTGCTAATTGTAGTGATTGGGCCAACTTCTTATCCAAAAAGTTGTGGGTTGATCCACTGTCATTGAGAATAATGAGTTCTCTTTTACCTATATCCACGCTTTTACTTGCATGGTTCGGGGCGATTGCATGAAGGGAAATCAATGGAGCATCTTCTTTGTAGATCTCATTCTCTTAGAGATCATCTTCTTCCCATTTGCTGTCAGTGACTTCCAATAGCTCCTGCTGTGAGTAAGCTTCTACCAAAAAGGCTTGTGGTGTGGCACAACGATGCCTCGGTGTAAACTTCTTGTTGCAGCTAAAGCATAGCCCTTTTTCATTCCCCCTTTGCATTTCCTCCCAAGAAATCTTCCCTGTGCTTCCAATTTCCGTTGCTTGATTCGTTGTACCAAGAGTGCTACGTGAACTTGACTTCCGCAGAGACTTGGTCATGGAATTGGACTGCTGGAAACCCTTCTTGCCTTGACGCCGTCTATTTAGACTCTCATCTTTGATTCTAGCCAACTCAATAGCTTCCGAGAGAATTTTTGGTTTGAACATTCGGATTTCCGAGGCAATCTCTTCTTTTAATCCACCCATGAAAGCTCCCACCAATGCCTTTTGAGGCCACCCATCAACTTGATTAGCTAACCTTTCAAACTCTCGCTGGTACTCCCGGAGTGTTCCCTTCTGACATATCTTAGACAAAGCTTCATCAAAATCCTCATCCTCCGTTGGCCCAAATCGAACCAATAACTCTTTTTTGAATTTCTTCCATGTGATCTTTGTCTTCTCCTCTTGAAACACCTTCTTCATCCACTGCCACCATCGGTTTGCTTCTCCTTCCAAATGAAACACAGCTAACGTGACTTTACGATCTTCAGGTGTCCCTTGGTAGTCAAAATATTGACTTACAAGGTCAAGCCAAACCATTGGATCATCACCCGAGTACTTTGGAAAATCCAGCTTGGCGGGTTGAGGTTGATCATGTGTTGTAGTTTTGAATCTAATTGACTCATCTGATTTCGGGGTTGAAAGAGAATCTAATTTGTCACGGGAATCGGACAACATCTCTTTGATTTCACGCATAGATGAACCAAGAAATTGTGATTCTATGGTCAACTTTTGCACACTCTCTTTTAGCTCCTGCATTTCACTCTCTAAATTCTCAATTTGGTCCTTCATGGTGGCCATGCTCTAATACCAAGTTGATAAAACAAAGATGAGAAATTGATAAAAGACTTTCTTCACAGTACAAGAGAAAATTCACCAACCTCCTCCTAATGGCTTACATCCTAATATTTAAAGCTAAACAATTATCTCCCAATTGGAGACTTATTCAACAACCAACCAACAGGTCCTAAGATAATGTGATAACAACGACAAGAACTA
This sequence comes from Quercus lobata, assembly GCF_001633185.2. NCBI lineage: Eukaryota > Viridiplantae > Streptophyta > Magnoliopsida > Fagales > Fagaceae > Quercus > Quercus lobata. The sequence goes on along the minus strand of NC_044908.1, from coordinate 32,757,382 downwards.
ACAACAATTATCAAAATAATGATAAGATGATAATATAATTAAAGACGATGATAAGGATCATCAGACTCCTAAGGTTTTGGCGGCAACTTCTCATGTATAGTAGCAGAGTTCTTTTCATCCTTATCTTCCAAGCTAGCCAAGTATTTATAATTGGGCTTAGGAATTCTAGAACTCCTACTTGGCACACTATCATAGAGGTTGTTGGAATATACTGCTGGAGAATAATTCAATTGTGGATTATCATTATTTTTTTTTTTTTAGTTTTTGAATAATGAGGGTAATTATCCATAGCAGTTAGGAAGTCTTTTGAATAGCAGTTGATATAAGCATTGTGCTATTCTTATCTGTTGTTTATGTTAATTAGTTGTTTCTTTCAATTTGGAGTTTGTAAGTCTATAAATAACTTAACACTTTGTACAATGATATAAATGAGAAAATTATAACGGACGTTAATCTTTTGGGAGATCTAGTTTTTACTCAAATTAAAACCAAAACACGTTGCTTTGCTAAAAGAAGGTCACATCACGTAACACATAATCAAGAATTCATAATGTTCATGGAGTGTGCGAAAAGCTATTTTATGAACATCAGCATGTAGGAAACGAATCTAATGTTACCCAAATCATAGATCTAATTTTGAGAAAACCTTGCCCCATTCAACTCATCTAATAGCTCATCGGTAGCCGAAATGGGAAACTTGTCGTTGATCGTAATTTGGTTGAGGGACTTGTAACTAAGCACATGCGCCAAGACTGATCTTGTTTTTAACGAAATTATTAAAATAAATTTCAGTCAAATTTAAATTGTGCAATTTACATTTTAGCCTTGATATGATGTGTAAGGATACCACTTAAAACCAAAAACTTAGACTTACAAGTTTGGAGTCAACTATATTATATTAACCGTCCACTCTTATTATTATTATTATTTAATGTGAGTTTGAACCCTAGATGCAGGGAAGGCTCAAGGCCTAAGCCTAAGGCCCCCAATATTTTAATGATTTCACCTTTTATATAAAGGCTCTATCTCATTATAAAAAGGTCAAAAATTGTAGAGTGATGATGGAGATATTACATTCATTGCTACATCAATTTATGTGCCTTATGTGGTAAAATTTATAATATCTTTAGCATTTTTCAAGATTATATGATAATAAGTGTTTAAAAATAAATAAATAAATAAAGGTTGTACAATGTTGATTTTTATCTCACCTCCAAATAGGTCTCCAAAATATTATACCAACAAAAACTAAACCCAGTTGAAAACCATAAACTATTTTGGGAAAAAAATTTGTTTTGATGTTGTAATTGTTGCCAGACAACATTCTACACGACATATTGTCAACATTAATTACCTAATTTTTCATATAGCTACACATCAAACAATCTCTATCTCTATATGAAATTAAAATTTTCTTAAAAAAAAATATATGAAATTAACTTTATGATTAGTTTGGATTGAGGGAGAGAGGGAGGGAGAGGGAGTAGAGTAGAGTTAGTCCAACCTACTTTCAACCAACTTTGCTTTACTCTCCTCCACTCCCCCTCCCTGCCCCCTAAATCCAAACAAACCGTTAGTTTGGTTAGTATTAATTCATAAAATTTCTAATTCATCAAATTAAGATTGGTTATTTTGTTAGTATTAAATAATTTTTTTAATTGATATTTAAATATAAAGGTCCCACTTAGGATTATCACCGTAAATGTCTCTATTAAAAGGATCAAGAAATAAGAACAATTTAAGTTACAAATCTCTTGACTATTCATACGAGGCATCAAAATGAGGTCTTTTGAGATAAAGTTTCATCCATAAAATTATGAGAAAGACTGTAGACGCCAACAAAAAAAAAAAAAAGAATTCATACCTAATTGATATGGCAGATTATTAGTGATAGGTAATACATGATGTTAGTAATAGGTCTAGATAAAAAACCAATAAATGCTTGTCCACTCAACTATTGTGATTTTTTTTTTTTTTTTGGTCTATAGCATTGCTATTAAATTATTAACTATCAATATTTGATGAGAAAAGGGAAAAAAAATATTTTTTTAAAAAAAATTATATTTCCCATAAAGGTAATATTAAAAATTTTTCTAAAATTATCCGTTAATCTGACCCCTCTTTAATATGACTTATACCTCAAACTTATATAATAATTTAATTATAATAAGAGAAATGTTAACAAATGTCATCAGGGCATTGGTTTAGGAACCATTTTTAGGAACATAACTCTTTTATTTTTAATAGTTATGTTGTTAATAGTTATACATCATAGATACCATATATATTTTTATAAGGGAAAATGTAACAAATTTAGAAAATATTTTTAGAAACTTTTTATGAAAGAAAATAATTAAATTTTTTATAATTTTTTATATTTCTCATAAAAGTAGTATAAATATTTTCTTTTCTTTAACTAATGTTCTAAGAATATACCTACTATGAATACTTTTTTTATCAAAAATAAAAATAAATAAATAAAAACAAAGAAGTAATGTCCCACCTTTTAATTAAACTATTCTATTTCATATACCTACGAAACATTTTTAAAACCCTATGAGTTGGTAATATGATGGATGGAATTTTGGAATTTGTTAAAAGCCACTTGCATTTCAAACAAATTTTCAAAGCAAAGATTCAACTTCTTGGTGGTCAATTTGATGAGCTACTTAAAAACATGTGCTAGAACTCCAAGTGCCATCAAACCTCGATATTTGATCCTGCTTCTGGGTCAACGTTGTTTTGTATTCTCAGTGTGATTGACATCATGTGATTTATTAACGAGTTCAGAATCATTTAGCAAAAAAAAAAAAAAAAAAAACACCAGTGCAAAATCTGCCGTATAAAGAATTTGAAAGTCCTTTTGCGTGTTTTTCTTTTCTATGTGAGTTTGGATACAGTTGAAATCCAAACTCACTTGCTTTTATATTTTAAATAGTAAATCTAATATACTATTTATAGGACTTACTTACAAGTATTAAATTTGGTCAAATCAACTTTAAAATTGGGTCATACGGTATTATTTATATATTTAAAAATTATTTTGTTATAGTATTTTCAGTTTTCAGTAATAAATGGTATTCAGTTTTCAGTTAGCTAAATATTCACTGTGAAACAGTATATTAAATTCAATTTTTCGTTATATCATGTAACTTATATTACAATCAAGTGACATCTCAAAATAATTTAGAGAAAGAGAGAGAGAGATAGATAGGAAGAGCAACTGGGAAGGTCAGGAAAATTATTAGGTACTTTTGGAGTACCATAAATACGTACTCCCTCTTCTCACATAAATGGTAAGTCCCATCATGAATTTAATTAGTGGGACCCACCATTCATGTGAGATGAGAGAATACGCATTTATGGTACTCCAAGAATACACAATAATTTTTCGGAAGGTCAAGCCAGAGCGTGAGTGATTTCAGGAGATAATTAAATAAAGTGACACCAAATAGTACAAGTCTTTTTGAGGTTGTACCACATGTTATCATGCAAACATTTTTTTTTTTTTTGGTGAAAAATAATGGCTAGAGGAGGTCTAACCCATGTGGCTTCTTTATTTTAGCGTGACTATAATAGCACCTCAACCACTCACAAGATTCAAATATTTATAATTTCCTATCGTAAGAGGATTTTGAAAAGTGTGGCAATGAGCTTCTAAATTATACTCATAACTAAAATAAAAACCTCTATAAAATATAATATGTAATTCGTCTCTTCAAGTAGTCTTCACAAATACAAATTTTTATAAGACGGGAGTCAAAGGCCAAAGTTTAATGGTATAAGAGGGAATTTCAGATACAATTTAAATTAGGTTGGAGTCGGATTTATTATTAAAAAAAAAAAAAAAAAAAAAAAAAAAAAAAAAAAAAAAAAAACTTTGAATGGGCTCCTGAGGGCCAACTGCCATGTTGTTAGCTCTATGGGCTGGGCTTAAGCTATAAAGTGAAAGAATTCAACCGAAAAACAAATGGATTTTCCAGAGTCATTCAATCCCAATCACAAACCCATAGTTCGTTCTTTGCTTTATACCTTTTCTGATTAGAAAAACTGAAAGCACACACCCATCACCCACGTGTCTCTTAAACAATGACAACCTTTACTAATTTTAAAAGCATTTTCTTCTAACTACGACAGTGACATTATCTTCCAATAAATTGGGTCATATCATATCATGATATTTCGTGCATGACAATTTTGACAATATATCTTGTTAGTTACGTTCTTAATCGAAAGAAAGTGTGAAGTCTCTTTCTTTGAAAGAGGACAAATAGAAAGTGGTGCACCATTCAAAACACAACCACAAATGAGTGGACGTGGAAAATGGGTTATGCTAGACAAGAGCGTCCTTTTCTTTTCTTTTCTTTTTTTCTTTTCTTGATCAATGCTGGACTAGACAAATTTCTAGTTTAGTTTAATTTAATCACCCATTAATTCCGTGATTTCAGGCTATCATTTCTTCCTTTCTTTTAATAAACAGTAAAAGTCAGTGATTACTTGCATAAACTGCACACAAAAATACAAATACACCACGTCTGCATAAGATAATAATTAATGACACCCACCAACATTTGGGTGGCATAATTGGTAAGATACCTGCCAACAAGTCTCCAGATTTTGGTCTGAGTCTCAACAACTAACTATATGTTGATACTTCTTATATTTTATCTTTATCTCAGACAGTCTAAAAAATAATAAATGAATTTTTCACAATCGAGAATATGGGGTCTCGCTTGAGAGTGGATAAAGTACTACTATAGTCACGTTCAGGTAAGGAAGTCACTCCTCTTTACCTATTTTTTTTTTTTTACCCAAAAAAAAAAATTTAATGACACCCATATTGGTCTAACTTCTTGTGAGAGGTTTGAAACTTTGAATACAAAGTACAAACCTTTTGTACTAGTATTATTTAAATTTCGTTAAACTCTAGAAGTTACTTTTAACCAGAACCCATGATAGTTAAACTCCCCCTATAATATTCTTAAATTAAATTTGAAAAATTAAAAAGGGTTTGTTAATTGTTTGTGTGGCAATTAAAAAGGCTTGTTTAATTTTATCTTATATTTTTGTATTGGTCTTGTTTATAATTAAAAGAGATTTTTTTTTCTTCTTTCAATTTATCTCTATCTCAATTTGTAGTTTGTTAAATCTCCTTCAAAACTTAAAAAAAAAAAAAAAAAAAAAAAAAAAAAAAAAAAAAAAAAATCTTTCAAAACTAACAGCTAATAATTTGTCATCTAAGATTATAGATTTTTTTATAAATAAATTTACAAAATTCATATTTTGTCATTATATATAAGATATGACTTGTCAATTTTTAAATATCAAACCACTTAATTATAATGTTATAGTTACAAAAATGTCGTATTCGCATAAATTTAATAACTGCTTCTTACCTTCTTCTATTTTTTCAACAACTATCAACAAAGTGAGTCTTTTTTTTTTTTTTTTTTTTTTTTTTTTTTTTTTTTTTTGAATTACGAATGAAATATTTATCACAATGTTATTAATTACCTATATTTTATTTAAGTCAATGCTTGATTGCTCTTCAGTGAGACATACAACCTAATACAATATTTTTTACTTTCCCATATATACTATATATATAAAGTATAGTCAAATTGGAATCTGAATTTTATTGTCATGTCAATGTAGAATGAATTATAATATATATATATATATATATAAATATATATCAAGATATATTATTATTCATATAAGTTAATAACTCTAAAAATATACATATCACTTTTTTTTTTAAATCTAGTTTCACCACTGTGGTTTTCCAATGAGAGGATTTGAAGTTTAATCAATTGCAAGTAAGAAACGTGTGGTATCAAGAGAATCAAAATCCTCGATCCCATGGGTATGCCTCACTCCATGTCCCATCAATTAGAACCATTCACATGTAATTTTTTCTTCAAAGTAAATAGAAGCATCTAAAATGAAAACATGGACAAAATGGGCTTCTGCCCTTTTTGGGCAAATTAATTAGCCTTTTGCTCTTCTTCTCAAACTAAATAGGGAAATGCCCCTCTTTTGAAAATCGAGTTTCTCAAAATCGAGTTAAAAAAAGAAAAAATTCTGGAACCCTATAGTGATGTTTTTAAGGACCTATAGTGACATTTTAAGAACCTATAGTGATGTTTTATAACTTGATATCCATAAAATCGAGTTTAGGCTATTTTATTGCCTATAACTCGATTTCATGGATATCAAGTTACAAAACGCCACTATAGGTCTTTATAAACGTCACTATATGTCCTTGAAAACGTCACTATAGGACTTAAATCGATTTTGAAAAACTCGATTTTCAAAAGGGGGATATTTTTCTATTTAGTTTGGGAAGAAGGGTAAAAGGCTAATTAATTTGCCCGAAAATGGCAGAAGCCCATTTTGTCCACGAAAACATAAAGCACCTTTGTTTTCAATACGTGCGATCGACAGACTTTGGCCCAATCCATCTAGTTTTCCAAGAAAATGTATCACACAAATTGTAGGATAAAAATCATGAGGTCACATATTAAGTTTCATAAATTTTTTTAACAACTTGTTGAGTTGGCAAATTAATTGTAACTAGTGTATAACATCATTTTTACTATGACCACCACTATCATTATTTTTATTTTACACCAATTATAACTTGCCACCTCTTTAGTTGTAAAAAAAATATTGTAAAATTTATTATGTTTTTAGAATTATTGATTTGAGAATGAGAAAATGTGCGAGACATAAGAGGGACCTATATTAGGAAAGCCAATATCATACCGGTACCAGCCGAACTAGGGATAGATATCATACCAGCCAAGGTTGTCAAAATTGGAATACTATGTATAATCATTGAACGCAGGTGGGATCGTAGATCGTAGGATCGGTTCGTAAACCATAAGATTCTACATATTTTTAGATTTAAAGAAAAAAAAACATATTGATAATAGCTTTGTATGTTAAATAATCAATTATAAATTCATCCATAGAAAAACTTAGATTTGCATTATATGATGTTGTGGGGGTTATGGCCCAAAGTAACCAGTTAGGCCTTGGGCCATCCAAGGACACTAGTTAGTCCGAGGAGACAACGTGACTTAGACGATCTGCGTTATAAGCCTTATCACGGGAGACAAAGAAAGAGGGTCCGAGGAGAAACCACTCCTCGGACACTGCAAATTTGGAGCAGATGTATGTTCAAACCACTGAAGCGCATCCCCTAAACACATGAAAAGGAAGAAAACACAAAATATCTATGCAAAAGCTGCAACCACCACATTAAATGCACTGCAGCTACTTTCCTAACCGCATTTATGTGGAGAAGACCCCTGAACAGTGTTACCTTAGCCACCACAACTCACAAAGGACTAAAAGAGGTGTCTGATAGGATAGGTGCTCAAGTGGAAGCCTGGATGATCAACAAGTATAAAGCCTAGATGATCAGGAAGAGCTTATATAATGTATAGAAGCCCCCATAAGGGGGGGGGGGACGAGAAAAAGAGAGGAGAATACTGTAGCATGCAAAAGAACTCTACTGTAGTGATCTTTATTCATAAATAAAATTCTAAGTCTCCTTAGACCTGAGGTCATTTCATGATAATAGCTTCTGTTCCTGTCTGGATGTTCTTTAATCCCATGCAAACCACTGCTTGACTTATCTAAACCTAGTTCTTTGACCCATACTCTACAAAATTCATTGTATTGGGCTTTTTGGCCAGGATTCCATATAGTGTGGGCTTGGGCTCCAAACTTTGTCCCTACAGATGTAATCTACATGTCAAAGTCTATACTAACGAAACAAATATAATTAAAGTTTTGACCCAATGTATCTAAAAAGTTCAATAAATGTTTAATTAGCAACCAAATACCAAAATATTTATCAAAACATGGAAAATATTTTCCAAGTTCTAAGTTACAATTTTGAAATCTAAAATAAGTTAACAAATGGAAACTAGTTAACTATAATATGAAATCCAAAAGCAAAATGAATATTAAGGTGAAGTTAACATTTAATTATTCCCATTCTAAGATTCTTATAACCACCATCCTAAATTCCTAATCATCATCATCCATTTCATCATCTATGTAGGCATTATATATTTGTATACTAGAGTTGTAAAAGACATTAAGATACAATTTCGCAATCAACTATTCAAGTTATACCACTCAGCAACAATTAAAGAGCAAGCTAAAAAAAATCAACCAATCAATATACAAATACAAGCATAACTAATAAATTTATATATAAAAAAATATTTTAGTTAGTATATTGATGAAACAAATTCAACAATATTATAACTTAAAAGGCAGCAAAGTTAACATCAAATTCTTCATTTAGAAATGATGAAGTATTATTTCATTTTGATTACAAGTGAACTAAAAACTAGAAAACATTTGCTTAAGTTAACATAATTTTATAAAATAAAAAATAAAAAGTCATACTATCATAACATGAAAAAATAAAAACCCTTAAAGCTTCATAAATAAAAATAATAACTAATAAATAAATTATCCCATAAAAAAAAAAAATTATGTTTTTGGTAAGATCGGTTGAATTCCATACGATCCTACATAATCCTACATACGATCCTACCATTTTTACGATCCTAGTGCGATTCCAAACGTTTTGGTGAGGTGGGATCGCGATTTTGACAACCATGGTACCAGCTATTAAAATGGTATCGATATTCCTCTAAAAAGTACCGAATGAAATACCAAATTGCACCAACTGTACCAGAATGCTTCAACTGTTTCGATTGGTATTGGTATTTCGACCGATATAATTAAAATATATATATATGTATGTAAAAAGTGGCATTTGAAAGGTTTTGAATTTTTTTTTTTTTTTTTTTATGGCAAACGAAGGCATCCAAATCTCTTCAAGCATCTAACTATTTCCAATAGCAATCGCATGGCATCTCAGAAAATGTACATTGCTACATTGATAAAATTCAACGGGCTAAGCTTAAGTAGGAAAACATGATTAATTATTGCCTTAATTATTTTATTATTATTGCATTGTTCATGCCATCATACTAGGTATTATCGATTTAGGAAAATTATTAAGTACTCCTGGAATATCATAAATGTGTACTCCCCTCTCTCACATGAATGGTGGGTCCCACCATGAATTTAATTAGTAGGACCCACCATGAATGTGAGAGGAGGGAATACACATTTTTGGTACTCCGGGAGTATTTAATAATTTTCCATCAATTTATCTACTGCCTTTTTTTTTTCTACCAAAAAAAAAAAAAAAAAAACTCATTATAGCTCTTTTTTTGTTTCTAAATAAATTTTCATACCATTGATTAATTTGTGATTTTACCTTCCATTCTTTGTTTTGAGGGAGAAGATATGTCATTTTATTCAAAGATAATGGTTACCAAATTTATAACCATCAATGGTCAGCATATTTTAGTGTCAAACATTCCAAATGGGTTTTGATTTGGATTTTTTTGATAATGGTTTTGATTTGGATTGTCATTTTCTTGAGCCTTAAAACCAATCTCAAACTGCCAAGTGCTGACCAAGTTTGGTGAATTTCCCACCTTAATTTCTTGAAATCAAACTGCCAAGTGCGACAAATTAATAATCACGCTAAAAAGTTGTGTGGATATTACCACATCAAAGTTGGATGATAATTCATTCTCAAAAAAAAAGTTGGATGATAATTGATAGGTGTAACACCTGTTTTATGGGCTAAGAAACATTAAATTTTGATATTGACAATCATAGGCTATTAGTGAGAGAGAGGTCACGTCCATCATTTTCCTTATTTATTGAAATATAAATTATATATATTTATTGTTTAGAGTTCATCATATATATATATATATATATATAGTTTTGAGTTATCCATAAAATAAGCATCATGTTACTCTCTCTTTTTTTCTTTTTTTTTGGGGGGGGGGGGGTGGTGGTTGAATCATCACGTCAATTGTTAAACCTAAACCTATGATTTGAATTTTACTTCCTCATATTGAATGAATTTAAAATAAAATAAAAAAACACATATACATAGGATTTGAATTATCCAAAGATCATATAGCATTAAATAGATTATTACTATTTTTAATTGTTAACATTGTCAACTGATCAGATTTGAATATATATACGATCAGGTCCAACTGTTAATTGACTTAATTCAATTATAAATTTACACCGAAACAATTTATTCAAGTATTTGGCTTCTATAATCAAACAATAAACTTGGGATCTAGAAACCCAAAAATAAATAAATAAAAAAGACTCGTGTGATGTACGTAATATGCAGTAAATACCTCATATGCATCTATTTAATGTGTTTGATCTTAGATGACTAATTGAGCTTGATACTCCGTTTACCCATTAAGAACAAAAAAATGAACATTAGCCTTTTTCTTTTAATAAAGAAATTTGAAAATAATTATCTCATACATCTTTCACCTAAATGCTCGCATATATACACTCTATTACTTTAGTAAAATACTAAAGTTACTCAAATTTCATTGAGAAAAAAAAATCACTTGCAAGAAAATGATTTATGCCACTTATTAATATATTAAATTGATGTGTAATTGATAATATATAGAAAAATTTATAATATTCTTAATTACACTACTCAAGCTAAGTTAAAAAAAATAAATTAAAAAATACGTAAAAATTACTTTGCCCATACACCACATGTCTAGAAGGCTAGATCGGTCCCCTACACAGTACTTTCTATCACTATCATATAATTAATATATATAGTGGCAACAGACAACAGTACCTTCATCTATCTCTCTCTCTCTCTCTCTATCCTTTTCGTTTTAATATTTTCGTGTGCAAATACCTCAGAGTCATGTCACAATAATGTCAACATAACTTTACTGTTTATATATATATGATATCTCGCGATAATTTGGAACATATCAAAAAAATCGGAATGGGAGAAGAACTATAATTGGGGCATTGAATAAGTCGAGGAGAAAAGTAGAAGGTAGAAAGAAAGAGTGGTTGCAATAGCAATAGCAATAGCAAATTGGTCATAAAAGTAGTGTCTAAAAGATACACGGAAAGTCCAATATAGAAGTCTTCTAAAACAAATGAATGGACGTGGAAAATATGATACAAAATTCTTTGACTATGAATATATGATAGACATTTGGAAGAAGGTTTGTTTAGCTTCACCTGCGCTGCATGGCATATATATATATATATATATATATGTGCACTGTCAAACACAGGTGTAACCTAGCTATATATAGAGTGCATGCTGTGGTCCAGGAGAAAATATTACGAGTGCATGTTTCGCTTTTCTCATAGCTAATGCGTCTCACCAGCTGTGAGTCTCACCAACTTGTGAAAAGGAGGAAGTTTACACCCATAATAGAGTTTACTTCCTCGTGGTCCAATCCAACCTTCACGACAGTCATTTTCTTTCTTCATTTTTAATTGTGGAATAGGATATATATATATATATATATATATATCCAATCTAGGATCATAATAATACTTTAAGCTCTGCCTTTTGCTTTGAAAAGAAATAATGAGATTGATCGGTCCAAAATAAGATTATACAAAATGTACATATATGTAGCACAGTCTCGTTCTCGTGCATTTTTTTTTTTTTTTTCCAACTCAAGAAAACAAAAAAGGGTTGTATCTTCCCCATAGTGCTCATTTAAGAGAAATTATTTTATTAGTTCATTTATTTTGAAAGATAAGCTAAATAAAAATATACTCCAGTTTTATTTTTTATTTTGTTTTAAATGAAAAGGTTGTATATAAGTATGATAAATTGAATATACAACAACAAAGAAGTTGAAATATTAGGATTTAGGTTGTTTGCGTAAAAGTTAATATTAGAATTCTCAAAAATAGAGAAGAATAGTTTGACTAAAGTTCTTTTAGCTTCCATTTGGAAACAACTTATTTAGTTGAAATTGAAATTTTTTTATTAAAAGTACTATAGATAAAGCTAAGAGTTAATTGAAATAGTACAATGAGACCTATAAATAATACTAAAAAAATGTAATGAAACTCATAAATAGTACTAAAATTAAACTAAATAGTAAAAAAAAACTGCCCAAAATAAACTATCTCAAATGCAACCTTGATATATAGAGGATAGATTGTTTATACACATATAAATAATCCATCCTTAATTTTAAAATTTTAGAATTGATTATGAATTCTTAATAGATTAATCAATATTAGAATAAATTTTGCTTAATTTATATGGTTGCCAAGAGCCACGTTTATGCAGTTGACTGAACCTAACCCTGAAAGGTTGGTATTATTGGAAAGGAACAATTGTTCAAACAACAAGCTGGCCAGTCACAATTGGGTGGTTTGCCTGAGCCAATACCAGGTTGGTGAAAGGGACCCCCTTCATTATTTGATGTGAGATTACGTGGCATCCATTAGTTTAAGAACATGGAGGGTCCAGATTTCATGAAGTTCATGCAACAGTTGCGAAGATGTCACAATTTTGATGGATAAGGTATCCAAAATTTCAAAGGAAGTGTACTACTCAACTCACCAGTTTTTGATGCGAAAGTTTAGAAAATTATAGTAACACATCTTTTCAAAGTCTATTTTCACAACTGCCTGATATAGTTGATTATATGTAGTGAAAAAAAAAAAAAAAATAGTAGGTATATGTGAAATTGACAAACAATCAATTGTAATTTGTCATAAAAAATAATGTGAAAATGGATGTAAAATTAATATTGTAGTTCTAGAATAACTCGATCGAAAGTATATGAATACAAAAAATTGCACATCTAACTAACGTGACATTATTAATGATAGATAATAATTAAATATATATATATATATATAAATTAAAAAAAAAATTAAAAAAAGCTATATCAATGATAGATCCAAATAAAAACTAGTAAAATTTTGTCAATTTTACTATTATGAAAAATGTTGTGAATTTTTTTTAGGTATGCATTGATGTATTGTAATGGAGCCGTTTAGTAGTGACCATTACATTTCTTTAAAATAATACAATAGACTTATACTTTGGGTGGCCGACTAAAAGAGACCATTACATTTCTTTAAAATAATGCAATAGACTTATACTTTGGGTGGCCGACTAAAAGAAATACACTTATGATTATGACCTTTTTTTCGGATAAAAATGATTAGGACTTCTCAAAGAGGTCTGAATAAGATACTTTATCATACAGTGGTTGGATTTGCTTGGAAAGAAAATGAATTAGGAAAGTACTTATTAGTCCTACTATCAACATATATATATATATATATAGTTGGGGTGAGATAATTCGAATTTTAAGCCATTTTTTGGGAGGAGGAAATGGAATGGAATGAAAATGAATGAATGAAAAAAAAAAAATATATATATATATATATATATATATTCTTCCCTTATTTGGGAGTTTAAGTGAGAGGGAACAATCATTCCTCTCTATTCCCTTAAAATCTCAAATTTTTATTCCCCCCCAAAAATTGAGAGATATGAGAGGGAATAGAATTAAATTTAATGAATTTTTTACTACAAGTCTCAAAATACCCCCATATATTCAACCATTTTATTTTAAAATAAGGGTCTAATAGTAATATTGTTATAAAATTATTTCATTTCATTCCCTCTATGTTACTCCCAAGTAAGATTACTTACATTCCATTCATTTCCATTCCTTTATTTTAAAATATCCAATCAAGGTTACTTAATTCCATTCAATTTCATTCTTTTCCATTCCTTGTCCTTCCTTAAATACATTCAATTCTATTCATTTCCATTCCCTTATGATCATTATATTCCATTTCATTCTATTCCTTTATAAACTCCCAAACAAAGCCTAGATGTCTCCAATGAAAACACTAAAAGATATCAATTAAACTACAATACTATTTGCAAAACAAAAAATATATGTATGTGATAAAGTGAAAGATTGAATTTTTGAACAATACTTAATGTGTGTTGTATTTTAGGTTCCTTAATTAAATTCAATTATCTTCTTGAATAAAAGATAATATATTTTGTGTGACCTCAAAATCAAATACATTTAATTGAGTATCTTCACGTACGTGAAACACATAGAAAGAACTCTTTGTAGATGTTACCCTTGCTAAAAATAAAGGAACTTGTCAAAGTCTTGGGTCATATTTGGCAAGACAGCTTTAATAAAGAATGGCAAAGGCGCGTGGTATTATGCTTTCTGTTGATAAAGAAAGGAACATATTCGGACTATGCAGTCCATGTCCATTATTGGTCTAATCTAAACAGAGTTCATTTTAATTTCTTTTTTTATATATATATATTTTTTAAATGATTGTGTTGTTCATCCATTAATAACGATGGGAATGAGAGAAACAGACAATTAAATTTCACATATATTTGCATCTTCAACTTCAAGGAATTGCTTTGCTTTGATGTCTTTGGTTCTTGGTCAACAAACATTTGAGTATATAAGCAAAAACTTTTCTTTTCTTTTCTTTTTCTAGCTAAAGTGGCGTTGCTTTCATATTGCAAGCATTTATGAAATATATATTGAAAAAGAGAGAAAATATGGTACCACGGCGTCCTATCTAACTTTTTGTTTATAATTATAAACTTTTGCTGTGATTTATATAATTTTAAATCACTCAATATGTTAAACATCTTTTATACGTTAGATAGTTAGATAATTGAGTGATTTATAAATTCAATACTTATTTTAATTGAAATAAAAGTTATTTTATATAGTATATAATCACTTTAAAATATAAATAAATATATATAATTCACTTCTTCGAGCTGAAATTTGAAAATTACTACCTTCTCAGCTTTGATGAGACATTGCCCAGATCGAGATCACAATATATCCTTAGTCAAAAGTGTCATTTTCGTTTATTTTAAACTTTTTCAGTTTCTTTAACTTGAATTAAAGAACCACTCTTTCCTATTAATGTATTAGTAGGTCTTCAATGCATGTGAACGTGACAAACCATCTCAATTTCATTTATATTAATCTAGACTCACCTCACTTTTGCATGGATATATCTTTTTCTTTCTTTCTTTCTTTCTTTTTATTTTTTATTTTTTTGATTCTATACTTTCTCACGTTCACACTAACTTATTTTATGAATAAATGTTTCTTAATTGTTCAACATTTAGCATCAAGTATAAAAAATAAAAAAAATAAAAAATTCCCAACAAAGAAGTATAAAAAATTTCCTTCAGCTTGATAATAATAATAATAATAATAATAATTTTACCGTTACACTAATGCGGCCGTTCACACCATTCACTTGGTCCTAATTTTAGAAGCAACGCTTCTCAATTTTCCTATACTTTGACATATATCCAAATATATTAAAAGAATAATCATTCGGTAAATGGTTGGGCAGGATTGATATCTAAGACAATTAATCTGTAGAAGTGAGTTTTAGGACCAATAGTTGAGTCTAAATCAATACTTCCAAATAAAGAACTGAAAATAAAACACTACAAGACAAATTTGTATGATAAAGCAGGATTTGGGCTTTAATTCTCCATCCTCGAAATTATCAAGGAGCGTTTATACTTATAAGAATATACAAGATTGGACTTCTCTTAATATTCTAAGTATTTTCTCTTTTTCTCTCACCATTTCTGGATTTGATCCCAGTACATAGGGGTCTCGTCCTATTTATAGTTTAATGCTTCAATCCTGGCCATCCATTTTGGGGATGGGTGATTCTTCTCCAAGATACTTATCTCATCATTCTCCTCCCCTCCTTTTGATGTTGTGTTGAACAGGTAAATGACTATTGTGGCATTGTTCAAGTGTCTTTCAGCCATTAATGTGGCATACTTGATTGGTTCGGTGCATTTAATGTGGAGGTAACAGTATCTTTGTCAGGAAATTTCCTCCAGTTCTTATCCGGACTAGTTATTGTTACCTTCCTCAAGCCAACACATTCAATTCGGCCTAAGAACTCTTCAACTTCCTCGCCTTGTCTATCTCCAAGTTCCTTCCTCCAACTAACTACCTCCATGGTTGGTCTTTTCCCTTAGTCTATTTGGGCCCACATAACTCGTTTAAACGTCTGGTTTGGCCCATTTAAACTCTGGTTAGGGCCCAATTTGCAATAAGTCCCTTTGGTCCTTATAAAAGTAGTTTATAATACCGAGTATACTACATTGGTCGGGTGCAAAGCATAATCAAAGTATGAAATTGTAAGTAGGTTTCAATTAACTCAACTGATAAAGTCTTTGATAATTGTATAAAAGATCTAGGGTTTAATCCCCGTCTACACCAAAAGCTGATTGGTATCTTAGTTTGATGATAAAAAAATTATCTTCGAGAGTGGATACCATAGATTGAAACTCTCTCAAAAAGTATGAAACTGTAACAATTCAATTTCTAAAATGTTTCAATTCACTACTGTCATCCAATATCATATTGAATATTATCTCAATTCAAAAATATATATTTTATTTTCAATGGCAGATCCATGTTATGAAAAATGTTGAATTTTTCATTTAATTCATATAAATATTTTAAATATTTGGACATTAAAAATTTGAGTTGGCCCCTAGAAACAGAGCTAATCCAATGGCACTCCAAAATCTTTTTATTTTTTATTATTATAAAAAAACACTATTTCGTTGAATCAATGGCCCCTCAAAAATATTTTAACAAAAACAATTTTCTATTTTTGCTTAAGTGTTCCTTTTGTCAATTTGTTTCTTTATGCGCACAATAATCTTATATTATGTTTTGATTTATTAAAGTAAATAAGACAACTTTTATATTACCATAGAGTTTAGGAATATGATAAGTTATTTTTAATCTTGTGTGTGTGCGAGTGAGAGAGAGTTGATAATTTTTATATATAGTATATTTATGAGCTATATATAAATTCTTAGTTTATATTTTTCTAATTTATATACTCTAATATTTTTATATATAGAAGTTGATAATTTTCTAATATTAGAGTAAGTCATACTCTAATATTATTAGAAAATTAAGAATTTTTTTTTATTATTCTTGGTGCATATATATATATATATATTTTAAGTCAAATAATGTACCCAAAATAATAGAAGCATGACAATGGACGAGGTAAGAGTAAGACTTAAAGGGTCAAAAAAAGGAATCACATGTTTATATTGAATGGTCAAATTAAACTAATACATGCAATTGATGGTGACAGACAAAAGGGAATAGATTATAGATAAGACAAATGGATAGGATAGACACGGTTCTAATCCAAGGGAGGGAGTGACCTTTCCAACACCGAAATAAATTTATATTATTATATATTACTCAAATATTGTTCTTGTTCTTGTTCTTGTTCTACGAGGAAACCAAAACAAAAACAAAACAAAACGTCGCTCTCTACAGTACTGACTATCAAGTATCGTCATAATAGCGCGCGTGCTCTTTACTTGCCAGTACAAAAAATGGGCTCCACTTTGGTTCATCGGTCATTTCCTTCACGTTAGGTTTCGCATCTACCTGTCATGTCACTCACTATGTACACTACAAACGGAATACGTAATTTCTCTGAAAATCTTGGGCGTTTCTTTCTTTCTTTCTTCATCAGCTTTTAAGAATGAGTTAGGCCCCGTTTCGTTTTCGCATTACTCATTTCTCACTTTTCATATCTCAATTTTCATAACTCATTCCTCATTCTCATATCTCATATTTTATTCTCTCTTTTTCTCTTAAAAAATACTCATTTTTAACTCAAAATAATAGGTCGCACGAAAATCTGACCAGTTAGAACGGTAACAATACATAGTACTCACAAGTTACTCTCTTTCTTTCTTTCTTTCTTCCTCTTTTTTTTTTTTTTTTTTTTTTTTTTTTTTTTTTAAGAAGAAAAGAATGAGTTACTCTAGTACACGATAAAATTAAAAAAATTTAAAAAAAAACTATAATTTATGTCTCCTTTATTTACACAAACACATTATCTTTTCACCGTCGCTTATTTATTATAGTCTTTTATGTAAATAATTGTAACAAAAATTGTAATTTTTTTATGTAGTTTGTTTTTTTTTTTTTTTTTTTTAATGAATGTCCAGATACCAACATTCCTATTATTAATCTCGAGTGATTGTAAGTGATGGATAAAAAGTTATGCTTTATATGATGAGAAATGTTATAATAAGTAATCAAGAGGAATTCGTCAAGGAGATCCTCTTTCACCTTATTTATTTTTGTTGTGTGCAGAGGGGTTCACTTCTTTACTGGCGAAGGCAGATTTGGAAGGGAAACTCCACAGTGTTTCTGTTTGCAGAAGAGCACCCAAAATCACCAACCTGTTATTTGCTAATGACTCATTGCTATTTTGCAAAGCTACTAAAACTGAAGTGGAGGTGCTTACCGATATTCTTAAAACATATGCTCAAGCCTCAGGTCAAAGTATAAACTTGGAGAAGTCATCTGTATACTTTAGCAGCAATACCCCAAATTCTTAAAAAGAGGAGATCAAACAGATTCTAGGAGTAAGAGAGGTGGACCGATTTGAATCCTATCTGGGGCTACCTACATTGGTTGGAAGATCGAAATATCAGTCCTTTTCTTATTTGAAGGATAGGGTATGGAAGAAATTGCAAGGGTGGAAGGGCATGTTGCTATCAAAAGCGAGAAAAGAGATTCTCATCAAGGCCGTGGCGCAATCCATTCCAACATATACGATGAGTGTGTTCCAACTTCCAATGAAATTATGTGATGAGTTAGATGCTTTGTGTGCAAAGTTTTGGTGGGGACAAGTAGGGAATGAAAGGAAAATTCATTGGCGAAGGTGGGATAGATTAGCCACTCCTAAAAAAGAAGGTGGCATGGGGTTTCGTGATTTACGAGCCTTCAATCTTGCTATGCTAGCAAAGCAAGGATGGAGATTGCTTCAGGGTGATGAATCTCTATTATACAAGTGTTTCAAGGCTAGATATTTTCCACGGTCTAATCTTCTTGAAGCTGCTATCTCCCCTAATTGTTCTTTTGTTTGGAGAAGCATAATGGTGGCGCTACCTATCCTGAAAAATGGGTTCTGTTGGAGAGTTGGGAATGGATATTCAATTAGAGTTCATGAGGATAGATGGATTCCAAACCATCCAACCAATAAAGTTTTATACCCAGTCAGTGAGGAAACTGATGGAATGTTAGTGGCTGACCTCCTTGATCCGGATATGCAATGTTGGAGAAGAGAGTTGATCACTTCAGTGTTTCATACTGATGATGCAAAGGCAATATGTAGAATTCCATTGAGTCATCGACATGTGCCAGATTTATTAGTTTAGATGTACAATAAGAATGGTTTGTTCTCAGAAAAATCAGCTTATAAGGTGGCTGTGCAGATTCAGAAAGGTGAAGAATGGGCTGAAAACTCTAGTGGTTGTGCTGGAAAACAGGTATGGAATGCTCTGTGGAAGTTACATATTCCTAATAAGATTAAAGTGTTTGGCTGGAGGGCTTGTCAGGAGATTTTGCCAACACGTTTAAACCTTGCAAAGCAACGAATTATTCACGATAATATATGTCCGAATTGCACCAGATTTCCTGAGTCAACAATACATGCATTATGGGACTGTGGGGTTGCTATGAATGTGTGGGCTGGGAGTGCGCTGAAGCTACAGAAGTGTGCACATGGCCAAGCTGATATGATAGAGTTGATGGAGTATTTGTTGAGTAGACTTTCTGTGCAGGAGATGGAGTTGTTCTTAGTTAAGGTGTGGATAATTTGGAATCAACGAAACAAGTTGCTGCATGGGGGAAAGCTTCAAGATCCAAACATGTTATGCAAAAGAGCTATGGAGTACCTGGAGGAATTTCAGAATTCTCAAGGAAACTTACGTGTGGATGGTGTAGGGCATTCAGTTGGTGATGTATGGAAACCACCTCCATCTTTGGTCTTCAAATTAAATTTTGATGCAGCAGTGTTTTTGGATGCTAAACGGACTGGGTTTGGTGCCATTATAAGGAATGATAAGGGTGAGGTTATGGCAGCGATGACAGCAGGAGGGCCACCGGTGAGTAGCAGCGAAGAAGCGGAGCTATTAGCATGCAGGAAGGCAGTAGAGTTTGCCACTGATGCTGGCTTTACTGAGCTTGTGATCGAAGGAGATAATAGTAATGTAATGAAAGCTTTATCTTCTTCTTTGGCTGATCGATCACTCTTAGGCAATGTGGTGGATGATGTGTGCCAATTAGTTTGTGGGATGTAGTGGGCAAGTTTCAGTTGTATTAGGAGAGTGGGTAATCGGGTAGCTCATGCTCTTGCGTAGCATGCTAGGAATATTTCTGAAGATGTGTTTTGGATGGAGGATTCACCCCCACCAGCTTTGACTGCCTTGTACCATGATTCTCTTTTGTTATAAATAGATGAATGTTCCAGTTTCAAAAAAAAAAAAAAAATGTAATCAAGAGAAAGTTTGGGTATGGGATTAGATACATCCTTAGAATTATTCTTTTGGAAGCTTGTGACACCAATTCTTCTAAAGGCAAATATTTTGTCACAATTGGCATATTTTTCAATTTATAATTTAATTGCATCATTTATACATAAGATTACACCAGTACTTTGTAAAAAGTAATTTAATCATCACTTGACAAATGTGCAAATTGTGATAAAGTTTATATCCATAGACTTTTGTAGTGAGCAATGCTACAAACACAACAATTTTGACAATAAATTTCACATCTGCTGAATTAACATGTTATTATTGATTTTCATATAGACTCACCAATCACTATTGACACACTTTATTATCTACCATTAACAAGTGGCTTAACAACTTACTAACTCAAAGAAATGTAAAATTTATTAAAAATTTTGGAGTAACTCTAAAATTATAAGAAATATTTTGTTCACAACATTTTCACAATAAATCATAAGTGATAAATATTGTGTAAATGTTACAAACACAACACTTCTCTAAAATTATTGTTTTGGAGCGACACATTGGCACTCACCGTCCATTGATGTGGCTCTCTACTATTCGTTATTTAAAGATCCTGATACATAAAAACTAGCCCACAATCACAACTCAGCACATAAACAAGTTATGACACAAATTATACAAGTCGTGGCTCTAGAATTATCCCAAGAAAATATAGTATGTCATCACTGTGACACTACTAGAAATAGGGTCATGAATGGAAGAGGATGAGGATCCCACTTGTAGGGCCCCACAAATAATAATATCACTTCACTTGTGTGATTATTGATGATCCCAACAAATATGTCGCGGTCATTTGTATTCTTTTTCTTTTTCTTTTTCTTTTTCTTTTTCTTCGTTGAGAGAATGTCATTGGTATTCTTATATTGGCAAAATGTACGGTACTTTTAAATGTTGTTTTTTAAATTCTCTTTTTAAAATTCAGTTATATAACTAATTAACTAAAAAATACACTTTTATCTCATAAGAAAAAATTCACATAGCAAAATTTTAAGAGGGAAATTTAAGGAACAGCACCTAAATACTGTACCTAAGTCTTGCTCTTCTTATATTTGATTGCATTGGGATAATTTATAACAGGCCGTTTCTTTTATTATTTAATTTATTTTTACTATTATTTATGAAGTTTAATATATTTTTTGTACTATTTATGGATTTTATTGTACTATACTATTTCAGCTAAGATTCTATCATGTGCATTTTTTTTAAAAATTCACACGGCAGTTTCTTTTATTATTTAATTTATTTTTACTTATTTATGAGAGGGAACTATACTAGGATTCTATCATGTGCAGGCAGTATCTTAAGATCTAAATCTTGTTCTTCTTATATTTGGTTGCGTTGGGATAATTTATAACGAGCCGTTTCTTTTATTATGTAATTTATTTTTATTATTATTGTAAGGACAAAATTTGGAACCCAGGCCCGCACTGTATGGAATCCTAGTTCAAAAAGTCTAATGCAATGAATTTTGTAGAGTATGGGTCAAAGAACTAGGTTTGGATAAGTTAAGCAAAGATTGCATGAGATTAAGGAACACACAGACAAGAACAAAAGCTGTTATGATGAAATAACCTCCAGTCCGAGGAGACACAGAATTTAATTTATGAATACAGATCACTACTTTAGGGTTCTTTTGCATGCTACAGTATTCTCTCCTCTTTTTCCCATCCCCTCCTTATGGGGGCTTCTATACATTATATAGGCTCTTCCTGATCATCTGGGTTTTACACTTGTTGATCATCCAAGCCTCCACTTGAGCACCTATCCCATCAGATACCTCTTTCAGTCCTTTGTGAGTTGTGGTAGCCAAGGTAACACTGTTCAGGGGTCTTCTTCACATTAATGCGGCCAGAAAAGTAGCTGTAGTGCATTTAATGTGGTGATGACAGTTTTTGCTTAGATATTTTGTGTTTTCTTCCTTTTCATGTGTTTAGGGGATGTGCTTCAGTGGTTTGGACATACCTCTGCTCCGGATTTTCAGTGTCCGAGGAGTGGTTCCTCCTCGGACCCTCTTTCTTTGTCTCCCGTGATAAGGCTTATAACGCAGATCCTCTAAGTCACGTTGTCTCCTCGGACTAACTAGTGTCCTCGGATGGCCCAAGGCCCAATTGGTCACTTTGGGCCATAGCCCCCACAATTATTTATGAGTTTTATTGCATTTTTTATACTATTCATGAGTTCTACTGTATTATTTCAACTAACTTTTAGTTTTATCTATAGTATTTTTAGTAAAATGTTTTCAATTTCAACTAAATAAGTTGTTCTCAAATGTACCCCTAATTTTATTTTCACAAATTTCTTTTTCACCAATCATTCATATCTCACAAGTTAGATGTTTATTGTTAATTTTGAAAATTCAATAGAAATTTAAAAGCAATGACATGATAATAAACAGTTATATGAAGATGGATCTTTCTAAATGACTTGTTCACCACATCTCAGTTCAAAAAAAAAAAAAAAAAAAGTGTTATAACCAATCACACATCTTGATGGGTTCATATATATATATATATATATATATATATATAAGAGACGGTCAGAGATTGGTTCAAGATTAGCATTGTGTAAGTTTAAGTAATATTGTATCATTCAAAATGTTTTTATTGGAAGCCAATTTCAATAATTCTACCATTGAATTAAATTTTTTTTCTTAAATCCTACACACTTGCAAAATTTCAAAATATTCTAAGATAAATCAAATATTTAATTTCAAGTTTTTGTATTTTAAAATTTTGTATAGAAGATGAGTTTCTAAATTGAATAGTAAATAGTATTCAATTGACACAAAAATTGGCATGCATGTTAAAGAACATAGAGAACATGTAATTCATTTAAATATTAATCCAATACAAAGTTATTAATTGGTATAATATTGTTTAGAGTTACATTACATTAGATGTAACTTGATTATATATATATATATATATATATAGACACACACCCCGTAAGTATAGTTGTATTTTTATCTAATCTATTTAATATACTCAATGACTTAATGAAAATAAAGTTTAATGTGAACACTAAAAGATTATAATATATTTTTTTAGTGCTCATTGTACACAAATTATATATATTGATGGTATAAATGATATTTGTGGGGGCAAAATGAACCCGGCCCAACCAACTTGGAATGGGCTAAAATAGAAATCCAATACAATTAATTTATAGAGATGAGAATGCAGGTTAATGCTTAGACTCCTTAAATAATGATGTTTAATGATTAAAGAAATTAAAAAAATAACTGTAGGGATAGCTTAATACTAACAAAAGTTGAACAAAAAGAAGATAACTCTTGTTTATTACTCTCCTCGAGCAAGCCAAGGATCACTTATGCTTAAGGGAGATTGCAGCTTTTTAGTGTGATTCTTCTCTCTTTCTCTCTCTAAATTTCTTGCCCCCCTTTCAAGTAAGATCTTCCTTCTTTTTATAGTCATTTGAATCACATCCTAGCCTTCAACTTTGAGGGATGCTAATCTCTCCTCAAATACTTGTCTTATTACTACTGTGCAGGTGGTGGTAGAGTAGGATTGGTTATGAGGGCACTGTTTAGAGAGCATTTTGCCATTAATGTGGCAGGCTGAGATGTTGCAGAGCATTTAATGTAGAGATGATTTCTTTACTTGGAAGCTTCCCTTCCCTTTGGCTTGCACCTGTCATCACGCCTTTCTAGGGTTTTCACTCTTTACTCGGATTGTCTCCTTCTAGTTCCCCCCAAGGTGCACTTTATAGGGTCTTCTCAAGCGAAAAAATACTCCTTAGGTTGCCAGGTTGATAAGACACATTATCTTGGTTGTGTTGGGCCTAGTTTCGACGAGTAAATGGGCCTAATCACTCCACGGGCCTGTCTGGGCGAGGGTGCTTCCCCCCACAATATTAATTACAATAAGGTCAATGCAAAAAAGACCCATTGAGGTTTGGGTTAGTTACAAACTAATCCCCGTGCTATCAATTTTGTACTATTAACCTCAAAAATTTAAGAATTGTTCAAATTGACCCCTTGTCTTAATTTCATTAACTAAAACTAATAGAAAATGCAGTCACAGTGGTGTGCACTTGCCCACTTTAAAAAAGCATTTTAAAAATAATACATGTATAACACATAATCGTTTTCAGTCAATTATAGTTAATGGAATTGAGATAGAGAGATCAATTTGGACAATTCTTAACCTCAAGGATAAATAATATAAAATTTATAAGAACACCATGGGTTTTTTTTTTTTTTTGGCATTTTCCCTTACAATAATGCTACAAATTATAATAAACTTCACATTTTTTTTTTCACGACTATATTAATATGATAGAATATGATTAGTACAATATTATTTTTTATTATAGTAAAACCTTATGAAATTTGTTATGCCCTTAAACTCATTATAATGTTAGGATATGTGCCCTTTAAATCCTATTGTATGATACTATGTATGACATTATGTATGATATTATGTCGTGATTAATAAAGTTGTTTTATTATTATCTAAAATAATGGTAACATGAATATTTGGATATTATCATATACTCCATGAGATGCATAGTATGTGATCTATGTGATTTAATCACAGAAGATATAAATCACAAGTTCTTTATAAACTCAGAATTGTAATTCATAATCAGTGATGAAATTGGACATTTCATCTGCGAAGACTATAACATATCAACGAAGATGATTTGTCTTGATCATGGAAGTAGAGACTTCTAGTTAATATGTTGATATGTTTTAAGTGTTAAGACATATTGAACTGGACCACTGTGAGATTAATTATTCTATTAACGACTGTTAAATGAATAATAAATTTTACGACTTCTATTTACATCAATTCTCAATCTTGAGAGAATAATGAACATGATCATGAAGTGTAAGTTGTTTTGATATATCAGGAGTGAGATCTAAAGTCACGATCAAAATCTCAGTATGTTAGGCAACCATATTTAATGTTGAAGGAACATATATTCTCAAGATGGAATTCATTATCTCTTAACGGAGATATAAAATATTCTCTTGAGATAAGTTTAATGGGTTTGGTTATTCAGAATGTTAGGCCTAACTACTTTAGTAATAACTTAAAGGATTAAACCGGATACTCAATGATTAAGATGTAGTAATCTTCAAAGTGACAGTCCAAGCCACATACTAAAGCCCAATTAGAATGACCTAAAAGGCTAGCCCAATTTGATAATCAGTTATATCTAAGGAGAGAAACATACATAATTTAGTAATACATTGTAATATATGAAAATGGCGTGTATGTGAGTGTAAGCCACTCTCTTATTCTTCTTTGAACACATACGTGTAAATTGATTGAGAGACCACACTTCTTGGGCATAAGTGGAATTGGATTGAAGATTAAAACTATTCCCAAGAATTTCTAATATTTGGTTTTGAATTTCACCATACTAAGGTACGCTCTCTTGTTCTTAAATTCTGAAATTACCATAGTACATGTTATTAATTGCGAATGAAATAGATCCGTTATTTTTCTGATGCATATGTTTTGTATGCGATACAAACTATGTTTTTCTAACATATAAAAGATAAGTGTGTATAACAAGCATGAATAAAAAAGTGTGTATATATATACACACACGGTAGTGTTTCAACTTATAGCGTCAACTTCATAATAATTACTCTTATCATCGGGCCAAAATACCAATAAGTTTTTGATATAGGCATAATTTGAATTCCAAATATTTTTTTCTATGACAGGAGACTTTACCAATTGAGCTAACCGAAATAAATCTTTTAGTAAAATGAATTAACGGCAATTGAACAAGAAATTGCTAACTATGAGTTATATTGAATTTTGACATTGATTTGATGATAAGAATGTTAGCTTAGTATTTTAATTTGATGATAAAGAGTTATCATCAGAAGTGGACATCATAGGTTGGAACTCTAAAAAAAAAATGCTTGCTTAACAACATTAATGTACAATTAAATCACCTTATTTTTCACAAGATAATATGGAAAGTTGACTTTTGCCATTTAATGTATTCAATTAATATTATAAATTATATGTGTATTACCTTCCTGAGTAATTATTATGTATCTCTAAAATATAATGACATGATATTCTCTTTTCTCATATTCATGATAAATTCTACTAAATAAACTTATGGTGGAATTTATTATAAATGTTCTATTTTGTATTTTTATTATAAATGTTCTAAGAGCAGTCACATAAAATGAAAATATATATATATATATATACATATATATATATATATATATAACAAACAGTGCTTAAGCTTTTTTCCAGTATGAAAAATTTTAAGACTGCTATTAATTTCATAATTATTTTTACAAATATTCAATGTAGCTAACGGTAAATGATGAAAAAAAGATTATAAATTCATAAAAAGTGATAAGTAACCAATCAAAATATCTCATATAAGATAATTTTAAAAAGATGTAAAATTGGTTGTATATGATAACTCCCGATAATTGTATGATTTTGACAGAGTTTGGATTCCTTTGTTTTTCTTATATAATTTCATGGTCTCCAAATCGAGGCCGGCTTAAGTTTTGAATGGTGTACTTGACCTACTCTTTCTAGGCAAATTTCTTACTACATTAATTTTATATATAAAATATTCTAGGCCTTAAGCGATAAGTCATTGTCTAACATGTTGCAACAAGGAAAGAGAAAAATACTAATAAGATAATAATACACAAAAAAAGTAAAAGAAGTCATTGATAGAGGACATCCACTTTCCCAATAAACAAATTCCCACAATTCCCAGCCAAAAAAAAAAAAAAAAGAAGTTCCCACTGTCTGACAACTGACAACCTTTTTAATAATATATATTATTATTTTCCTTTTGCCGAATGACCAGAGACATCTTACGCCAGGAAAAAGTAAGCAAAGTTGTGAGATCCAATTGAATTTATCATTGATTAGAGAATTTGGCATTTGCACTTGGAGTCAGATGTTCTCACGATATTTTGTTAAGAGAAATCCAGAATATATTTTTGGAATAAGAATCAGAAATTAGTTTCATTACTTTCGGATCTGGTGATCACTGATCATCTAACACTGGCTTGACTCTTTTGTCATAAGCTAATTTATTATCTCAAAATAAATTAGGGAAAGTGACATATCATGATAGTATGAATTCTAAGCATAATGCTAGTTCCACTCTAAATTGTGGAGCGTCTACGCCACGGACGTACCATTAAAATAAAATTTTTTTTTTTTAAGAAAAAACTAAACTTCTTTTTTGGAAGAACAACTGCAATTTTATTAAAGAAGATTAGTCCAATCTGATAACATTATAACATTGAACTGTGGAGGAATATTCTCTGTTCACACTAAAATTCTGTTAGTATGTCTAGCAATGTTATAAGCAACACAATTCCTCTATCTCATACTTTGTGAGAATTGAAAAGCAATAAAGAAGCATCATCGCTCTTTAACTTGTTGATAATTATCTTTGAATCTCCCTCAAGAATAATAAAAGATAGATCAATTTCTTGAGTAAAGATTAAAGCCCTAACTGCTGCCAAAGCTTCAATGGCTGCAACAAAATTAGGAAGACCTACCTTCTCAACCATAGAAGCTATAACTTATCCCTTGTCATCTCAGATTACAACACTTATTCCAGCTGTATTTTCTTCTTTAAACACAACCCCATCAAAATTGATCTTGAGGAATGAACTTGGAGAGGGTTTCCACTTAACCCTTTGAGGAACTTGAGTGACAGAATTTGGAGGTCTTGGGGAACTAATTTAGTATATAACTTATTTTCGATGATTTATTTTAGTTAAAAAATTAGCTAAGTAAATTAAAAGTATAGTTCTACTTCTATTTGTTTTGGCAGAAAGTGTTTTACGAGCACAAAAAAAGTTTATTTGCAAACTAGTTTTGAGAAAAATTTCTCCAATTTACACATTGACTAGTAAAACCATTTGCATTTATTATTAACGACATGAACTATTTAATAAGTCATGTGAATTATTTAAAGAATACACGTTGATAGCTTTATCAATTGTTACATAATGGGTTGGAGTCTTAGAGAAGAGTCCTCCAAATTAGGCTAGAGGGAAAATATGTACAATTGAAAAAATATTTTCCTTATTTTCTGGTGTATTGTGTAATAGAGAAAGCAAATCAATGAAAAAAATTTTGTGGTCAACGAACAACTATATAATAGAGTTCAAAGCATTTTTAGCTTTTTAAGAGCAAAATACATTTTCTTTAATGTCATGTGTTGTAGCATTTTAATATTTAAATGATTAATTTTAATATTCTAATGAATAAAAAGTTGGCAACTTAAATGTAAAGATGTGAGAGTTAGGCTGTGTTTGTTTCGGGAGTAAATGTATTTGGGAAAATATTTTACACCCTGATGCGTGTTTGGGTGCACATGTAAAATACGGTCAAATTGAAAATAATTTTAGTTGACCATAAAATAAGGCCACTTGACCTGTAAATGGATTTACATATCCCATTTATCTTCAATTGATTTTCTGAACTCACACACCTGAGCTAGAAGGGAGAGTGACAAAGAAGACCACCCAAGCTATCTTCACCGGTCAGATTGTGCTGCCCCAATGCCCTTCATGCGCCAATGAGTACTCCTTTCCTTTTGTTCTCATCTTTTCTCTCTTCTTCCTCATCTTTTCTTCTCTTCCATCTCATTCCTCATCTCCTCCATCTCTCTCAAACCCAACTTTGACCAACCAAGCTCGGATCGAGCATTGCATGTACCCAATCTAGTGCTTGCCATCAAGACCCACACCCTTTCTTCTCGATTTCAAAGCTCCATCAATGGTGGTGACTATGATATTTTTTTTCCCCTGTGATTATAAATAATTTCTGTTCTTGGGTTTTGGAGGATTGGTGGTTAGGATGATTTGTAGGTTTCAATGGTGGTGGGTTGGGGAGAGTTCTATCGTTAATGGTGGCCAATTGGGGGTGGTGGATTGGTGGTTGGTGAGATTTGTGGATTTCAATGGTGGTAGGTTGTGGGTTTTGGTAGATGGGTTTTGATATTGATTATGAGATTAATGTGTTTTGATTTTGGTTATGATTTTTCAGGTTAATTGGTTATGTGGTGGTTGATGGCGGCTGGGTTTATAGTGGCCGATGGTGGCTGGGTTTTCTAGAAATAGGTTTTTACATGCAATACCTGTAGTGGGCCTTTTTTGGTTGTATCAGGCTGGGCTGCTTCCGCAGTATTGGGCCCAAATATTCTGAGTAAGGGAGTTGAGACTGGTCCAACTGCAACTCAATTTGGTCTGGCTTGTGCGCAAACTATGCCTCGTCTGCCAGGAGCACGCTTACGACGGGCAGAATGTGGTGCTTATCCTCTGTTTCTGCCGCAAAAGGAACTTTTCTCCAGTTTCTGCCGCAAAGGAACTTTTCTCCAGTTTCTGTCGTAGGACTGACTTTTTTTGCTATGTAGCAAAACTTTCTGCTGTGCAATAAAGCTTCCCGCTGTGCAATAAAGCTTCCTGCTGTGCAGTAAAGCTTTCTGTTGTGCATTGAAGTTACCTGCTGTGCATTAAAGCTTTCTACTGTAAAGCATTCTGTTGTGCAATAAAGCCGTCTGCTATGCATTAAAGTTGTCTGCTGTGTAGTAAAACCTTTTGCAATGTGAATGACTACTCTTCGTTTTTACTGCAGAAATACTTTTCTACTTCCTGCACATAAATAAATCTAAAGCCCAAAGAAAATACCCATCAAATAAATGTTAATTTAAATGGGTTAGCATATTCTCAAATATATACATACATATATGAGTATATATACTTATACGTATTCACATGTACATATATAAAATATATTTTGTAGAACATGAGAAACAAGATATATGTATATATATATATATATATATTCTAAGTGAACAGTACTTGTAAACAGTAGAAGTTAACAGTGAAAAATAAAAGTTAACAGTAATCTGTGTGACTAAAAGCCACGGGAAACATGGAGAATCTTCTTTTTAGAACATTATCATTAGTAGTGGAAAACAACAGTGAAATTTCACCAGTGAGTAAACATTGTAGCATTTTTGGCCTTTGTGCAGGCCAGACAAATAAGATCAATCTTCTTAAAGATCTGGAGTGTTATCTTCGTCATGCCTAAACAATCCTTGGTCATATGGGAAATAAGGGTTGTGGGCAACAGATTCCTCAGAAGAGGCTTTAGATTCTTCTTGATTGGCAACAGCTTCTTCTGCCCACTTGAGTAGAGCCAAAAGAGCATTAGGATTTTTTCTCAGATTGTCAATAGGGGAGTTCTTATTCTTTGCTGGAGGCTTAGCATTCTTGGTGGAAGAAGAAGAGGGAGCATCAGTAAGGACCGGGGTTTAAACTGGGGAATGATCCTTGGTAATGGGTAGAGCAGCAGTAGATGAAAATTCTCTGGAAATAGTAGTAATAATTCGTTGAGTGTGAGGGAATTTGCCCCACCATTTTACATACCAATGTCTTGAGAGAACATCACCTTCTTTTTCATATTGCCATTTTAATATCCAAGGTATTTTATGCTTTTTAACAAAGTGAAGTAAAACAGGGAATTTAGCTCCATAAGCATCACACCGATAACACTTCTTAAAACATTCGAAAGCATCAAGCAATGGCTTAGGAAATATTCAGCAATAGGGCCAAATTGGGTCCACCAACGATTGAACCAAAGAGGCAAATAACCATTGAAACTCTTGTCAAAGTTAACAAACTAGGAATGAGACATATTTTCATTCTGGTGCAGCATGAATCTCGACCAAGCAGTGATATAATCATAATATGAATAGGGAATGGGAGAACTTGGCATTGTTCTGGTAGAAGTAAGGGAAGAGCCCCATTTTTCTTCAAAAATAAAATTGACCAAGTAAACACTGTGGTAAATAATTTTGGAAGTATCATCCTTGTCAGATATGGTCTTAATAATAATAGATTTTTCATGACGCAGAAGATCAGAATAATAATTTAAATTCTTTTCTCTGTGCTCAGGAATCCAGTGAAACATTGGAGGGAAATAACTTTTAGCAAGTTTGAGAGGATCAGAAATGGAGACTCTGTTGGGTTCAATATAAAATAGGTATTGGAAATATTGTTTTTTGATGTATTGAGGGCTATAGGAATTTTTGGGAAAAGCAGTTCTAATAGGCTGGTTAACAGGGGTTATGGCATAAGGGTCATAGGACGAGGCAAGAACAGTGGAGTAATTGGGCCTAGGGATGGTTCCTAGGGTGGTAAAACAATTAGTAATTTCAAGGGGAGAAGCAGGTTCTTTTTTAACAATTTGTTTGGAGGTTTTAGCAGGATGATTATCTTTGGGTCTTCTAATTGCCATTGTGACATTGCAGAAATTCACGGGTAAGGAAATTAGGGATAGTATTTTGAGATCCTTTAATATATTCAATATCAAAATCAAAAACACTTAAAATAGCTTGCCATCTAGCAAAAATATGTTTTGAAGCAATATTTTCAACATCTTTTTCAATAACATATTTAGCACTTTTGCAATTAATATGTAACAAAAACTTTTGGTTTAACAAATCACTTTGAAATTTTGATATACATAGTACTATAGATAAAATCTCCTTTTTAATAGTACTATAATTTAGCTGTGCATTATTCCAGACCCCGAAATAGAAACAGACAATTTGTTCAGGTGACTCTAGGGAAACTCTCTGTTTCAGAATACCACCATAACCAATGTCAGAGGCATCAGTTTCAACAATTTTGAAAGTATCAACAGTGGGAATACCAAGACATGGCAGTGTCTTAACATGAGACTTGATTTGTTTAACAAGAGATGTGTGGACATCAGACCAAGGCGGAGGATTACTTTTTAACCTATCAACAAGAGGTTTACATTGTTTCCTCATATCCTTGTAGAAATCAGTAACATAATTTAATGACCTAAGAAATCTTTGGAGCTGGGTTTTATCAGTAATAACATCAGGAAATTTATCAGCAAATTGAATTGCTCTATCAATAGGACGAATTTGTCCTTCAGAGATGTCATAGCCAAGGAAACGAACTTTTGTTTGAAACAATTTAATTTTCTTGGCAGAAACAACAAGACCATTTCTTTTAATAGTATCTAGAAACGAATACAAATTTTTCCAGTGCTCATCAATAGAACTAGAGTAAACAAGAACATCATCAATATAAACAATGGTGAAGTGGCTGAAGGAGTTGAAAATGTCATTCATAATGTTTTGGAACTCACTAGGGGCATTCTTAAGACCAAAAGGCATGACATTCCACTTATAATGTCCGAAAGGAGTGGTTAAAGCGGTTTTGTACCTATCATTTTCACTAATCTGGATTTGCCAGAACCCAGATTTCATGTCAAACTTGGAAAACACTACAGCTTCACTCAACCGATGAACAAGGTCATTCTTATTGGGAATAGGATACCCAATCCATTCCAAAACCTTATTTAAGGGTTTGTAGTTAATTACCAATCGAGGGGTTCCTCTTTCAATCTCAACATTTTTCTGGACATAAAAAGCAGAACAAGACCAAGGAGATTTACGATTCCTAATCAATTTTTTCTCTCACAAATCATGGATTTCTTTTTTGCAAAATTCAACAGTTTCAGCATTCATCTGAATAGGACGGGCTTTAGTTGGGATGTTTTTCTCATCAAAATCTTTAACATATGGCAAGTTAACAATATGTTTCTTCCTATGCCAAAAAGCATTGGGAACATCAGAGCAAACATCATCAATCAACATTTTTTGAAAATTATCAATTTTGGATTGCAACAGTTTGTTGGAAATTTGTTCAGCAATTTTCTTGTATTTTACTTCTTCCTAAAGGAAATTGAGATGTTTGATTTTAGCATGAATCAGAGTTAAAGCATCAACATCAATTTCAGATTTTGAAGCAAATTTGAATTTTACTTTCTGTCCAAAAGGATCAATAGTAATTCCATCATGTTCAACAAGAAAGGGATACAAAGCATTTATAAATGACAAACCAAGAATTACTTTATCAGTCATGTTTTTAACAAGAACAGAAGGAATCTTGAAACAGATATTATCATGACAAACATGAGTGTTATTTAATTCATATCTAATCTTCATTTGGGAACCATTAGCAGAAATCAACCTTTCAGTTGATTTTTCAAAATATTTTGAAGGAATCAATCCTTCTTGGATACAGTTCATATCCGCACTAGAATCAATCATAGCAATAACAGTGAAATGATAATCAGGAGAAACAACAATTTTGACTTTTGTAAACCATTTTGGAGGAAGCAATTTATTAACAAGATTAAGTTGAGGATTATCAACAATACCTTTATCAGAAAGAAGAGCCCGTTGACTGGATTTAGCTCCATCATTGTGCCCATCTTGTTTATTTTGTTCATTATCAGATTTATTAAGATCTTTATCAATTTTTAACATTATCAATTCTTGTTTGAGATTGTTGTTATCACTTTTCATGCTTTTAAATTCATGTTTTAATTCATTTATCTCTTGTTTAACAATATTAATTTCATGTTGGAGATCATTAACAGTTAATTCTTTAGATTTCTTTTTATTAAATCTTTCCAAAGTTTCCTCAAAGCTTATAGTTGATTTTAGTTTTTTACCAGTTTCTTATTTCATCAAATTTTTCTTAAACTTATCCAAATATTCTTTTTGTAATTCAGGATTTTGAATTTGATTTATTAGTTGAATTTTTAATTTTTCATCTTCTTCACTCTTGGTGAGAGCATTAACAGTTTTAACAACATTGTAACAGGAATCTCTACAACCAATTTTAATATTAAGAGAATCAGAAGAATCATCAGCAGATTGATAGCAAGAATCAGTTGAAGAAGAAAAATCATCTTCCAAAGAATCAAACGAGTTGTTTGATTCAAGGATTTTGAATAATTCTTCTTGCTCTTTATCATCAATGTTTAACATGTTAAATTTGTTTTTTAACTTACCAGGTTTTTCTTTACAGTCTTTACTGAAGTGTCCAAGTTTACCACAGTTAAAGCATTTACCTTTTCTTGATCTTTGTTTAACATATTTTTTAGAAACATTTTTCTTCTTAGCATAGAAATCATTAGGTTTAACAAAGTTATTTCTGTATTTTTTTATATTTTTTTATGGCTTTTATCATGGTTTTTACTTTTTTGCCTAGAAGGAGCAATAGGAGGCAAACCATTTAGCTTTTCTTTTATTCTTTAATTAGTGTTTTAACAATTTTTCATCATTAAACATATAGAAACCAAGTTTTTTAGTAGTACTGAAAATATCACCATAGGTTAAATTATCATAATCAATAGAATCATTTTTACCCATTAACTCTTATTTTACCTTATGAGCAAAGATAGGAGGCAGACCGTCAATAAACTTTTCTTTCCAATAAGGTTTATGGCAATCTTTCTGGAGCATCACTCTAGAAGTAAAAACATCTTGATACCATCTGTAATCAGACATAGTAGGACAACTCAAATTATTCAAATAATCAGAAACACGAGATGAAAGATTGGACGGAGTACCAACAAAATGTTTGAGAATAGTATAGATTGAGGTATTAACACCATCAGGGATACCACGACCAACACTTTCATCAAAAATAGGCAAACCTTCATCATTCTTTTTAACAGCATGTTTAATAGACTCTCTGGATTCTTCAGTGATATATGAATCCCACCATCCACGAAGAGTACCAGAAAAACCAGTAACAAGTAAATTAACAATTTGAGGTTGATCAAGATCATGGTTATTTTGGTAAGCAATACTAACCATAGACATATGACTCATTTTATTAATGATTTCTTGTTCAGACAAACTATCAATATTCCATTCATAAAACTTATCAGCAGAAACAGAAAACTGTGTTTGAAAAGATCTCTCTTCAAACTGCATAATTTTCATAAAGCTTATCAACAGGATAATGATTAGTTTGTGTCAAAAGTAAAACACGTAATAACAAATAAAGAAGAAAGCTTCCGCAGAAAAGGTTTAGCTAGTATAATAGCTAACATGGTACATATAATGAAAATGTGCTACAACAGAATAACTAGTACAAAAAGTAAAGATACTACAGCAGGACAACTGATGCAGCAGACGTGATAAAAAACGCATTATAGCAGAATAACTAAATAAAACAGATATAATTTATAATGAAAGAAATCAAATATATTTGCAATCAAAATCAAGTATTGAATCTTCTCATAGGATAAGTAAACCAAGAAAGAACCCAAACCCCAACTTGAACAACCTTGTCATAGGCTTTTGCCATCAAAATTGTGCATTTTGGAGAATAGGCCTAAATGGCTACTAGCTATTACTTTTGGGGACATCAAATAGTGGGTTTGCCAAGAGGGAGGGAAAAGATGGTCTATTGATGCATGCCTCTATTCCTACCGTATTTTCTCTCTTTGTTTTACCACTTTCTTTCTTTCTCTTCGTTCTTTCTTTACTCTTAGTTTCTTATTACTCTCTTGCCGTGGGTTGTTCCCCCTTTTTGGTCTTTCCTTTTCCTGGGTACCTCTCTCTGGGTACTTACTACTCTCTTACCTTGGGTTTTCCCCCTTAAGTGCTTCCCTCCATTGGGTCTCCCTCTTTTAGTGTTTTTTTCTCTTTCCCTGTTTTTTCCTCCTCCTCTCGGTCCCCTGTTTTTTGCTGTTATTACCTTCCTTTTATAGCAAACTGATTTAATGGGATTTCTCCCTTTTACCCTTAGGGCTTCACCAACTGTTTTTAGTTTGTTATGGGCATTCTTTCAAGATTACCCACTCACCCATTGGTTGCCCCTGCCATTGCTTAGTACATGTCTGCTACAACGCTACTCATTTCACGACAAAATTCCCTTTTGTTTGTTCCTGCCGTATACCTCTACATCTAAGTGACTAAATAAGGATTGGGCTACCTCACTACCTAGCTCTATGGCATACATCAGATGGTCCCAACCATTTATTATTTCTTTTGGGTAAGATACCATTCCAGCAAGATATATTCTCCAAAGAAGTCATAGCAGGAAATCAAATATAGAGCCCCTTTTTCCCCCCACCACCAAACCACACTCTCTGAATCCCCTTAACCGTGGGCCCACCTCCCTTGTATTGGCTGGGTACAGGTTGGTGGTGCCCCGGCCCTTCTGTGCTTGCTTTACTATCTTCTGTGTTTGCCTCCCACACCGTTTCTGCCGTAGCAGATTAGCTTTGTTTTGGTCTGCTACGTGTTTTGTTGCTACGTTTGTCATTTTCTTTTGGTTTGGCTTTTCTTTCCTTCACGTGATTCCTACTGCTGACACTTCCTACCGTTCCTTGTTTCTTTTCATCGTGCTTCTTCATATCAGTTTTCACGCCTATCCTTTTATACAAAAGAATTTGGCCCTTTGTGGGCCAGATAATATTGACTGGATCAAAAGGGCCTTGGGCCCAATTTGTCTTTGTCTGTCGAAGCCATTCTGCCAAAGAACTGTATTCTGCGGCAGATTTGTATTTTGCTGCAGATCCCTTTCCCTTGCACTTCTTTCTTTGGACCTTTCTTACTCTTCGGTCTTCTTGGTGGGTCTTTGGGCCTGGATTCAAAAAATGGGCATCAACAATACCAAACACTAAAAATACTTTTTCGGAAATTTTCCCTAACACAAACAAACAACTGATAATATTTTCCTTTCTGTAAACACTAGGAAAATATTTTACATATTGCCAAACATAGAATATGGAAAATAAAGACTTAGTCAAATATGGAATAATATGGAATCCTACGTTGATAAGAAGAAAAACTCATTTATTGTTTGTAAGTGTTGTGATCAACTGATTAATTGCCATTGACTAGCTATTAAACTCCAACATTAACCGAGGGACTTTTTCCAAACTAACATATTTTATTCAAATTAGTCACTTTTTCACTTCAATTTTCTTGTCGATTCCAAATTTGGGGCATGTTTTCCCGTTTTAAGATCCCAAATGATCTAAAATTACAAAATATTTTCCCACTTAGAGTCTATTTTCACTAATAAAAGTTTTTATTCATACAATTATTTGAAATTAAAAAATATATTAATGATTTTATGTACAAACCAAACAAGTAAAAATGTTTATTTTAACTCATTTCAAGGTCGCAACTAAACACAAGAAAACAGGTTAATTTTTCAAAAAAATGTTTCCTAGAAAATGAGTTAACTTTTGAAAATATTTTCCATCAAAACAACCGAAACATCAAAATTTAAAAAGTTGCACACCTTTATGGACTTATTTTTTAAGCTGACCAATAATTAAGTAATGCTATTTTTTATCTAAAAAATATAAGTTATGCTATAGAGATGCTCTGTATGTGACTCTGTGTGTCTTTTGTTTTTGTTTAAGAGTGCTTTCAAATTTCGACCAATTTGAAAAATGAAAAACATGAGGCACTTTTCGTGGTACTGAGGTATTGCACATGCTACATGCTATCAAAAACTGTAGTAATTGATCAAATTAAAGAGGACAGAGGTTATTGGTTGTTAGCTGTTATGTACTTGGAATTATTTTTTAAAACCATAGAGGCATAGACTATAAATTATTATGAATGATTTGTGTAAGTTATTATTATTATTTTTTAAAGAAAAAAGTAGCGGTGTTATATGAACTAACACTATCAACAGGAAATCATATGCGCGAAGGATTGACATGCTTTAATAAGAAAGTTCCTAGGGCATTTTATTACTCTTATACTATTCATAATTTATTAAATCAAAATGTATATACGTTCCTAAAAGTAAAGAATTTGTGGTGTACTTTTGTATTAAAACTTTTTTCCCTCTTTCTTATATTTGTGTGTTTGTTTCTCAAAAAGAAAAGAAATAAATAACTAAATATTTTTAATAGCTGCCTTTATTTTCCGTAAACAAAACCTTTATTTATTTATTTATCATTTAAAAATTTGAGATATATACATTATGTTTTTAGTTTTCATTTTTAGAAGAAATGAAATTTTTGAATTTCGTGGTTAGAAGTTAAAGATCCTTATTGCATTTGTCATATATGAAAAAATAAAATTTTTATTTATTTATTTATTATTTTTATATATTTCTAATTATATTGACTTGTATAGTTGTATATATTTTGGCATGTAAAGAGACACGTATTATTTCAAATTATTTAAAATTAATTAAATTTTTATATGTTTAATAATTTTTAAAACTATATGTAAATTATGACCGTATGATATGAGTTTGTTTGGGAACAGCTTATTTAGCTAAAAGTGAAAACTTTTTACTGAAAGTATTATAAATAAAGTTAAAAGGTAGTTGAAATAATACCAAAAAATATAATGAGATCCATAAATAGTAGCAAAAATAAACTGAATAGTAACAAAAATAAGCTAAATAGTGTAAAAAAAACTGGTTTTTTAAACCAATGCCAAACGGAACCAATATCTCTAAATTATTTAACAAAAAAAAATCTTGATTTAAATTATTTGAAGAATATTAATTGTGATTGATATGATTTAAAGGATAGTTTTACATGTTACAAAGTAACTAGATAAAAAATAATAATAAAAAATATAAAAAAAAAGTATTTTGAGATATAAAGATAACTTGATGTAAACATTTATATTAAATACGTAAAAATAACATAAAATCATGTTACAAACATACATTTTGTGTGTATATACATATATAAGTTATTTTTTTAGATTTAATTTGTTTTGATATATTTAACTTGGCCCCACTTAAAGATATTTTTAGCTTGGCCATTGTCCCCCTCTATTTATGATTTACTAATTAATGACTCGTTGAGTATCTATAAACCACATAAAGGGAGCTTTCACCTATGATCTATCCATAGCATCCGAACCTTGGTAAAGATAGAGTCTGATTTCAGCTGAACTCATACGACAACAAATTCTATCGATGAAACTAACTGGCACTTTCAATAATGACCGTTTGATTATGAAATAATCTTCTTTTTTTTTTTTTTTTTGAGAAGTGATTTTGAAATAATCTAAAATGAGACAATGGCCTATCAAGGTGGATACCGTGGATCAACCAGTTATATATGAATTTTATAGTTCTACAACCAATAAAAATAATTACATAATATAAAATTAATTAATTAATTAAAAAAAAAACATAAAAGTAGGTTTTCAAATCATAAAGGTCGATTTTTTATTATTATTATTATTAAATTTGTGGATAATAACAATAATTTCTTACTTATATTTAAAAGGTGCAAGGCATGTATACACAATATAGATTTTTTTACTTTTTAATAAACCTTTAATTTTTAATTATTCTTTTTGATAAATATCTCTCAAACAAGAAATCCTTAACATATTGAACCAAAAAAAGAAAGAAGTGAGAAACATTCACCATTGTACTGTATTATCTGGAGGATGCAATGCATTGACTCATTTTGCTTTGAGGAGGCTGTAAGGTTGAATTTATTCAATCATTTTGTTGGCTTTATTCCGTGCCAAATTTGCTTGTAATTCAGCATTTAGAAACCTTGTATTTAAATGGGAATCATGTAAGAGTAGTGTGTGAGAGAGTGTAAAGAAAAGCTCAAAAGTGTGCACTCAAGAAGGACCTCGCGATTGGATCTCGTGACTGGCTCACAACTGGCGAGTCGCCAAAGGTGGCACTCGTGTGAAGCATGCAGGGGAGCTGAAGAGTCACGCCAGCTGGAGCACTATAAGACAAAACTTCCAGACTGGCCAGACAATTAGCTCGCGACTCATTCCAATCGCAAGCCTGAGTAGCCAGAATGCTCTGTTTGTTAGAAACCTGACTGTTCGTATTCCTCACTCACCCTACTATAAATACCCTTATACCCATGAAATGTTGAGAGCTTCTAGAGAGAATTTTGAGAGAGAAACCCTAGAGAAAAACAAAATTGACTCATTTACAATCTTCATCCTTTGATTCTCCAAATTCCTTTACTCTCACCCTCTCCATTGATA
Source organism: Quercus lobata (assembly GCF_001633185.2). Lineage (NCBI taxonomy): Eukaryota > Viridiplantae > Streptophyta > Magnoliopsida > Fagales > Fagaceae > Quercus > Quercus lobata. Next base: position 32,717,172 of record NC_044908.1, on the reverse strand, counting down.
CATCCTTAAGAGGTACATTAACTAAATCCTTATCTCATCATACCAATATCTGTGAGGAGGCATTTTGGTATTTGGGAAGCAGTTCGGAAGAGACCAATTCATTTTGATTGATGCAATGGGCGATTGCGGGATCTAGTGAGCTAAAGAAGATAAGGTTTGGCGTAACCCTGTTGAAGCAAGAAGCTTGGAAGGCTTAGGTGCACTAGGTAGATTAGGCTTGGAAGGTCTTCAGCTATTCATGTATCCCAACTTTATTCTCTAGTGGATTATTGACCGCTTAGAGGGCGGCGAAGAGTTTTTCACCGAGAACTTCAGTTTTCTCTTTGATAACACATCGTTGTATTGTCTTTGTATTTACATCTCTCTTCCCTTAATCTTTGCCTTTTAATTACTGCTGTGGTTGTGATTAATTTCGGTTTAGATTGTTTTACCAATTCTGTTTTAGCTTTTTTTCATATTCCACACATACATTGTTTGATTATAAGCTTGTGTTGGTAATTTGTAAATTGGGGGCTAAACGTTCATAGGTGTTTTACACACTATTTGAACATTCAAAGGCAAAGCTTTTATTCTTTCAAATTTAACTCCTTCTTCTTTTATAATAATAATAATAATAATAAATCTGAATCTCATCTTGAAAAAAGTATTAATCTATCTGATTGCTTGTGTCTAATACTTTAGAGCACTGGTCATGATTACGTGTCAAGATCGTGTCCCATCCACTAAACCCTACCCCTAATCTTTTTAACTTCAACTTTTGACATTTAGCTAAAAATAAATAAATAAATAAATTCAACTTTTGACATTAAAATTACTTGGTTCTTGATGCCTTGAAACCATAGATGGTATATAACCCCGAAGAACTCTCTTCTTGACAATATCATATAATTACGTACCCACAAGATGATAACAAATTAAGGACACAGACATGTCTTCTAAAAGAATTAGCAATACTTTTGACAAATATGTTGATATATCTATGTGAAATAATCATATTCCATGCTTAATTGATAAAAATAATCATATATACCATGGCTAACTACAAATTAATAAACATGAACGTAATACTAGATGACTATTTGTATATGGGATATATTGGCCTTAACGAGCATTCATAAAAAAAATAAAAAATAAAAAAAATAAAAAAGTAATTATTCAGTATCCATGAAATTAGTAATGTTTTTGTTAATTAAATGTATGATATGACCTAGCTATCATCATGTGAGATAAGAGAATGATGAATAACTTTTCATAAAAGGATAATAGTTTGCCATTACATTTACAATTACATTTTAATTTCTTCCATATAAAATATAATCTCAACTAATTATTGATTTTGCATTTAATAAATTAAAAAGTAAAATGTCACTCATCTTTGGATAAAAATATAGCTTTTGTAAACGTTAGTTAATTAAGCAGGCTTCAAAGGAATCCTTCCTATATTTATAAAAAAAATTATTAAAAAACCAGACTTTAGGTTGAAAGTTGCTCACACTCCTTATAAAAAATGACTTGATTCCATTATTAAATTTTTTTTTATTTTTATTTTTTATTTAATTATTATTATGGGTTAGAACTAGAAGGATATCGACTCTAAAAGTATTAAGGAAAAAAGCATGTTGATATAAATTGTTGTAACATGGTTACTGTCCGACATATTAAGCCGTACCAAGTCGGTATTATTTTGTATTTTTGCTTCATGAGTCGAGACTACGACTTGTGGCCTAAAACTTGAGTATGATTTGAGTCACAATGAAGCGAACGAGTGGACAAGTGCGGTTTGATAAATGATAATCCAGATAAAGCCATCCTTTGGTGTTGTTCATAGTTCACCACCAAAAACGAAAATTGAAAGAGACATATATATATAATATATATATATATATATATATATATATTCATGAAAATTAAAAAGGAGAGAGAGAGAGAGAGAGAGAGAGAAGAGAAGAAAAGAAAGTGACAAGTTATATGAGACATATCTCTAGATTCATTTACGAGTTGATAAGAATGACGATAAGCATCCAATGAAAAGTTTCCTTTTTTATGTTTTGCTTCAAATGAAAATATACTATTATTACCACAAAATATATATATATATATATATGGATTAACTTTAAAGAAGGGTTGAAGGTAAATTGTCCCTTTCAAAATGAGTTTCCATGAAAGTTCTCTCTGTCAATGTTTGGCATTATCAACACCTTTCTTTTTCTAAATTTTAAGGTGTCTCAATCAATCCAAAAAATATATATATTATTTTATTTTGGAGCAAAAGCAACAAAGAAGTGTTATGGCTCTATGAGCTTGGCTTGTGAGTTGTGATGAGGTGCTGTGTACTTGCGAAGTGGATGCTACATATTGGCTGGAAAATAAATTACCACACTTCCAGGTGATTTTGGACAGAGACTTTCGTAATCTCTCAGCGCGCGCTACCGACACCCGCATACGTGTTTGGCCTAGTCATCAGTCGGTGGCCGACTTAGGATTTTTTTTTTTTTTTTTTGGATAAATGACAAAATTTTATATAGACTAAAATGCAAAATTTATCCTCTAATTCCATCAGAATTTATTTATGTTCTTTAACCTCTTCTGTCGTTATTTTAGTCATTTAAGTTTTAAAACTCATCGCTTCAGTCTTTTATTAGAGCTCCGTCTAGTATTACCGTTAACCCCTCCAAAACGATGCCATTTTAGTCTTTTTCTAATATTTATTTCTAAATTGAAAAAAAAGAACCCATAAATTAAAAATGAACAAACAACGCCATTCTTCCCACCACCATAAACCATTCTCAAATCATACGTTTTTTGTAGCACTACGATGAAATCACGCTTGGGTCTTTGCCAAAATCCACCGCTTCCCTCATTCTCTTGCTCTCTATTGATTTCTCACCGTATATCTCTAACATGGCACTACCAAGTATTACTACCATTCTGTCGTGTCTCTCTCTCTCTCTTCGGGCTAGGGATTTGGTGGGGTGATTTTTTTATTTAATTTTTCAAAATTAGTCTAGGTTGGTATGACATCGTATCTCATTTTTGAGTTATTTATTTATTTATTAACTTTCTTTTTTCAATTTAGAAATAAATACTAAAATAAAAATTATATATTAAAAAAATACTAAAGCAACGTCGTTTTGGAAGGGGGGTCAAAGGCAGCAGTAGATGGAGCTCTAACGGAGGATTGAATTGAAGAATTTTCAAATTTAGAGAACTGAAATTAATAAAAGCAAAGTTAGAGGACTGAAATGAATTCTGGTGAAACTTAGATAATCACTTTTGCATTTTAGCCTTTTATATATAAAATGATACATAGTCTAATGCATGCTCATGTGTGTATGTGTATCGTATTTGAACAATAACATGTTTATTATATTGTATGAATCTATTAATGGTTTATATATATATATACATAAATAATCAATTTTTGTGATTTTTATCAAAGTTGAAATATCACTTATGAATTAAAAGACTTTTAGTAATTAGATAAATACCAAAGTACAATCTACATAAATTTATGTTGTTTTGGTTAATATAGTCTCATAAGATGTTCAAATTATATTCTTTAAAAATACATTATAAATATTTATGTACTTGAAAATTATGAGTTTAGTTTGAAAATAATATCATACTCTAAAGTTTAATATATAATTATCTTCATACTTTTATTAACTGTAGATTATTTTTTATGAATGAGAAAAAATTATAACTAAAAGAATTTGAAATTCTATTATCTCCTTTTATAACTTTCTTTTTTTAATAATTTGATAATTGAAAGAGTGGAGATTTGTACTTTGTACATTTCTATTAGAAACAACAAAATGTGACAATTGAGTTAAAAGACTCTTGACCGATATTTTGAAGTGTAACTATGTAACAATAACATAATTTTTTTTCTCTATGATTAAAATTCTTTCTTCTTTATTTTTTACTATAGTATTGTTTTAATTATAAGTTCTAAACAGTAATAAACATTGATTTGGAAATACTGATAGGATTTTATGGAAACGCTCCTCATCAGGTGAATACCAAGTTCGAACAACTTGCTCACTACTTCACAAAAGTCTACTTCTCTCCCCATCACCCAAATCAGAGAACTTCTACCATCCCTATAAATACTTGGCAGCTGATTTGGAAAGTCAAATTACCTCTGAAAATTCTAACCTTCATTTGGAAAATTCTGCATGATAACCTGCCAACTTTCTCTATTTTGAACAACAAAGGGATTCTAGCCAATAATAAATGCCTTATGTGTAATGAGAAGGAAGAAACCATCAATCATCTTTTCCTACAGTGTCCCTTTGTAGCAAGCCAACCCACACCCAGCCAACTTAACCAAACCACCCGGGCCCAAACCGGAAACTGTCCAACCCGACTCTGGCGACAGTTTGCAGCAGGTCTACATGTCCAAAAATCGAATCTGACGGGTCCATTGGCGGGTGATGGGACTGAGGAACTCAACTTCTCTCGAGGACCTCATCCAAACCAACGAGGCAGTATTGGCAGACGGATTAACCAGGTGCCTCTGATGTGCAAGCCACATTACTGACGGAGGAAAAGAAGCCATTCAATATAGGCTAATAAATGCCGCGGACAGTTACAGGACAGCTGTACAGACCTTTGGAAGCCCATCAAAGCTCACATCATAGACCATGAAGCGTTACCAAAAGAAGCATTAAAACCACCATAACAGTCACAACGACTAGAAGCTACAGGAATGTATATATATATACAACCCTCCCAGCGCCAGCATAAGGTACATAGACACAATAAAAAATACTTGTTGTTATCCCATTACATTGCTTTACAATTTAAGAGCTTCCCTGTACTGACTTTGGCATCGGAGACGTTGTGGTAGGCACCACACCAGTGACCACTCTGAGGCAGCTACCCTACCATTTCTACTGTCACAGAAACAAGGGCTTGGCTCCATCTGGATGCATTCACTTCGATTGACGAATTTGCACTTCATCAATTTGGCGCCGTCTGTGGGGACGACATTTTTGTACTCAGATTCGAAAACGTAGTTTCTATCAACTTCTATATTCAGATGGAGTCCAACCAAGATTCAACAGCATTAACTCAGCAAGTCCAGGCTCTTGCGGCCATCGTTGAAGAGCTTACCAGGTAGAATCAAGAAATGAGGCTATGGCTTCAACAGGAGAAGAATCGGTCCAGAGCCAACCAAGAGGATGAGGGAGATAGCCATAGAAGAAGTGACCGTCGAGGGCCTACTACTCCAGATGAACAGAACTCAGATTTTTTTTCGAGAGATAAGGAAGGAGATGGACAAGTTGAGAAACGCCATTAAGGAGAAGACAGACTGGAGCCCGAACCCTGGATAGGATGATTAGGGCAACAGACTCTCCCTGCACTACAGCGGTCCTGGAATGCTCAGTGCCGTCAAAGTTTCAGTTACCTCAGCTTGAATTGTTTGACGGCCTTAAGGATCCCCAAGACCATCTCAACACCTTCAAGACAACATTAGGCCTTCAACAGCCTCCTAATGAAATGCTGTGTCATTCTTTCCCTACCACTCTCAAAGAAGTTGCAAGGGAGTGATTCACAAAGTTGCCAACTTCATCCATCAACAGTTTCGAGTAGTTGAGCAACGCCTTGTTGCACCACTTCGTCGGGGGGACAACACCCTAAGAGGCCAGCGGACCATTTACTTACTATTAGGAAAGGGGAGAAGGAAACCCTAAGGTCGTACGTAAAACGCTTTACTCGAGAGACCCTGGAGGTAGATGATGCTAACGACAAATTGCAGTTGACGACCTTTAAGGCAGGGCTGAAATCTAGAGAGTTCGTGGTTTCACTCGCAAAGAATCCTCAGAAGACAATGGCAAAAATGCTCCTGAAGGCATAAAAGTACATGAATGTTGAAGATGCATTAGAAGCCATAAAGGACATAGAAAAACCGAGAGACAAGGGAAGGAAGGAGGACGATCATTAAGGACAAAAAAGGGAGCGTCCAGCTCGTCGAACCAGTAACGAGGGTAAAAGGAAAGACGAAAAAACTCTCCGAATGGTAAAATTCACCCCTCTAGTTATGCCTATTGACAAAATTTTGACGCAGATTAAGGATGAGCATTACCTCAAATGGCTAAGGCCATTACACTCATCCCCTAACGTCCGTGACAAGAAGAAGTACTGCCGATTTCACCAGGATCATGGCCACTATACAAAAGATTGCCGGGACCTAAAGGAACAAATAGAGGAGTTGATACGGAAAGGAATACTACAAAAGTATATGAAGAAAGGGGAGTCTAGCAAGTTCAGGGACGGTAACAAAAATCAGCACAAGTCCTCGCCTAGAGACGAAGATAACATGTACTAGCCCCCACAGAATGTGATCAGGGAGATAAAGATGATCGCAGAAGGGCCATTCACAGGCGAGTCATTTAGATCCCTCAGGAAAGCATGTCAGAGGTAGGTGAATAGTGTCCACATGATACCCCCATTTAAGTAGAGACGGACAGACCAGGACATGTCTTTCAACGAGGATGACGCAAGGGGAGTGAAGCAGCCTCATAACAACCCCTTAGTCATAATGCTCACGATAGAAGGATTCAATACCAAGAGAATCCTCGTGGACAATGGAAGCTCCACAGACATCATCTACCTTACCGCTTTCCAACAGTTGAAGCTAGATCCAGGAAGACTACGCCCATTTGACTCCCCCCTTGTCAATTTCAGTGGGGACAGAGTATATCCAAAGGGCATAGTGACGTTGACAATAACAGTGGGGACCTACCCAAGGTAGTTGACCTGTCAGTTAGACTTTTTGGTGGTAGATGGCCCTTCGTCTTACAATGTGATTATTGGGAGGCCCATGCTTAACAGATGGAAGTCAGCCACATCCACCTATTGCCTAAAGGTAAAATTCCCAATTGAAAACGGTGTCAACGAAGTCAAAGGAGATCAATTCCTAGTTAGGGAATGCTACCAGGTTGTATTGGTTGCAAAGGAGAACCATACGTGGATGATCGAGGAGAAAGAATAAGATAAAGTGGAAGCCCTAGAGATAGTGGAACTGGTCAAAGGGGAGACGACCAAGACAATGAGAATAGGGATGAAACTAAGTCCTGAGATGAGGACAAAACTCGTCCAATTCCTTAAAGAAAACATGGACGTCTTCGAGTGGATTCACGAGGACATACCAGACATATCTCCAAAAGTCATTCAGCATAAGCTGAACGTGGACCCAGAGAGAAAGCCTGTCCAACAAAGACGACAAGTTTTCGCCCCTGAATGGAACCAGGCAATTACAGACGAGGTTAGCAAACTATTGTCAGCAGGCTTTATCCAGGAGGTCTACTATCCTGATTTGCTTGCCAACATCATACTAGTGAAGAAAGCGAATGGGAAATGGAGAATGTGTGTGGACTTCACGAACCTGAATAAAACTTGCCCGAAAGATAGTTTTCCTTTACCAAGGATAGACCAACTGATGGATTTTACAGCTGGGCATAAATTGCTGACGTTCATGGACACTTTCTCAAGGTACAACCAGATAAAAATGGCTGAAGAAGATCAAGAGAAAACTGCTTTCATCACAAGTCAAGGGATCTATTGCTATAAGGTGATGCCCTTCGGGCTGAAGAATGTAGGAGCAACCTACCAGAGGTTAGTAAACAAGATGTTTAGCAAGCAAACTGGTAGGAATATGAAGGTGTACGTGGATGACATGCTCGTCAAGAGTAGAGAAGAACTTGCCCACCTAGATGACCTGAAGGAGATGTTTGCCACCTTCACACAATACCAGATGAAGTTAAATCCTAGCAAGTGTGCCTTTGGTGTAGCCTTGGAGAAATTCTTGGGATTCATGGCGTCCTAGAGCGGGATAGAAGCAAACCCGGAGAAGGTGCAAGCCATACTCAACATGACATCGCCCAAGACCGTCAAAGAGGTCCAAAAGCTCACAGGAAGAATTGCAACCCTCAATAGATTTGTCTCTAGAGCGACGGCCAAATGCTTGCCCTTCTTCAAGACATTAAAGTAAGCCTTTGCCTAGACTAACGAATGTGAAGCAGCGTTTCAGGAACTCAAACGTTACCTAAGTAATCCACCTCTCTTAAGTCCATCCAAGGAAGGGGAAAACTTATATTTATATTTGGCAATATCAACCATAGCCATGAGCACAGCCCTCATTCGAGAAGAGGAAAGGAAACAGCTCTCAGTTTACTACGTCAGTCAAGCTTTCCAAGGTGCTGAAGCTAAGTACCCAAGGATTGAAAAGATTGCATTCGCGTTAATAATAGCCTCGCGGAAACTGTGACCATACTTTCAGGCGAACCCTATACTAGTGCTGAAGCTAAGTACCCAAGGATTGAAAAGATTGCATTCGCGTTAATAGTAGCCTTGCGGAAACTGTGACCATACTTTCAGGCGAACCCTTTACTGGTGATGAAAAATCAACCCATAAGGAAGTCCATGAACAAGCTTGAAGCAACAGAGAGAATGGTCCAATGGGCAATTGAACTCAGCCAGTTCGATATTAAGTATCACCCCAAGACAGCTATTAAGGCGCAAGCCCTAGTGGATGTCATCGTCGAGTTCACCTCCCCAGACGAGGACAGCCTCACTAACGAAACAGAACAGTGGACAGTACAGACCGATAGTTCGTCAACCCAAAGGAAGGGGGAGTAGGGGTTGTCATAACCACTCCTGACGGAGAAGTGCCCAAATATGGAGTTCAACTAAAATTCCCAGCCACCAATAACAAGGCTAAGTATGAAAGAATACTGACGGGATTAAGACTTGGCAAGGCACTCGGAGCTAAGAACCTGCTAGTCCAGAGTGATTCAAAGCTCATTATAGGGCAAATTAAGGAAGAATCTGAAGCAACATAGGAAAAAATGCAGAAATACCTCAGGCTGACAAAGCATCTAACTCAGAAATTCGATAAAGTGGAATTTGTGCAGATCCCCAGAAGCCAGAACATGGCAGTAGACGAAGTCGCGAAGCTAGCATCGTCGGAAGAAAGAGTAGCGAGCATGGGCTTGGTGACGAAAGTCCAGAAACGCCCTAGCATCGAGGAGATCTCCACATTCGCAATCCAAAGCACAGGTAGCTGGATGACACCAATCATATCCTTTCTCCAAGATGGGCACCTCCTTCAAGACATCGAGGAGGCCAGGAAGGTCAGGAGAAGAGTAGCTAGATTCACGATTTTGAACGACACACTATATAAGAGAGGCTTTTCCATGCCTTACCTAAAGTGTGTGGATGAGGAAGAAGCCAAATATATTCTAGAGGAGATCCATGAAGGAGTTTGCGGAGACCATACAGGCCCCAGATCACTGGTTAGCAAAGTTATCAGAACAGGTTATTTCTAGCCTACAATGCAGGTAGATGCAAGGGAGCTCGTCAAGAAGTGCAACAAGTGCCAAAGGTCTAGGAACATCTAACGCCTTCCAACGGAAAGACTGACGACGATATCCTCCCCCTAGCCCTTTACACAATGGGGAATCGACATCGTCGGCCTGTTGTCTAAAGGTAAAGGACAGGTAAAATTCCTACTAGTCGTCATTGATTACTTCACAAAGTAGATAGAAGCAGAGGCACTAGCAACCATCACTGAAGCTAGGATCTAGAACTTCGTGTGGAAGAACATAATTTGCAGGTTCGGGATTCTATAGATGATCATATCAGATAATAGGCGGCAATTCGACAGCCAAAGCTTTAGGGACTTCTATTCAGGCCTAGGGAACAAGAACCAGTTCTCATCCCCGAGACATCCGCAGGCAAACGGACAGACGGAGGTAACGAATCGGACACTACTCAAGATTATCAAGGCCAAATTAGACGACGCAAAGGGTGCCTAGCCGGAGGAATTGCCCAGTGTCTTGTGAGCTTATAGGACCACGACGAGAACCCCAATGGGAGAAACCCCCTTTAAACTCACTTATGGCATCGAAGCAGTAATCCCAGTCAAGGTAGGAATAACCAGCATCAGGTGAGAGATGTTTCACGAGGAGAATAATGACAACTAGTTACGAGTAAACCTGGATTGCCTAGACGAAGTTAGAGAGAAAGCCTCCAACAAGATGACTAAGTACTAGCAGAAGATGGTCGAGTACCACAACAAGAGAATGATGCTTAGACGACTTGACATAGGAGACCTCGTCCTGTGCAAGGTCACCCCAACAACTAGAGACTCTGCCTAAGGAAAACTCCGCCCCATATGGGAAAGGCCCTACCGAGTCGTCCATTACTCCAGACAAGGTAGCTATCACCTGGAAACCCTAGATGGGCAGAGACTTCCACGACCATGGAACATTGAACACTTGAAGAAATACTACTAGTAGTTGTAATAGACAATTGTACTTATTCTTGAAAGTAATAAAAAGGATTATTCAGCCCATATTTAAAGCAGATCTAGTGTAGTAAAAGTCACAAAAAATGGCTAAATAACAAGATTCCGCTTAGACGGATGTAAGTTACTAACGATGTCAAAAATGACAAGATCCATTAAATGGGTGTAAGTTAAACAAAAGAATGGCAAAGTAACAAGATTCCGCTTAGATGGATGTAAGTTACTAACGATGCCAAAAATGACAAGATCCCTTAAATGGGTGTAAGTCAAACATAAGAATGGCAAAGTAACAAGATTCCGCTTAGATGGATGTAAGTTACTGATGGTGCCAAAAAGGACAAGATCCCCTTAAATGGGTGTAAGTCAAACATAAGAATGGCTAAGTAACAAGATTCTGTTTAGACGGATGTAAGTTACTAACGAATGTAAGTTACTGATAACAAGAACCTTGCAACAAACCTGTTCAAGGTGCTACTCGAGTACAGGCCTGAAGACAAGGCTGCAAAGATAGAACGTCTTTTGAAAAGGGTTCAACCAGTTCACCAAATATTCAAGTGACAGAACCCGCATAGACGAGAGTAAGGTGTTGACAAAAACAAAGAAGGGTCACAACTAAAAACTTTGCTAAGTCCTAAATGCTGATGCAGAAAGAGAAACTAAAGGAACACAAGCAAAGTAAGTATGCAACTACAAATTTAATTTAAGCCCAAAAATGACGGGCAACCACCATTGTTTTTACATCAAAATTAAGGGCCCATAAACATTGGGCTAAAAACATTGTTCTCAAAGTAAAATAAAGATTGTTTTGAAATTAGATTTACAAAAAGCCTAAAACATCACAGGCACCCACAAAAAAAGAAAGAATTTTTTTTTTACAAGTAACAGGGTCAGGCGTCGGCAGTTGTGTCATCACTAGTTGGAGGGGGAAGAGCACTCCCGGGGGCATCACCATCAGGGGTAGAAGAGTTGGAAGCCTTGTCAGCAGCCATCTCCTTGTCTACCTCTTCGAGGTCCAGGTTCTCTAGATCTACTCCAGAAGGGTGCTTGATGAAGTATCTTCTCAAAAGCTCGAACCCTTTGAAGTACCAGCTAAAAAGTACAATACTGTACTCCGCAGTTTGCTGGAAACCATCGACGACCTTAACGGCTATTGTTTTGATCTTCTCCTTGGCAGCCAGGAGTTGCTCATCCTTCTCCACAGTTAACTATCGTTTAGCCCTGAGGTCGTCACTAAGAGTCTTGGCTTTTTCCTTGGCGAGGTTAGCTTCGCCCATAACAGTTATCAACTCTTTCTTCAAATTTGAATTCTCTGCCTCCAAGACCGCCACCCGAGACAGTGCAGACTCGACCTTAGCTTCCTAAGCAAGATACTCCGAGGAAAGATGGAGGCTCTTCCCTAACACCTAAAAAAGAAAATGGAGAACTAGATCTCATAACAACATAAAAAAGAGAGAAGGGAAAATGGAATTTGCACGAGGACATTACCTGGACGAGCGTGTGGAGATGACGACCCACAAGCCCACTAGTAGACAATCCCGAGAATACCTTTATCTCGTCAGCAGTAAAAATCTCCTGAGCCCTAGCTATCGTGACCCCATCATCGTCCCAGATGTTGGACGAACAAGAGTCGGCCTTCTCCTTCTCCTTGTCACCAATCCACTGCCTCTTCCGTTGAGGAGGGATTTCTTCAACCGAGGTGGTTGGGGAGGCCGTCCTCACCGTCTCAACACTAGGAGTAACCAGGGTCGCAGGTGTGACGGAGGCACCCTTATCCATCACCTTTACATTTTTGGCCCCAAGATTGGACAAGGACTCATTCTTTTTGGCTCTCATTCGGGCATACATACTTTGGTTGAACTTTGTCATCATTCCTTATAATAATAAAAAATAAAAAATAAAAAATAAAATAAAAAACACAACTCGTGAGCAAAGGTGTATATAAAAAAAGAGTCAACAATGACGAGGCTAACACTTACTCTTTTTCTCCCCAATATCAATGTTTCACAAGACGTAGGCAAACGGCTTCAGGCCTAGGCAATAGAAGGCGAGAGTCCATGGATCCACAAGATCGTCCCAGTCCTTAATCGTCTTCGCGTACTCAATTGCCTTTTCAACACGTCCCGCATACCTGCTTTTGAGCTTCGGCTATCTCTTAACTACAAAAGACAATGAATAGGAGAGTTAGTGACAATAAATAAACACAATGAAAATTAATGACGAGGAGAAATAAAGACGCACCTAAAGTCGAGGTACCCCACCGACGGAGCAGCCTTGGGAGATCACCCCAAAGTTCGTTAGAGGGCGTCTCCCAATCATCCCCGAACATAAAGAAGAACCAGGACTTCCAGTATCTGAAAGACGAAGGCAGGTCCCGGACGATCCTAGTTCTCCTCTCCCACGGCACTAGCTCATAGTACCTGTGCTCTTTAGACACCTATAGACGATACAGGTAGACGAGCTCATCCACTCTGATCATGTCACTGTCTATAGCAACCAACCATATTCCTATTAGGCTGACTACTATCCTCCACGAGTTGGGCATAAATTGCCCAGAAGCAATGCCAAAATGGCTTAGTAGCTCCATGACAAATGGATGGACGAGGAGCCTAAGACCACACAGGAAGGCAGCCTCGTAGAAGCATACCTCCCTAGGGAAGAAGTGGCAAGCCCGTTCCTCTTCACTGGGTAGACGAACCCTAACCCTGTCCGGAAATTGGAACCTATCTTTAAACCTAAAAAGCGCGTCAGCATCTAAGCCGCACACCTCTTCAAGGGCATAAAAAGCCCTAACCTCCCAGGGAGCAAAAATAGCAGTATCACCCCCAGCCTCCATTGGACCTTCATTAGAGGACAACCCAGTCTCTAATTTGCTCGATCTCACCTCAGACATGATCCCTCGCTCCCTCACCAAACCCTCGAACCAATCAATGGATTAACGAAGTAAAGGCAGCAAATCAGCCAATGCAACGCTCAGACTATTAGCCTAAAAAACAAAGTTCTCAAGATGTGGAAAAACCCCTAAAGACCCTCCTAAATGTGCAAAAAAGAAAGGAAATTGAGGGACAAGCTACCCTAACCGCAGAGCCACTAACCATGGAAGAACCAAAAAACAGAGGAAAAAAGGAAAAATCCTAAAAGCCCTAAGACCCAAAAACAAACACAAGAGAAAAGGGAGAGAAAATCAGAAATTCACCATAGTGTATGTCTACGCCGAAAAAAGAAAAGAAACAGAAAGTGAGAAGAGAGACATACCTCAAAAGGAAATGTAGAAAGTCCTGCCACGCACCAGTCGGAGAAGAACCACAGAGAAAAATCATAGAAGAATCACAGAGAAAGATCGGAGAAGAAAACACTCAGAGTAATGATTGGAAGTTTGAAAAAAGTGAAAGGGAAAAATGAGGAGAGAAGAAGTTTAAAAACCAAGGCTCAAAAAACTGAAATTCAGTGGGAAACCCAAGGGTCATACAATTGGAGCATTAACTCCACAAGTCAGAATGTGCCACGTGGCCGCGACATGTGTGGCGCCGCCGCTATGCAGTTAATGCAGAGCGAAATCCCAAGAGTTATATACAACCCATAGACCTTTCATCTTCTGTGATCATCATGACACGTCATGACGACCATAGAACCCAGGGGCAGCTGATGGAACTAAGGAACTCAACTTCTCTTGACGACCTCATCCAAACCAACGAGGCAATATTGACAAACAGATTAACCAAGTGCCTCTGACATGCAAGCCACATTACTGACGGAGGAAAATAAGCCATTCAATATAGGCTAATAAATGTTGTGGACGGTTATAGGGACAGCTGTACAGACCGTTGAAAGCCCATCATAGCTCACATCATTAACCATGAGGCGTTACCAAAATAAGCATTAAAACCACCATAGCAATCACAACGGCTAGGAGCTACAGGAATGTATATATATACAACCCTCCCAGTGCCAACATAAGGTACATAGACACAATCAGAAATACTTGTTGTTATCCCATTACATTGCTTTACAATTTGATAGCTTCCCTGTACTGACTTTGGCATCGAAGATGTTGTGGCAGGCACCACACCAGTGACCACTCTGAGGGAGCTACCCTACCATTTCTACTATCACAGAGACGAGGGCTTGGCTCCATCTAGACGCATTTACTTTGATTGACGAATTTGCACTTCATCAGCGGGTCTTCACATGAAAAACCGAATCCAACTGACTTGACTGAGATCTGCCACTCTCAGGTGAAAATCTGGTGAGATCCATCGAGATCCAGCCATATCTCGATGAGATTTCGTTGAGATCCAGCCAGTTCTCACCTCTGGTGCTGTTCCATCAGTTTCAACCGAAATTAACGCTGTCCAGCTAACCCAAAGCTAAACCGAATTGTGTTTTCCAACAATTAGTGGTGGATTAGATTTCCTATCACCTGAAGTGATCGGGTCAGTTCTGGGTTAGGCACAAACCTGACCCGTGAACAGGCATATCCCTTTGCAAGAGCTGTTTGGCATGGTTCTCCTCTTGAAATCAGAACCTTTGAGTTAAATCAAATACTAGTTGAGAAATGGATAGCAAACTGTATTATTGCGAATAAATCTATGGAGCAGAACAAGATGAGTTTTCTACAATCCTTATTCACCATCTTTTGGTCACTATGGAACCATAGGAATCAGGTTCTACACCAAGGGAAAACACCTAATCTCATGGAAGTTATTCTCACCTTTCAAACTCTTCTTATTTGTAGGTATCAGGAAGCTTTCAATGAAAATCAAGTTCAAGGTCATGCATCTAGAAATCATCCTCAACAAATTACACATAATGACTGGCAGATATACTCATTAAAGTGGCAGGCTATAAGAAAAGAAGCTCCAAGAGAAGCGGTTATGCCTATGAAGCCAAAACTCTGGATGGGAGCACTATCTTCACAAGTGGTGCTAGCAATGGAAGGAGACTTTACTCTCTTGCTATCCAGGATGCTCTAGTAGAGGCCATTCTTAAAGCTAAAGAATTAGGATTTAGACATGTTTTAATTCATAGCAACAGCAGAAGATTAGAACAGGTCTGTAACAAGCTGAGAACACCCTCGTGGCAGGAACAAACCATAATGTCTGATCTTCACCATCTGCAGCAGCAAGGAATGGTCATGTACTCCATTTTTATCCCTAAATCAGTGGTCTTACATGTAATTGAATTAGCTTCTCTAACCACTAATTTTCTTGTACACCACTGTAGGCTATATCCAACATCGATGTAAGCCACCTGGCTATACTACGTTCTCTCTTTATATATATATGCGTGTTTCTTTGGTTTTAAAAAAAATGGTAAAATATGTTATTTTCTATTTCTTGAATACGATTTTACATAACAGTAGCTCTACCAATTTCTTTTTTCTTTTTTGGAGGGGGGGCCAGGGGGTGAGGGGAGGAATTGCCCCCTCCCTGACCCTCCACCAGTATCATCAGTGTAGGAGGCATCAAGATGTTATCTTACAACGGGATCGGAGAGATTTAATTCAGCAAGGATCAATCAGAACAAAATGTTCAATATTTGGTAGAGCTACTTGAATGGTATCACCTGTTCTCATGAATGTCTCAACTCTTAGGGTCCGTTTGGATACAGCTGAAAACTGAAAACTGAAACTGAAAACTGAAAAACACTGTAGCAAAATAATTTTTAAATGTGTAAATAGTACCGTGGGATCCATTTTTAATATTTTTTTTCTGAATAAAGTGATTGTGGGTCCCATGAACAGTCTATAAACAGTGTACAAACAGTGTATGAACAGTAAAATTTGTCTCTATACAGTAAAATTTGTCTCCCGCACAGTGTATGAACAGTACTTTTACTGTTCATTCGCTGAAAAAAAAAAAAAAAAAACTCTTAAACACAAACGTGCGTTTGGGAAGCGCAAAACGCGCTTCCCAAACGCACTCTAAATGTCACAGTTCTAGCTTAGGGAAGAAATATCTAGGAGAAGTTTCAAAGAAATCTTAACCTATTAAACTAGCATTTAATAACATGTACCAATCGTCAAATTAGCTGTTTGAGATTTTTTTAATCTTAACCTGCATGATGTGATTACAGGTGAATCAATGCTTTAATCAAGCTTCGATTTAGTTGTTTATGGACTTTTTTTTACTATTTGACTTCGGTTCTAAAGGAATATGGTTTGCTATTGCCTCAATGGAGAGGACTTTTCAAGATCGATGAAGATGAAAGCATATGTCTAAAATTATAATTTAACAAGAACCGCGAGCTAATTCTAAGCAAGACCTGACATTTATTACCAAGAAGTTAAATAAATAAAAGTTCTGCTGAGTTTCATCTCAAACAAAGTGGATCGATTACTAAACAGTAAATAGATGCTTGACTAATTAAACAGTGAACATATCATTACTTAAGTAAATAGTCTAAAACATCGAATGAGATCGAAGATAATGGATTAAGGATCTTTAAGACTAACAACTAGGAATTTATATATTACTAAAAGTTGAAGCGTAGCGTTTAATACTGTTGCTCTCACGTTGCGCCACATCAGCTGCCAAGTCATTCTTTTTTTCCTTTTCTTTTTTAAAATATAATTTTTCCTACAATTTTAAAATGGTTTTTACAATTTTCAGCCTATAAATGTAGCCCACTACTTACTTATTTACTTCCACTATCACCCTATAATAAATCTGTATAATTAATCCAACCCACCTCTTATTTATTTAGTTTCACTATCAAGCCCAACCCAAAACTTTTTCAGTTCAGCTTTAGGGTTTTGTGTGAGTCTTTTCAGCTAAAAGTCTTTTCAGCTTTAGGGTTTTGTTTTTTTTTTTTTTTTTTTTGGGGCTTTTTTTGGTTTTTTTTTTTTCCAATTTTCTTATAATTGTTTTTAACATTTATTTTTTTAATATTTACACTTCTCCAACCTTTCTCTCTCCTTTACCATTTCATCTCCCAACTACTTCTTCAATCTTTTCATCTTCCCACTACCCTCTACATTAATACCATTCTTCCTCTTTCCCTTCATCTTCCATTATTTTTGTCTCTTCTTATTTACACCCTCTAACTATAAATTTGTCACTATCTCTTCTATTCTATGCATAGTTTTCCCTCACAAAAAAAAAAAAAGGTTCCTTCTCTCCCTCCCTCTCTCTCTCTCTCTCTCTCTCTCTCTCTCTAATTTTTTTGGTGGATTTTTTTATTTTATTTTTCTTGCATCTCTACTTTAGGTTGATAATTTTTTATATTCTTTAAAAATATATTTTGGGTTAATGCGATTTAGTTTTGTTTTTTAAATTGTGATTTAGTTTTGTTTTGTAAATTGCTGTTTTTTTTTCCTTTTTTTTTTTTCCTCTTTGATTGTTAAATATTATCTTATTGCGTTCTAAAGAATTAAATATAGCATATAAAAATATAATATTATTCTATTATATAACATGATTTGGATAATTTGGTATTTATTTTGTTACATAGCATGATTTTTTATAGTGCTCAATTTAGATGTTAAACTATGAGACTTTACTAATTTTTGTTTATTTTCTAATCCTTTGTGATGGACAAAGTACTCTTAATAGCTGTATTAGAAGTACTCTATAATGCCATTTATTTAAAGAAAAGCAAAGGTTAGGAAAACGAAAATAATCGGATAGGTGACAAATTTTAACTTTTGCAATTTTATTTTTATTATTATTATTTTATAACAATGCATGTATAGAAATTTTATTCTTATATTTTGCTAATAATTGTTTATTTGATAATATGTTTTGGGCAGCTGAAATTATAATTTCTACAAAGAAAATTACCTTAATAGATTATCAAAAATAAAATTTTATCCTAATATTGGTTCAATTAATCATTGTTATGTTTTATTAATTTTTTTTAGTTTACATTTTTTTGGTGTTTTGGATTGTTCCTATATTACTGTAGGGGCACAATTTTGGTGGCCCAATCCTTGTTGGTCAAGTCTTGGTCCAAAGAGTCCCACACAATGAATTTTTTGTAGAGTATGGGCTAAAGAACTCTGTATCAGTTAGTTTAAACGGATTGTCGCATGGAACAAGGGAATACAGAAACAAGAACAAAAAATTCTCTCGTGAAGAGAGGTTCCTCACAAATAACAAGGCTCGAAACTTGATTAATGGACACCGATTAATGCAATAAGACCTCTCTACAGTATTCTCTCCTCCTTTTTCTCCGTCCCCTCTCTTGGGGGACCTTTACATATTATATAGGCCATTTCCAATCATCTGGGCTTTACACTTGTTGATTATCCAATCCCCCACTTGAGCACCTGTCCCATCAGACACCCCCCTTAATTCTCTGTGAGTTGCGGTAGCCAAGGTAACACTGTTCAGGGGTCTTCTCCTCATTAATGCGACCAGGAGAGTAGTTGTAAGGCATTTAATGTGGTGGTGGCAGTTTTTGCTGGGATATTTCGAGTTTCCTTCCCTTTTACGTATTTGAAAGATGGACTATAGTGGCCTGGATGTACCTTTGCTCCAGATTTTACAATATCCGAGGGGAAATTACTCCTCGGACATGTTCTCTTTGCCCTATTGAGCCTGAATAAGGATTGCTTGGGCCACGTTGACTCCTCGGACGGGCTGAGTCCTCGGATGGGCCTAGGGCCCAGCCAACCTGTTATTTTGGGCCGGTCCCCACAATTACATTTATGATTTTTCCTATAATAAATAAAAATATAATTGCGAAATACATTACTCATTATTAGATTAGTTTAAATTGTAAATTTTTTTTAATAAAACCACCATAAAAATAATTATCACTCGCAACGCGCGAGTTTGCGGTTAGTTTGGATAAAACTGAATGAAACTTGATTATATAAACACGACTAACAACAAGTCACAAGAGAGTTACTAGCATGAATACCTTATAATTCCCTATGAACTATGAGAAACCACTAAAAGAACTATAATACCGCGAGTTAATGGAATATATATATTTTGCACATGGTATCACTCTTATAAGAAAAATACATAAAATTCTCCTTTCTCTGGGTAAGACAAAATCTTGCATATACAAAAAGTGCATCATTTTGCACATTTTAACCAAAAAAATTCCCTCATCAGTCAGTATAAAAGTGTAGCTCTTCCATTTAATATTTTAGTATTTGTTTCTCTCTCCTCTCTGTATCTCTAACTCCCACCTCACTCTCTTTTTCTCATTTCATCAGATCAACTCTCTCAAGCTCACAGCTCTCTCTTTCAACTCTCACCTCTACTGGGTTTGTTTTTGTGTTATGGCTTGTGGGGAGGTTGGTATCGGCGATGTGGCCTGTTGGTTGCTAGTTTTTTTATTTTTTCTGGTTTTTCGGTTTAGCTTAAGACTGCCATGATAGTGATTGTGGGTGTGGGTCGGTGGTATCGGTGATTGTGGGTGTGGGTTGAGGGGTTGTGTGGATTCCAGTGTGATAAGCTTATTCTTTGGGATTTTTTTACTGGTTTTTTTTTTACTGGCTTTTTTTTTTTTTTTTTTGGATGCTGGTATCGATCTCGTTGCATAGTGGGAGGTCGGAGGCGTCGATCTTGTTGCTTAGGGCAAGGCGTCGATCTTGATAAGTGAGTTTTGATCCATTTTTTATTCTTTGTTTGATTAGTGGGTTTTGGGATTTCATATGGTTGGGTTGAATGAGTTTCTGGATTTCATATGGCTGGGTTGATGATAGTGGTTGCTTGATAATGGTGGCTGATGATGGTGGCTGTGTGGGTTGTGTTGGGTCTATGAGAGAGATGACAGTGTTAAAGAAATGAATAGTTTATTGAATAAATGTGTAGAATAGATAAAATGATGTAAGTGTTTTGTAAAAGTGAGTGTGTAAAATAGAAAAAGTAGGTTTTTTCTTGTAAAATAGTAAAAATTTTGCATTAACTGATGCGATTGCTCTAAGAGTGAGTTATAACATTAATATCTGTATATACATATTTAGGTTTTTACGCCTTTTTGAGTTATGAAAAGACATTTTAAATAATATATGCCCTAAATAATATGCCTTTTTTGTAAAATCCTTCACAATCCAGCATAATTACTGAGCAACAAATAGAATAAAAAGTGACATAAAAAATAGAACAAAAAATTTAAAAAACCCCCCACAAGTTTGCGTTTAACCTAGATTTTAATTACTAAAGATTTCAACCTTCAAACCACTTTTTTGGCTTCAGATAGATAATAATTAGAGGACTAACCTGGTGCCAGTCTCTATCACATCCATCTATATAATTGGTATTTTACTTTTAAGATGTCCAAATCACCTTAAATATAAAAAGGGTATGTGCAACTGTGTATGCAAGAAGTAATGTATCAAACGCTAAAAATGCTTGTTATAATAAAGTGTAGCCTATATATATTTGCCAAATTTCTATAATGGTTTGGTTGCAATTTTTTCTTCTTTTTTTTATGCAAAGCTTCTTTTTTCGTACAAGTGCAACCTAAGATAGTGGGATTGAAAAGTGTAACCCCAAACTACTGGGTTCACTTCACTTTGTATTTAAATCTGTTGCTACTGCTCCTTGAAAAAGATCAAGTGGTCCATGAATGAAATTTGTTCATAGAATCAAGACATGTGAGTCGTGACACAAGATGTGTCATATGCCATTATATTCTCTCTATTTTTTTTTTTTTTATTCTCATCCTTTTCTTTTCGACGTGTTAATGTTTGAACATATCATTGTCCTAAACTATATACCAAGAATATTACTCAGTATAATGACAAATAGGTAATGACATCTCTTTTATATGCACAAATTCACTCCACCTAGTCCGGTCAATATTTAGTCATATATATATATATATATATATAAGTGCTTCTTCTTTATTTTCCTGGTAAGAATTTAGTCATTAAAGTTGAATATCACCTGCTCTGACCTGACTCTGAAAATTTGAACATATGGATGGGTACCACAACATGATTTTGGCCAATAAATACATGCATGTGCGTGATAAGATTAGAAGTTTTATCATCTTGGTCAAGGCTCACTTACCTAATTAATAAGAATCCTTTACACGTATAGCAAGGCGTGAATGTGTACTACCTAACAAAAATAAACCTTGAATTTGAAACTCAGTAATCACCTCACCTATACAACCTCCCCAACCATGCGACCCAGCCCACCACAAAGAAAAAAACTCAAATGGAAAATTCCTAAAAATTTTGGTTGATGCTATTTTTACATATAATAATAGTTTGTCCAAGCTTTATGATGAACTCAACAAAGCTTATCCTCTTTTTACATAATATTGGTAGGACCACAACTATTTACACAATATTTGCAACAATTCATCATATATAGTGAGTTGTAATCGGTAGAGATATGGACTCACATAGACCCACTTTTTTTCACCACTCACAACTCTTCACATGATTAATTATAACAAAAATTATGAACTTTGTTGTGATCTTAGCATTTTTCTTTTTACATGAACACATGCGAGAAGTAAAAACCACCATAGTCAATGTTAAAATAACCTCCGACCAAAAAAAGCACGAAAGAAGAAAAAATAATCATTCTTTCTAGAATTTCAAGGACATAATGGGTGTCGCCCTTGTCATCAACAAAATTGAAAACAAGATTGAAAGAACGATTGGTCTTAATTTGAAAGTCTTTAATTTCAACTTATTCAATTAATTTAATTTATGTATTATTTTTTAAGATATAACCAAGTTTTACTCAATATATTTTGAGACCTAAGGCAAAAAAAAAAAAAATTTAAGTTAAAATTTTTAATTTTTAATATTTAAATATTAAATATTAAATATATAATTTTTATATAATTTTCTATATTAAAAAAAGAAATCATTCTTTTAACATCTTGAGATGTAAAATTACTAACAAGTATTGCATTCAAGTTTTATTAACATCTCCTTTACATTTGAGAATAATATATATATATATATATATATATCATCTTCTAGGGTTAAAAAAAATGAAAAAATAATAAAAATTTTGGAGGCCATTTTTCCTCAATGGAGGGCCTTAGGCCCTTTTGTTAAATTCTTGGGGCATTAGGGGGCCTTAGGCATAACTATATAATTTTTCTCAAACTTATTTTTTTAAACTAATAACTAATAAAAATAAGCTCCATTAAGAGAGATAAAAGAATTTATATAATTACTCTTATGAAAATGATCATGCATATATTGTATGCGTAAGATGACCTTTTTTTTAATTGTAATTTTTTATCTTATCTTTGAAACTAACTAATTTTCTTCTTTATGTTTAAAAATTGAGTAAATATCTCCAATTTGTTATTTTCTCAATTAAATTTAACTGAATCTTTTGAAAAACTTATTAGTTGTATACCACAAAGAAGAGAAAAAGTTGAGAATTGCATTATTGTTTTCTTGAATTGCATTTGTAATCATTATGATCCCATTTGATTTAACTGAAAAATAATAGATTTGAAGTATTTACTCATTTTCTAAATATAATGAGAGAAATTAGTTAGTTTCAAAGATAAAATGGAATAATCATGCTAGGACCACAATTATTTACACAATTTTTTGTCACATCTAATTACATAGTTTTTTTTTTTTTTTTTTGAGAAACATCTAATTACATAGTAAATTGCAAGCGGTGAAGATATAAACCTACTACTTTTTCTCAACTACTTAGGGCCTGTTTGGTATGTGTGTTTAAACAACAGTTTTCAGTTTTTTTGGAAATACGTATGGGTGAAAAAAGTGTATAAAAATACTTACCAACAAAACTGAAAAAGTGTGTGAAAATACTTGTAATATTATTTAAAAACTGAAAACATGTGTTTAAGTTAACTTACCAACAAAAACTGTGAACTGGGGGGGGGGGGGCCTGTAAAGAGAGAGAAATATTTCACCCATAAAAATATATGGATTTTGCTAATGAAGGTACACAATAATTAATCATTTTTAGAAAAAAATTTCTAGGAAATTGAAAAAGTATTAATAGTTTTTTCAAATTTTGAGAAAATATTTTCAAAAATAGATGGTTTAATGTGTGCGTCATAAGGACACACATTAATCGGACCCAAAATATATAAATGTTAGTATTATATAATATATAATATAAAACTTTGTTATATTCAAAAAAAAAATAATAATAATATAAAACTTTGTTGTGGGGGAAGGGTGGAGCAGCTGAGTAGAAAGAGAGGCTTTAATGGCAATGAAATGCCAAAAGGCAAGGTATTAATTAGCTTAGCACGAGCTAGATCTGGAAAGTGCACAACTGTGAGCCCCCCACGCGCTGACTGACAGATCCAAACACAGAAGAAATTTAGACACTGACTGACTCACTCTCTCACTCACTCACTCACACTCTCAGACTCAGACACACAACACAAAACACACATTGAGATTCCACCAGTTTCCTTTTGCCCCAGTTGAGTTGCCCCCTACTACTTCTCTTAACTCCCTTTTTTCCCCACTGAATAAACCTCAAAACTGCAACTAGAATGCGTGTGAAGGCCCACCCTTCCACGCACCCCACCCCGCACTTTGTTCCCTTTTGTCAGTTCGCTCGTTTGTTCCACCACCAACTAACGCGCGTCGCTGTTCATCTCACTCTTATCTCTTTCCTTTTGCCTAAAATTATTGTCCTTCTTTTCTTTTCTAACCGAAATAGAATCTTTCTTTACCCTTTTTATTTTATCCTTTTTGGATCACGTTTTTTCTCTCTCTCTCTCCCTTTTTTGGTCACGGTTTGTTGTCTTATTGGCCGTTGGATTGTCTTGGCATTTGTAACATGGAATTTGAATGAGAGATTATTATGATGGGATTTTGCTACTTTAAAATTTAAATAGAGCTATTCTTCCATTTTGTGTTCAAATCAACGGGATGAAGTTATTTTTATTGATTTTTTTTGGGTTTAAAAAATAAATTAAATAAAATTGTACCTAAAAAATAAATTAAAAACTCTTTTTTTTTTCTAATAATTCCATAAAGGGGAAAATCAAATTTAAATGTTGAGAAGGATTTTTTTTTTTTTTTTTTTAAATCAAGAAGGTACTAGTTGAATTATAAAATTTTGTTTTAAGAACTAAAATTATAAATTTTTTTATGAGTTAAATAGTTATAATAAATAAAAAGAGTAAATTATGTATTTGTTTCTGTGGAGGGACTTTTGTAATGTTGGGATGGGCTGCCTCTTGTTGTATTGGGCCCAAGTACTCTAGATTAGGGAGTTGAGACCAATCCAACTGCAGCTCACTTTGGTCCGGCTTGTGCACAAACTATACCTCATTTGTCAGGAACATGTCCATGGCAGGCAGAGCTGCTTCGGATGGGTTATAGAAAGCAAACATGATAATAATAATAAAAGAAAGTGCTTTTGCCTTTAGATAAAGTGAACAAATAATCCCCCAATTAAAATGATAATCACAATAATAAGGAACACCTTGTAAAGAAAATAGTGGGAATAAATGGGTGAGGCACGAGTTAGCAAAAGAAATGAAAAAAGATTAATTTGATGTGCTGAGTTATGTCGCAAGACCAATACCAAAGAGGGAAAACTGTTTTTCCTCAATGTGAATAATCTCCCAGGAAAAATCCTGCCGTGGAAATTAATCACTTTGAGGGAAACGGGCCTGAATGGCTTGTGCCTAAAAGAATTCTTAGCTTTTGGCAGAGAGCAGGACTGTTAGAGGGAGAGAGAGAACAACCTATTAGTGCATGTCTGCCATTCTATACTCTCATTTCTCTATTATTTCTAGTTTTTCCTTTATTTCTTTTCTCTTCCTTTTCTTTCTCAGTGTTTACTTATTTGTTGTGATTCTCTCCTAGAGGTTGCTATTACCATGTTCGTGATCGTGATGCCCCCTCTGCTGTGCATGGTAAAGATCCTTTATATAGTGTTTGCCATGATCAGATTTTACTATTTTAGCCTTTAACAACCTTTGTCTGGTCTGGGTGTTCTTGTCGACCACTTACTGGTTTGCTAATCGCTCAACCACCATCACTTACCTGTGCTAGCCGTGCCACCAGACAAAGAAGACTATTTTGTTTGTTTGCTTGTCGTGACACTCTTATCTGCTACGATGTGGGTGCTCTCTCTCTTTCTATCTCTCATAACATACACCTAGTGGTCCTAACTTATCATTACTTCTTTTAGGTGGTATGTCATCCCAAGAGGACATTTCCCCCAAAAGAGCTTGAGCAGGAACCCCATAATAGGTTTTCTCCTCTTTTCACCGCCAGACTATGTCCTCTCACCTCTGACCCATGACCTCACCACCTCCAGTATTGGCTAGGTACAGGCTGGTGATGTTTAGGTCTTACGTGTGCTTCACTTCCATATATGTCCAAAATCTGCTTGTTGCTTATGCGTTCGTTGTGGTCTGGAGGCTTGTCTGTACATTCTACCGTCCATCATTGGTTTCTTATGGCGTGAGCCATTTTCTGGCTTCTCATTCTTTAAGGCCCGCTCCCTTCGGGGGCTAGGCTTTTGCTTGATTGTGGGCTTTTCCTCCTTCAGATCATTCTTTTGCTCTTTTCTACAGTCTTTACACTTCCTACCGTACTACTCTGCTATTCCTGCTGTGGTGTTATTTGACCCAAGCCTACTGAGCCTCTTTGGGTTTGTTGCTTATTCTTCTCTAAATGACTCAGTATAGTCACTTGGGCTTTTTGGTTACATTGCTTGCGGGCTCCTGTGTCCCATTTTCCTTTTGGGCATCTTTGGCCCATTTACTTTCCTTGGGTATTCTTAGCCCTTTCTAATCATATGTTCCCATGGGTTTTTACTAACTCTTTTGAGCTTCCCTAGTCCAATTACTTTATCCTTCATCCTTGGGACTCATGGACTTTCTATTAACCCCTTACTTTCTTTACTTTCTTTACTTCGGGCCTGTTGTGGCCCATTCTCACTTTTCTATATCACATACTGCCCATGATTTGCTACTTCTCTCTTTCTGGGCTCCTTTAAGCCCATTTGCTTTCTCAAGACCCATTTGCTTTCTCAAGACCCATTTGTTTCTTTTACAACCCTATGATCCATTATTCCCGCCGCTTGGCCTTAATAGCTTTTCTATCCAATTACCAACTCATTTTTTCCCATGTTGCTAGGCTTTTTATTTCTATTGGGCTTCCCAAAATGATCATCAATAGTTTCCTATCATTTACATTATATTTCAATCTAGTCTATAATTTTTTAATTGTGTTAATTTAATTCCTAACCTTTTCAGTGTCGTATCAATTTAGTCTCTGCCATTATCTCTTGAATGGAAATTACTGATGTGGCAAATGGCCAAAAAAAAAATTTTAATTTTTTTTTTGCCACATTAATGGACACATGTACCACCATGTCATTTAAAAAAAAAAACCCCAAATTAAATCTTTTTTTTGTTTGAGTGGAAGTATATTCTGGCCATCCAAACATAATTCAAAACCTAATTACTGGCTTCAAAATAATTTTTTATTTTGATTGTTTGCCATATTAGCTATTTCTATTCAAAAGATAATAGTAATGACTAAATTGACACGGCACTGAAAGGTTAGAGACCAAATTGACACAATTGAAAGGTGAATAACCAAATTGAAATATAGTGTAAAGAATAGGAACCAAATACATAGTTTATCCAAATAAAAATAAGCTTTAACACTAAGCCTTTAACACGATTCTTTTCATAATTTGTTGAGGTATATATTGTGATTTATGTATGTTAAAAGACTTTTTGTTAACCTATTAAAAAGAAAAAGAAAAGAAAACTTTTTGTTAATGAATATACTTAGAGCATTGGCATCAAGTGTGCCAAATGCCAATTTTTTGGCATTTGGCACATTGAACACCAAAAATTCATCAATATCAAATGTGCCAAATCTCAAAAAAATTGGCATGGAGCTACAATGGCATTCTAAAAATGAGATGATACGGACATATGTTTTTTAAAAAATTCATTATATTTTAGACGGAAATCACATTTTAGTCCCTACATTTTCAGGCGATTCCCATTTTAGTCTCTACATTTTATTTTTACCGCTTTTAGTTCCTATCCTGAAAAAATGCTTCCCTTTTTGGTCCCTACTGTTACATCAAAAACGGAGAAAGCTGACGTGGCAAACGACAGGAATAAATAATACTAAATTAATGTCCATGTGGCCTATCTTGCAAAGGTTAGTTACATCCCCGCCCTTAGTAGTCACGTGGCCCTCATGTGACAGTCCCTAACCCAAATAAAACCCCAAATCACATGACCACACCTGACAATTTAGCGAGACAATAATGAAAACTAAGAGAAATAAAAGGGTTGTAAATGAAAGAGAGAGGGGTTAGACTTAGACTAGAGATTGCGAGCTTGAAACGAAAATGAAGAAGGAAAAGCGAAAGGCTAAAGGGAAATGAAATTGGAACCTGAAGTGCTTCCAAAGTTAAAAACCCAGAAACTGAATAGAAATTTAAAAACTTTACAAAGAGAGATACTACATTACCTAGTAATTTGGACACCCGTAGAGTTGTCAGGTGTCCACGAAACGACCAAAACAGGTTTCTCAGAGCAGAAGCATCGGGTTAGGCCCCTTTTCCTTAAGCTTCCACTCGATGACATCAAGCTTAAATCCATGGAAAGCAGTTGATTTGAAGATGTTTTTGGGTTGTGTGGTGAGCGAGGAGCAATTGATTTGAAGATGTTTTTGAGTTCATGGGTTAGGGACTTCAATTTGTGTGGTGACTGGTGAGCGAGGAGCTGAGGAAATTTGGGGGTTAGGGATTTCAATTTGGCGTGATTTGGGGTTTTATTTGGGTTAGGGACTGTCATGTAAGGGCCATGTGACTACTAAGGGCATGGATGTAACTAACCTTTGCAAGATAGGCCATGTGGACATTAATTTAGTATTATTTATTCCTGTCGTTTGCCACGACATCTTTCTCTGTTTCTGATGTAATGACAAGGACCAAAACGGGAAGATTTTTTCAGGATATAGACTAAAAGCGGTAAAAATAAAATGTAGGGACTAAAATGTGATTTTTGCCTATATTTTATTCAACTCTCTCTCTCTCTCTCTCTCTCTCTCTCTCGTTTGTATCTTCTCAGTTCTCTCTCTCTGTCACCTCTTGAAGTTGCATTGGTGGTTGTGAGAATCTCCATCGATCTCGTGTAGCGATGCTGTTAGTTGTTCCTCTACTTGCCGATCTTGCAAAGTAGTGTTGGTGGTTACTCCTCATCTCTCGAATCTCTTTGTTTTTCTTCCCAATCTGGGATTTGTGCGGTGGTTAATGGTTGTGCTAGTTTGGAGATGTTGTAAGGTGCGGGCTTAGGCTCGAATTGTAGAAGAGAAAGAAGCTTGATTTTTTTGTCGCGACTGTGTTGGAGATGATGATGTTGGGTTGGTGAGGATTATGGGGGATGGGTAGGGGTGGTTTGTGGCACTGGTTTTGGACCTTTGGTGGTGTTGTGGGGTGTGGGTTGTGATGATTAGGTGGTGATTGAGTTGTGTGGGTTGCAGAGATTAGGTGGTTTTGGTTGTCGATGGTGGTGGTGATTGTGATTTGTGTTTGGTGGATGTGGGTGATTTTTTTTTTTTTTTTTTTTTTTTTTTTTGTGGCTATGGGTTTGAGGTGTGATGGTGATGGTGTTTTGATTTTTTTTTTTCCCAATGGTAGTGAGTTTAGAGAGAGAGGTTTTGGGTTTAAAGAAATTAAATAATTTTTTATTTGTTTTTTTATATTATTTTAATGTGTTGTAGTGTTAAAATAGAACATTTGATGTATGGTGTATTGTAAGATGATTTGGTAAAATAAATAAAGTAAGTTTTGATGTGTCAAAATGACATTTAAGATAGCACAGCTGATGCTAGTGCTCTTATAGCATAAATGCAATCAATTACTGTTACAGAGGGTAGAAAAGATTATTGTAATTCCAATTTTTGGACTTTTAACCACTGCACATCCATAGCGTGATGGTTATTCGATAAGTATAAGTGCTTGTAGGGTGTAAAGAGGTAGGGGCCGGGATTCAAGTTTCTAGGAGAAAGTTTCACATACATATATACTTGGATTAGGCTAAAGTAGAATTTTATATGAGAAAAAAAAAAAAAAAACTTTTGGACTTTTAGAGATCAAAAACACCCATCTGATTCATGTTTCTTTCTCCCAATTGCCTCTCGCATTCTCATATTTTCTTCTCTTTTTTAAAGTTAAAACTAAAAAACTCTTACACATATTAACATTGCCTGAATTGGCAGTGATAACGTTGGTCTCAATAGTCACGACTCACGAGCCATCCTCCATCGCTTGTGTTGTACAAAGGTGGAGGTCATCCAGTGGCTCCTTAGGCACACTAAGCATAACACCATTGAAGTGATTAGTTGGAGGAGTTGGGGTGTGAGTGAATTTTTGAGAAAAATCCTAAAACCAGAACTGTGAGTGAATTTTTGAGAAAAATCCTAAACTATTTTAGGGGTTTTGTAGTCTTATATGGGATTCAACAAAAAATGTGGTGGGCTATTTTAGTAATTAAATAAAAATGTTACAATTGATTTTGAAATTTTTATGAATGCATAATTTTATACGAGCTCATGTGAAAATAGTGTTACATCACTTATAACTTATCACTTCACTCAATTATAAAATAAAATAAAATAAAAAGTTAATCCCTAACATTGATCCTATTCAAAAATGTTTCCACTTTCCTCTTATCCATGTTATATTTTAATTTTAGCAAGTGAATCAGGCTTGGGTTTGCCATCATGGGTCGTTTTTGGTTAGTGATGATCATGGCTTTGAATTGTGTTTTGCTTGAAATGGTGGTTGTGGGTTTGAATTGGTGTTGAAACAGTGTTGTGTCTTTGAATCGGTGGTTGTGGGTTGAATCGTTTTGATGGTGTTGGGTGGTGGTGTGGGTTGATTTCAAGTTCGGTGGTTCATGGTTGATTGCAGTACCACTTGCTAGGGATTACGTTTGAATTAGTGGTGCTGGGCTTGGTTTTGGCGGTGCTTTTAAGTTGTGGTTGTTGGGGTTGGATTTGAATCAATGATGCTGCGGGTTGGTTTCGGTGGTGCTAGAGAGAGAAAGGGAGAGAGGAAAAGAGAGATTTATTTTATTTATTTATTTGAGAAACACACACACATATATGGGAGAAGGGATGAGATAAGAGAATACACTTACACGCCAACACCAAAACAGTTAGTGTCGCGGAGCAAGTGATAAACCCCTTTTCAATATCACATCTTACTGATGTGGGATGACTCGACAACACTGAGCATCTTTTTTTATTTGAGAAACACACACGCAAATATATGGGAGAAGGGAGATGAGATAAGGGAATACACTCACACGCCAACACCAAAACAGTTAGTGTCACGGAGCAATTGATAAACCCATTTTTAATATCACATCTTACTAATATGGGATGACTTGACAACACTGAGTATTTTTTTTTATTTGAGAAACACACACACACACATATATGAGAGAAGGGGAATGAGATAAGAGAATACACTCACACACCAATACCAACAAAGAGAGATTGATTGTTGATTTATATTATTTTATTGGGTAATTTATATTATTGTAATGGGTTATATCTTAAAATAAGTGAGTCATGAAAATGATATAGATAAAATAATTTTTTAGTGCGTAAAATGACAATTTTTTTTTTTATTTTAAAGAAATTGGATGGTATTTGGTAATGCTCTAACAAAACAAAGAATTCCAATACGACTACCGCATCCCATCCGAGCCAAAGGCAAAGTCTTGTAGTTGGAGGATTTAAGAGACGTTGTCCATCTGAGACTTCCAAGCAAATTTAGAACCGCGTGTTTTTGAAAAGTAATGAATCGCGTAACAAGTCAACTCTTCCTCTCCCTCACTCGTTGTTCGAAGTAGTTTCACCTTTTTTCTTTTTTCTTTTTTTTGTTTTGTTTTGTTTTTGTTTTTTTGTTTTTAATCTAACGAAAGTTAGTATACTGACTTCCGAATTTTTGTGATACCTCTCCTTTTTAAAATGAGAATATGTAAAATCTTGGTTCTCAAAAAAAAAAAAAAAAGAATATGTAAAATCTTACCCATGCGGACTCATTCTTTTCTTGCCAAATATCGTAAAAAATAAGACCAATACCATATCTAAGAAAAAAGGTAAAATTATTATTACAGAACATTCGTGGGTATATTTCATTATTTAATAATAATAAAAAAATAGAAGATGGACTTTATTCAAATATAAGAGAGGTTATTGTCTCATGAATATTTATTGTAATCTTTTATATATTTTAATAAGTGGCTTCACCAAAACATCACCCTCGGCTCTTACTTTTGTAGTATCTTCACGTAACTTTTGCCTACAAAAAATATTATAACATGTTCCTCTCACGCACAGTTAGATTATTCAATGAGTCTGGTTAATGTGTGTCGTAAGGGTACATATTAAATCATATATTTTTTAAAATATTTTCTCAAAATTTAAAAAAACTGTCAATATTTTTTTATTTTTTTTAAAAAAATTTTTAAAAATGAAAATTATTATATGCCTTAAAGACACACAATAACAAAATCCTTACTCAATTACCACTTTCTTTTCTGAGAAAATTTTAATTACCACTTTCAAGTACCATGAATTTTTGCCATAAAACTTACCCTCATGTGTCCCATACGTGCATTATTGCTAGTAGGTACCGTTTGTTTTTTCCAAAAAGAAAAAAAAGAAAGAAAAGAAAAGAAAAGGTTTTTTTTTTTTTTTAAATTTCCATCCACAAAAATCCTCATTACGTGAAATGAAAGTGGTCGTACTTTGGCATGAAAAGACAACCTCATTTAATTTCCCTTCTAAAAGAATTTTAACTCATTTGACGTCGACTTTCCTCTTGAAAACGACAACAAAACCTCATATACCACTTTCACTCTCTCTGACCACACCCAACATACACACCAACAAAAAAAAAAAAAAAAAAAAACCCACTTAGAATAATAATTATTATTATAATTCCTTTCGTTTAATGCTAACCTTCCAATTATTTATTTATTATATAATAATTATCCCCCCCATTAAGATAAAGAATTCAAATTATCGTATCAATTTATCGTATATCTCGTACCGTAATGATGAACGGTTTCACTGTATCACGTGATTTATAATAACAATAAGTGTAGCTTAGTACAACTACCCCACGCATCCATGATGTATGAATGGCCCCCAATGGCAAATACCGTAATATTTTTATAATTTCAAGGGCAAACTTTCACTACACTCCTTCCCCCAAAAAGCTTGTCGTTTCTCAAGGGATCTGGGATGAGTAAATATCGCTTTCTTAGATACTCCATACTCTTTCTCAGGTGTTCCTCTTTCTCAATTATCTACCGTTAGATTGAACTATTATAGTCAAACTAAAGAATCGACGGCTGTAATTGGACGAGTGTTTTAAGGTGGTGGTGTACCTGATTTTTTCCTGAAGTCTTGGTCCAACTCACAGCTGTCAGCTTAGAGATTCCGAGCCGAGGACCTCGACAAAGTTAAGCCGGCTACGTAGGACCCACTTTGTTCTGTACTTATAAATAAGTACACGTGCTTATCAAAGAGCTTATCAGTTGTGTGATAAGTTCGGAACTGATAAGTTGATTGCTTATTAGGTTACTTTATCTGTCTTCCTCTCTCTTATATAAAATACCCCATTTCTGCAACTTCAATGTCTCATTATATAATTTCCTAGAGAGAGAAAGAGAGAGAAGAGTTTGTTTTTTAGAGAGAGAGAGAGAGAGAATGGTTCTCTAAAGCTCTATCTCTCTTTGTTCGGTTCTGTTTGTGTTCTTTGGTTTTCAAGGTAAAGAGAGTTTTGTTTTTCCTACGATTTTCTGTGTTTGAAATTTTAGAATATTTTTACTTTAAAAGTCATTAGCTTTTTTATATTTTTGGGGTTTTTGAGGAGGTTTGGCTTTTGCATCTTTGATACCCACATGGTCTAAAGCAACTTTCTTTTGTTTCTGTGATCCTCTTAAGTAGAAAATTAAAAAAAAAAAAACCCAGATTTCATTTTGACTTTTTTTTTTTTTTTTCGTTTACTTGATTTTTACTTCGCACATGTTTGTCTTCTAATAAGTACATGGTAATAATTTTTGTATGTAAAAATGGGTTCTTTTTGTGTTTTAAGGATGGGAGTTTAGTGATCTGGTTTTGGGTATAGATTTGATTGAACTATGTGCTGTTTTTCTTTTTAATAATAAAGGTAGTTAGAAATTAACCCTTTTGAGTTTTTATTTTTTTTTTGCAAATCTAGTGGTGTTTTTGGTGATTTTGGTTTGTTGGGAATCGAACAAGAGGTGGGCGGCTACTATGTCGTCGCTTAGTAGAGAGCTCGTGTTCTTGATCTTACAGTTTCTAGATGAGGAAAAGTTGAAAGAGACTGTTCACAAGTATGCTTCTAAGAGTTTAGCTTGTTTGGTTTTTTTTTTTTTTTGGTCAGTAATTTTTTTATCAGTTTTTTTTTTTTTTTTGGTTTTAATATTTTTTTTTCAGTTTTAATTTTTAATTTTTAATATTTTTTTTTCAGTTTTAATTTTTAATTTTTAATATTTTTTTTATAAAAAAAATTTCCTCATTAATTTCTGTGTGTATCAAATAGGCTTGAACAGGAATCTGGGTTTTTCTTTAATATGAAATATTTTGAGGATGAGGTGCATAATGGGAATTGGGATGAGGTTGAGAAGTACCTTTCTGGGTTCACAAAAGTGGATGACAATCGATATTCAATGAAAATCTTTTTTGAGATAAGGAAGCAGAAGTATCTTGAGGCATTGGATAAGTAAGCTTACATTCTTATAAATTTTGTTTTTCTAATGGTCAATTTTATGTGAATTGATTGTTTTTGTCTTTGGAATCGTGCGGTAGATTGTATATGAATGGGACTGTTTAAATTTTAATAGGCATGACCGGTCCAAGGCTGTGGATATATTAGTAAAGGATTTGAAAGTTTTTGCCACATTTAATGAAGAGCTTTTCAAGGAGATCACTCAGCTCTTGACATTGGAGAATTTTAGGTATGACAAGTTTGTGTTGAAGTCATCCGCATCATAGTTATAGCAAATGTACTGAAAATGGGGTTTGTTGTATAACAGGGAGAATGAGCAACTTTCCAAGTATGGAGATACCAAGTCTGCAAGAGCAATCATGTTGGTGGAGCTCAAGAAGCTGATTGAAGCAAATCCTTTATTCCGTGATAAATTGCAATTCCCCAATCTTAAAAATTCAAGGTTACGGACCCTCATCAATCAAAGGTAACTCTTATAGAAATGCTATGTGATTCAAATTAAATGGATTAGCTACGCACTTAATTCTAAGTGACTTTAAGGTGTTTATACTTGGTACTGATCTTGTTTCAATGCCTTCCACATATGATTTATGATGAGTGCATCTTAAATCTTTTAACCATCACTTTTATTATTGCTTTCTTCTAAAAGTTGGAACTTTGCTGTGAAATGCCGTGGGAAAAAAACAAAATGCCTGTGAGGTTGAAAGTAATTTGTCTTTGAATCTTACCATAAAATATATGCTTCACAACCTTGGGGCGTGTTGCATTCGGATCAGTTTTAACATTTACATTACTGCTTGTCATCAGCTTACACTTAACAAACTGATTACTTACTTCAAAGTACAGCTTGAATTGGCAGCATCAACTGTGTAAAAACCCAAGGCCAAATCCAGATATAAAAACTCTTTTTGTGGATCACTCATGTGGACAACCAAATGGTGCACGAGCTCCATCACCTGCAAACAATCCACTGCTTGGATCATTACCAAAAGCTGGGGGCTTCCCTAACCTAGGTGCTCATGGGGTGGGTTATCAGCTAAATTGGTTGATGTCAACTTTGCTCCTTTCTTATATTGCCTTTCGTTAACTTGCTTGAATTCATGTGTTCAGCCTTTTCAACCTACACCAGCACCAGTTCCAACGCCCCTTGCAGGTTGGATGTCCAATCCTTCCACTGTTACTCATCCGACAGTTTCTGGAGGAGCTATTGGTCTTGGTGCTCCATCAATCCCAGGTAGTTTATTCCTTCAATTTTGTTATTGGGCATTGAGTTCCTCTTGTCATTGTGGATATCAGATGTGGTACGTAGGTCTTTCTATAACTATCTACATGTGTCTTTGCCTCGTATAGCTGCTTTAAAACATCCAAGGACTCCTCCGACCAACCCTTCTGTAGACTACCCGTCTGGGGATTCTGATCATGTTTCTAAAAGAACGAGACCAATGGGGATTTCTGATGAGGTAATTTTGTTTTGATAAAAAATCAAATAGATTTCTGACCACTAACTTGTGAATTCATGCTGTTATGTTGCACCCTCCATCCCTAAATTATTCTCCACATTTCCTTTTCTGGACGTTGCAAATTAGTTGTACATGTTGAAAAGCGAAAAGAGTAACTTCTGCTCACGTTATGACAATATCTTTGTTGTTGTACTAATTCCATGTTGAGGCAATTACCTTTTTTTTAATAAAAAGTACACGTGAGGACAAAAATTTAATCCGGCAGCGTGGACCAATGGGTTTGCATGCATCTAATGTACTTTCTGAAACATTGTGCTTTTTCATTGTGAGCCGTTATTTTCAGTTGGGGGGAGCATACATTTATTATACTTTCTTAGTTACCTTGTTTATTCATTTGTGCATTTTGTGCAGGTAAACCTGCCTGTTAATGTGTTACCAGTAACATTTCCGGGTCATGGTCATGGTCATGGTCAGGCTTTTAATGCTCCAGACGACTTGCCAAAGAATGTCGCACGGACTTTAAATCAAGGATCTTCTCCTATGAGCATGGATTTTCATCCTATTCAACAGACTCTACTTCTTGGTCTGCGTTTTTTTCAAAGGCTCTAGTTTTCAGCTACTAATACTTAGTATATTTTATTTCTTATCAGTGCTTCATATTTTACCAAAAAATTGACTCTTTAATAATCTGGATGTTATGCTTCAGTTGGTACCAATGTTGGGGACATAGCGTTGTGGGAAGTTGGCTCTAGGGAGCGATTGGTTTTGAGGAACTTCAAAGTTTGGGATCTTAGTGCATGTTCAATGCCTCTGCAGGTGTGTCCCTTATCTTAATTAATCAATGAAACCAGTGATTGTGACTGCTATACCCTTAATGCCTGTAATAATGGTGACTAAAACTGAACTTGATGGAATTCAGTCAGCTCTAGTTAAAGATCCTGGTGTATCTGTTAACCGCGTGATTTGGAGCCCTGATGGTACTTTATTTGGTAAGCTTAAATATTGGAATTTTTTAGAATTTAATGTAATATAATTTATGTAAATACCCTTAGGGTGAACTATAGCATTAGATGATTGCGCTGTTTCGTTCCTATTACAGGAGTTGCATACTCCAGGCACATTGTTCAAATATATTCTTATCATGGGAATGATGAAGTACGACAGCATCTGGAGGTATATCCGATATTAAATTTTCTGTTTGAAATATTTACTCTTATCTTCTGTGGTACTTATATTTCTTTACTGATCTGAACTTGCTGATCTAGATTGATGCTCATGTTGGTGGAGTAAATGATATAGCATTCTCCCACCCAAATAAGCAACTTTGTGTGATAACCTGCGGTGATGATAAGACCATCAAGGTTGGTTGGTCATATTACATGTTTGGTTTTATTGTTTTGAGTGGAGCAAAAGTTCCCAACCCTTGGCAATTTTGCTTTTGGTAATTGTAGGTGTGGGATGCTGCAACGGGAACAAAGCAGTATACTTTTGAAGGTCACGAGGCTCCTGTTTATTCCGTCTGTCCTCACTATAAGGAAAACATTCAGGTATCATTTCCATCACTCATTTCTCTTATTGTGTTAGTTATATACTTTGAGGTTGTCATGCTAACAATTTATGCCTTTGCTTTCATGGATTTTCCTAGTCCTTGTTGCTAACATCCTTTTTGTGCTTTAGTTTATCTTTTCTACGGCACTGGATGGAAAAATAAAAGCATGGCTGTATGACAACTTGGGATCTCGAGTTGATTATGATGCTCCTGGTCGCTGGTGCACAACAATGGCGTACAGTGCTGATGGTACAAGGTTAATATACTCAACCTGTTGTGTCCATGCTACTTGTCCTTTACTGTTTGTTGGGGTATCATCAATTAAACAGGATTTTGTTTTTCTAACCTCTTTTTTCCCTTTTTATTTTTTTTTGGGGGGTGGGGGATATTGCAGACTCTTTTCATGTGGTACAAGTAAGGACGGGGATTCATTTATTGTTGAATGGAATGAAAGTGAAGGGGCTGTTAAAAGGACCTATCAAGGATTCCGCAAGCGTTCTTTGGGTGTTGTGCAATTTGATACAACTAAAAACCGGTTTTTGGCTGCT
This sequence comes from Quercus lobata, assembly GCF_001633185.2. Classification (NCBI taxonomy): domain Eukaryota; kingdom Viridiplantae; phylum Streptophyta; class Magnoliopsida; order Fagales; family Fagaceae; genus Quercus; species Quercus lobata. The sequence continues at coordinate 32,679,604 of NC_044908.1, read as the reverse complement.
GGTGATGATTTCTCTATCAAATTCTGGGATATGGACAATGTTCAACTTTTGTTAACTATTGATGCGGACGGAGGCCTCCCAGTAAGTTCTTAAAGCGACTTCTTTTTTAAAGAAAAAATAAATGGAAATTCATTAAGTCAAAAGTAATAATTTGCTCGATTTTGTCTTTTTTTACTTCCCAGGCGAGCCCACGCATCCGCTTCAACAAGGATGGCTCTCTCTTGGCCATTTCTGCCAACGAAAATGGAATTAAAATATTATCCAATACAGATGGCATTAGGTTGTTACGCACATTTGAGAATCTATCTTATGATGCATCAAGAGCGTCTGAAGCTGTTGCAAAGGTAGCTTTATCATATCTTTAGCTCTAGTGATACTGACCTCAGCATGAGCTAATTCTTCTGTTATGTTATGATATCTCTCGCAGCCTACGATCAACCCAATTTCAGCTGCGGCAGCTGCTGCTACTAGTGCTGGACTTGCAGACAGAGGTGCCTCTGTGGTTGCTATTTCTGGAATGGTTTGTGGGACATGATTTATATAAAAATAAATACATGCGCATGCATGCATGCACACAACTTACAGATCAATTTCTATTTAATCACACTTTTTTTTTTTTTTTTTTTTACTGTCGTATATTATCTGCCTCTTCCATGTTTAATGGAGCCCATCCCATGGATTCATTGTTCTTATGCCACACGTTTAATTGACAAGTTAATCTTACCAGAATGGGGATGCCCGTAATTTGGGGGATGTGAAACCAAGAATAATGGAAGAATCCAATGACAAATCCAAGATTTGGAAGCTCACTGAAATCAATGAACCATCTCAATGCCGATCCCTAAGGCTACCTGAAAACCTAAGAGTAACTAAGGTGTGGTATTTGTTAACTGGCGTTGTTCTCAGAATATTCTATTACATATCAATGGGTTGATTATGTTTGTGATCCTGCTTTATTATTCTACTATTACATTCTGTCATGTATATCCATTTTAACAAAGTTTTAAATTCATTATAATTTCCTTTTTAGGACCGACATTTCCCGTCTGTACACCTACCTTACTCTTGCTCTTCTCATAGAGCAAAAAATTCTCAAAGTACTGAAATGTTAATTGCATTGCACTGTAATAGTGTAATCTTACTGGTTTGGAAAAGCTTTGTGATTAGAAACTGATAATGTTTGAGCTATAACAACCTAAAGACTTAAAATAGCTAAGCAAGCTAGCTTTAATGCTAGCGAGTCATGATCTCATTAGTGCCTTACTTTTGCGTTTATGTAATCTGAGCTTAATAACCATCGGTTAAACCCAAAATGAATTGAACCATAAGGGTATTTTAACTACAAAGAGTTCGTTTGGGAACAGCTTATTTAGCTGAAACTGAAAACTTTTTGTTGAAAGTACTGTAGATAAAGCTAAAAGTTAGTTGAAATAATATAGTAGGACCCATGAATAGTACCAAAAATAAGCTGAATAATAGAAAAAATAAGCTAAATAGTAACCTAAATGTTCTTCTGTTGGTCAGTTTAGAATGAAACACACAATCCCGCTTTTCATTCCATCATGCCTTGCAAAAGTTGGTTCATTATTTTCAAAAATAACTCATTAAAGGTTAGGCAGGTTTGGTTCCTCTCCCTTTGAAAGGAAAGAGCAGTTTGGTGAATCATAGCCATCAGATCATGATTGGATACTGGTGGTTCACCAACCAACCCTCTCCATTTCAAAAGCAAAAAGGAGGGGCCAAATTGCTTAGTTACTTTGTCAATACCTTTCGGTAGACATAACTGCAAAAGCAACTGAGTGCCAAAATTGAAGTTAGCACAGAGATTGCCCTTGCTCTGTTTAGGAGTATCAAGCTACCAGAAGACTGACCATAATAAGATGGTTCCGGAGGGTACGTGGATTTATTTAGAAAATGATCACCTTATACTATTGAAGATTGACAGAAAGGATATAGTGTTTACATAAAGGGAAAGGCTTTATTGTGATATCTATGTATGGCATCTTATATTGTATAATAAAAGCTCACCTTAGAAGTTTATGCCATATAATATCAGCTCGTGAACTTTCAACTCCGGTTTGATCCATAAGGTATATCTGATTTCATCCTGTCTCCAACAAATGTCCTCATTAGCTTTCCTTCTTGCTATTACAGATTTCGAGGTTAATCTACACAAATTCAGGTAATGCTGTTCTGGCATTAGCATCAAATGCCATTCATCTGCTCTGGAAATGGCAGAGAAGTGATCGCAATTCTTCTGGCAAGGTACAAGGACAGCTGAAGTAGCTTGTGTCAACCCTTAGTAGTTCTTTCATCATAGTTCTGAAAAATGACTTCCATTATATCTAAAAAATTTGCGCTTTCTCTTGCAGGCAACTGCCAGTTTGTTACCTAATTTATGGCAACCACCAAGTGGCATTTTAATGACCAACGATATTGCTGACACTAATCCTGAAGATTCTGTTCCCTGTTTTGCTTTATCCAAGAATGATTCTTATGTAATGTCAGCATCTGGAGGGAAGATTTCCTTGTTCAATATGATGACATTTAAGGTAACACAGGAGTCCAATGTTGTTCAAAGTTTACTTTCATTTTTCATATTACCAATTTCAATTTCTTTCTGGCAACTGCAGACCATGACAACTTTCATGCCACCACCACCTGCAGCAACATTTCTTGCTTTCCATCCTCAAGATAATAACATCATTGCCATTGGAATGGATGATTCCACAATTCAAATATATAACGTCCGTGTAGATGAGGTATGATGCAGTATGTTAACAATCAACACTTCACATGGCTTGAGATGTCATTTTTTACTTAGCACTTTCTTAATGCAGGTTAAAAGCAAACTTAAAGGACACTCTAAAAGAATTACTGGCCTTGCCTTTTCTCATGTACTGAATGTGCTGGTTTCATCTGGAGCAGATGCTCAGGTAACAATTTTCCTGTTTAGATGTGTGCAAGTTTAGTCTTACATTTCTGATTCAGTTGCTGTGAACTTGTGATTGAACTCAATCTCATTGATGACCTAAATCTCATTCTGTAATAAATCTGAAATCATCATTCAGTTTTGACAAGTATAATTGACCACACTTGATATAGTTAAATAATTAAAACAATGTTGCTGAGTTTTGCCCGATGTATTTAATAATTTCAGGATAACAATAAATGCTTCTAATTCCAAGATAAACAATCCAAATTTCGAAGTAGTATCACCAGTGAATTATTCCTCAATTCTGAATCAGGCGTGACCAATTACTCTCACCCAAGGGCCCTTGTTGTGAAGCCATTTTTCAAATGTTTATGTTGGTTTACTTACAATGGTACTTAAATCTTTCTCCAGCTTTGTGTATGGAACTCTGAGGGATGGGAAAAGCAGAAGGCAAGAATCTTGCAGCTTCCAACTGGAAGGACTCCAGCACAGTCAGACACACGTGTACAGTTTCATCAGGACCAGATACACTTTCTGGTTGTACATGAAACTCAGCTTGCCATATATGAAACAACAAAACTAGAATGTGTAAAGCAGGTACATTAAATTCACAGTTCTTTATTATTATTATTATTGGAAGTAACATTTTGCTCTCCTTTTTCTAATATGGTTTTTTCTATGTTTAGTGGGTCCCACGTGAATCTGCCCCCATTTCACATGCTACATTCTCATGTGATAGCCTGTTGGTATATGCCTGCTTCTTAGATGCGACAGTCTGTGTGTTCAATGCTGCAAATCTTAGACTACGTTGTCGAATAAATCCTTCTGCTTATCTTCCTGCTAATGTCAGGTAATTCACAAGCTCTGTTACCATGGTTATATTTCTTTGGATTAATTTCATGCTTTACTTAGATGACATTTTTTTTCATGTTTAGTTGGGTTTGGTATTTGTTTCACTGTCACTGTTAAGGTTTGCAATCTCAATATATTTTAATGGTGGAATCAAACATTAGTTTCAGTATCTTGCACTTTCACCTTCTGGGTCTTCACTGTGCCCTCTCATATTGCCAGATTGCCTTGCATGCCCTTACTTTGAAGAATAGTGCACGCAAAGTTTTCTTCTTTAATCCTCAAAAAATACTATTGATAGTAATAATAATGGATAGAAACTTCTTTCTATACCACCCTGTTCAACCTCAAGTGGTCATGTAAAACAACTATTGCCAAATTTTGACAAAAAGATAATGGTCAAATCCCTCGACCAGCCCTTGGAACTAATTTGGGTTCTTGAATGAACTTGCTTCATATCAGCGTGAGGAATTGTTCTTATTGGATGACAATTGACCTTAGCATGGTGCATTTGTAAAGAATAAACATGTAAAATTGTCTATAGGCATTGGAAAGTAATCTTAAAATGAGTTGGTTTTTGTTAAAATATTTAACATTTATGATTTACTGGACTGCTAAGAATGAGGCTCCAAAATATGCTAAATTCATTGTGTTTAAATTTGATTTAAACTGATCTTTAACCTGGTAATATTTCCTGTCAAATCCCAACTATTCTAGTCATTGTACAAGTACAAATGACTAGAATAATTTATGAAAGCTTAATATCACTCTACCAATCTATATGTGAAAGCTATTGTAGATTCCGACCCTTTTTTTCCTCAATGCAGCAGTTCTAGTGTACAACCACTCGTGATTGCAGCACATCCACAAGAACCAAATCAATTTGCAATAGGACTATCAGATGGGGGGGTTCATGTCTTTGAGCCTCTTGAATCTGAAGGCAAATGGGGTGTGCTTCCACCTGTTGAGAATGGGTCAGTGAGCAGTGTGCCAGCTACTCCTTCAGTTGGAGCTTCAGGTTCTGATCAAGCCCAGAGATGATCCAGATAGCTGCCAGTGACAAGTTCTTTTACATGCTTGCTTGCTGGCTCATCTCAAACTTAGGTATGCTTTACAAGGCTTCTTATTCTGTTCGTTATGGGCAGCATAGTTCTATAGCACCTCCAGCCAGTAATGCTAGGCACACAACAGTTCACAATCTTTCCACAATTGTTGACGTGGCAAATTGTGATTGGAGCAACATTACTTTCACGTGGGCTCACTATTGACTTCACTTTTATTGGCACTGATCACACCATATCACCTCAGCAGATGTGAAAATTGTTGTCACTAGACTTGCTGATCTTCAGAACTTCGATTTTAACATGATATGTCTTCCTCATTCATGTTTGATTTTTGTGTTGTGCAGTTTGCAGGTCATGATATGTAATTTATTCTTAAGGAAGGACACTGCAAAAAGATGTAGATTTTAACATGTTTAATCAAAATTATGAGGTAAATGTTGTAGGAGTATTAAATAGTGGAATGTCAGTTTACTTTTGGGAAGGAATTTCTTCTAAAATGACTGTTTATACTTTATCAGGCTATCTTACTCCTAATGATTTAATATCAATTATGTGTTATGCATCAAATTTCAATGCAGTCCAGTTATTCATCAATATGCCTTGGCATTTCTGAGATCAAAGCCGTAGTTTTTGAATCCTTACCAAACAATAGTGGCTAGCTAACAAAAGTCTCTTTTGTTTATCAGTATTTTTATTATGACTTGTTTCTGTTGAAAGATACATATAATTTTTAACACCATCACACCCCCCCCCCCCCCCCCCCCCACCAAAAAAAAAAAATTAAGCACTTCATACCATTTTCATTCATATGAAAAGTAAACCAGGCTATTTCAGATGACCATTGAAGCATGTACCCCCCAAAACGTTTTAAGATGACAAATATTATGCTTCATATCCATGTCTAACGCTATTGAAACTAGAAATCCATCTAAGAATCCCCACTGGATGTCAAAACAGAACAAGAAACCATAAACTAACCAGCGGTGAGAAGATTGAGTTGGCACTCGATGGTAGTGGCACTATATATATATATATATGTAAGGACTCAAAAAGAAAAGTCCATGCCCGTCTAAAATAGTGGCCCATGGTCCTTCAAGTCAAGCCCAACACAATGAATTTTTGAGAGAGTGGGCTTTTGAGTCAATTGTAATGCTAAGGAAATTATAAGCTTAGGACCGATAGAATCAAAGCGGTTAGTATAAGTGAAAAGAATGACAATTTAGTATAAGCTCTTCCTCGGGCAAGTCTGACGATGGGTTTCTCATTAATAAACAAGAGTGATGTGTTTACAAAATGGTGTTGTGCTCTCTTTCTTTGAGTCTTTTTTTGTATAAGGAGTTCATCTCCTCTTTCTATGGGGTTCCTTTCCTTATATAGTCTATTCCATTGCATCTCAACTCTCCATCTGTACGTCTCAGGGAAATCATTTGGATGTTTGTCCCATCAGGACCCTTTTGGAGGTGGTTGAGAGGGCTGAGTTATGAAATCACTGTTCAGGTGTCTTTTTCTCATAAATGCGGTCAGTTCAGTTGGTGCAGTGCATTAAATGTGGAGGTGGTAGTCACCTTCCCAGATATTTTCCTATTTTGTTGCTTGCATGACTCTGTTGTCTTCCCTGAAACTTTACTTTCCGGTGTAGAGAGTTACATAAAGTATTCCTGAGGTGCCTTTGCTCCTTGGGATCCTCGGTTAGCGGACCAATCTGCCTTCTCTCCTCAGACCTCTCATTCACTCATTCACAGCTTTCGTTTGTTTCAGAATGATCTTGACGTTTTCCCTCCTCGAACTTGGTTCACGTGTTAGACTTTGGTTAACATATATGTGGATCTTTAATCATCTTCGGGCAGGGCCCATGACCTAAAAATGTGCTTGGATCATTTACTTTCACAATACACACACACATACACATACTGTAAGTATTTCCTTGATCGTGGAATGGTAATGGAGCTCTTGGGATTAATTAAAATCCACTGTAGAGAGTTGTTGGGTTGCTTTCATTGTTATGCCACTCGTCGAGCTTGGGTTTTCCTTTTGGACTTAGAATCCACTGTTCACAACAATACTTGAGGTGATGAAGACTGTTGGTGCATGCCAAAACTACACTCAACAAAAGGAAGGGAAAATTTGAGGTAAGGTGAAGAAAGATGATATTTTTCTTGTGCATACAAAGAGAGTTAGTTTTTGCATCTGCTAGATGTGGCACATGGGAACTTTTTGTGCAGAAATTAATGAAGATTTAAGTTAGGTGAGTTCAGAACGTTGAAGCTTCTTTTGGTTTTTATAGCAATTCAAATGCACCAAAAAAAAAAAAAAAAAAAAAAATTCACCAGCTGAAAATGGAAACTGTTGGGCCAAATATTTAAGTTTATTAGTATTACTCGTGGCAACGTTATAGCCACAACTGATTAAACTATATTATAAAAATAAAGAATTATTTAAAATGTCATATCAATGACATGTTAACAGTAAAGCGAAGTCTTTGCTAAGGCAAACTTCTTTCTTCATATTTCTTTTTTGTGCGCACAAAGGGATTACATGGCTTGATTAACAAGACAGCCATAAATGGTGATAGTCGGGGAATGTCTATATGCCATAATGGACCCTGACTAACCCATCTCTTTTTTTGCAAATGATAGTTTAATTTTTTGCAGAGTTAAGTAGAGTGAAACCCAAAAGTTACTAGACATTTTAGATGCCTATGAGAGGGCATTGGGTTAACTAATAAACATATAAGAAATGACTCTATTTTTCAGTAAGTCGATAGCCTAAGATATGCAGAATGTGATCAAGGATGCTCTTGGTGTATTTGTGGTGCAACAATATAAAAAATACTTGGATCTTCCCTCTTTTATCGGCTGCAAGAAGAATGACAGCTTTGCTAACATTAAGTAGCAGGTCTGGAAGAGATTACAAGGTTGGAAGGTAAAATTGTTATCTCAGACAAATAGGGAGATTTTGTTAAAGCAGTGGCTTAAGCTCTCCTAACATACACGATATCTTGCTTCAAGTTACTATTGACTTTATGCCATGAGATTGAGACACTTATTTGTAGATTTTTTTTGGGCACAGCTAGGAGAAAAACGAAAATTACATTAGATGAAATGGCAGGATATGTGCATGCCAAAAACATAGGGAGGATTGGGCTTCAAAGACCTATCCATTTTCAATAATGCTCTTTGGCAAAACAAACATGGAGACCTCTACATGATACATAGTCGTTTTGTTACCTAGTGTTTAAAGCAAAGTTCTTCTCCTATTACTCAGTGATGGAAGCAAAAAGTTTGAGTAATGCCTCATATGCATGGAAGAGTATTCTTAAAGGGAGGGAAGTTATCAAGAAGGGAGCAGCATGGAGGATTGGGAATGGAAACTCAGTATGGATATGGGGTGATTAATGGCTCCCTCTAAAAAATAATCCCAGGATTGTTGAAGAATTTTGTCACACACGGAAAACACAGAGAATTACAAAGAAAAACTCAATGAAGAAGAAGAACAGAGAAGAAGATAGAAGAGCAAAGAGAGAGAATGAGATTGAGAGAAAATATCTTCTTGATTGAAATGAAAAGTGTGTATACAAAACTTGACCTCATTTGAGATACACTGTCATATATATATATATATAGTTACAATCACGGCTATAACAGAATAGATACAATCCAACTTATGCGCCTAAATTCACGGAAGCTACAGCTCATCCATAACTGCTCTTCGCGCCACAGTAACTGTCATTTGAGTAGCTTTAGACGACACCATTTGATCAGATGATGGGAAGCACCAATTACACAATCAAAATGGTGCGTATTACTAATGCCTTTAATGAAACGGTGCGCATCAGCTTTAATAAAACGGTGCGCTTTAAACAACCATTATAATCTCAAACGAGGTGCATGCTGTTGAACCTGGGTTGAACCTAAACCTCCATTTTTCTATTCTTGAGCTTCATCTTCAACATCCCCCCTCAAACGACAGGGGGAGGAATCCACCAGGAGATTGGAACGAAAGGAAAGAAAAGGAGGAGCAGGCAAAGGCTTGGTAAAGATATCTGCCATGTTATCTGTACTAGAAACAAACCCAATTTTGAGATCTCTACGAAGAACTTTCTCCCTAACATAATGATAATCAACCTCCAAATGCTTAGTCCTAGAATGAAAGACAGGATTGGCAGAAAGAGCAATTGTTGAGATATTATCACACCATATGACAGGAACATGGGGAAGAAAGATTCTAAGCTCCTTAAACAAGATACGTAACCAAGAAAGTTCAGCAACAGTTGTAGCTAAGGCCCTATATTCAGTCTCTGTGGAGGAGCGTGAGACAGTTGGTTGTTTCTTGGCAAACCAAGAAATTGGATTGGGACCAAGAAAAACCAATAATCCAGTGGTAGAGTGTCTGTCTGTAGGGTCCCCTGCCTAATCTGCATCAGTGAAAGCAGTAAGGGACAAGGGTCTAGGGGAGAAGCAAATGCCATGATTCAAAGTGCCCCTGAGATATCTAAAGACACGTTTAGCAGCCTCCAAGTGAACTGAGGTGGGCTTGCTCATGAATTGACAAAGTTGATGAACATTGAAGGTCAAATCTGGTCTGATAAATGTAAGGTACTGAAGAGCACCTACCATACTTCGATACACAGTGGGATCAGACAAGAGAATACCAAAATGAGGCACTAAACGAGAGGATGAACAACAAGGAGTCTTCACAGGCTTAGAATTATCCATATTGAACCTATGTAAGACATCAGAGGCATACTTAGACTAAGACACAAGCCATGCTGAGTATGAGAAATCTAGATTCCTAAGAAGTAGTTTAAGGGACCCAAGTCCTTGAGTTCAAACACCTGACTGAGAGCAGTGATAAGATGAGCAACCTGAGAAGCACTATTGCCTGTAACAATAATGTCATCCACATATAATAACAGGTAGATAATGGTGCTGGAGGACTGAAAGATGAAGAGAGAGCTATCAGATAGAGAGGCAGTGAACCCCAAATGAAGAAGGTGTAAAGTGAACCTCTCAAACCAGGCTCTAGGAACTTGTTTGAGACCATACAAGGATTTATGAAGTTTGCACACATATGAAGGATGAAGAGAATCCACATAACGAGGTGGCTGCTGCATATAAACATCCTCCTTAAGAAATCCATGTAAAAATGCATTGGACACATCAAGCTGCCTTAAACTCCAATTGCAGCTAACAGCAATAGCAATGACAAGCCTCACAGTAGCAGGCTTGATGACAGGACTAAAGGTTTCATGAAAATCAATCCCTGCCTGTTGATGAAAACCTTTGGCTACCAATCTGGCCTTGTACCTTGAGATGGAACCATCATTGTTTAACTTCAACTTGTAGACCCATTTACACCCAACCAGATTTACATTAGAAGGTGGAGGAACCAAAGACCATGTCTGCTGCCTTTGCAATGCTTGAAACTTAGCATCCATGGCCTCACACCACTTGGGGTATTGAGAGGTAACCTTATAAGTGGGAGGTTCAGTAAGGGTATAGTCCAACACAGCCTTGTAACACAATTTGGGATGAGGTTTAGAAATGCCACATTTGGATCTGGTCTGCATAGGATGGTGATTGGTAGAGAGAGTGATAGGTAAGGGCTGAACAGAAGGTATATCAGGTAAAGAATCTAATGTAGGTATGGACAGGGATGGACCTGAGGTAGGAAATGTATCTGAGTTAGGCTGAGAAGGCAGTGGAGGTAATGTAGCAGATGGAGATGATGAAGTAGGAGGGGTAAGGGATGGAAGTAAAGGAGTAAGATCAGATGTAGTTGCAGTGGACACAGTGGAGGAATAAGGAGTATTAACATCATATAGACCTAAAACTGAGGGTTGATTTGTAGAATGAAGATACAACAGATTGGAAAACCAAGACAGATCAGAAGATAAAGAAGGTGAGGAAGCAGGAGGAGAGGAACTGATGAGACAGGAAAAAGGAAATTTGGATTCATTGAAAATAACATGCCTAGAAGTATACAAGTGTTTTGTTTTCAAGTCTAAGCATAAGTAGCCCTTTGTGCCTATAGGATAGCCAAGAAATATGCATTCTGTGGATCTTGGAGCAAGTTTATGAGGAGTATAAGGTCTGAGATGTGGGTAACAAGCACAAACAAACACTTTGAGTTGAGAAAGATCAGGAGAAAAAGAATATAGTTTATTCCAGGGAGAATGGAAGGCAAGAACAGATGTGGAAAGAAGATTGATCAAGTGCATAGCAGTGAGAACAGCATAAGACCAATAGGATGAAGGCATGGAAGCTTGAGACAAGAGAGTGATGGTGGTTTCAATAAGATGTCTGTGCTTCCTTTCAACTAAACCATTCTGTTGGGGAATGTATGGACAAGAAATTTGGTGAACAATCCCTTGTTGGGAGAGGTAAGTTTTGAAAGCATTTGAGGTGTACTCACCACCACCATCAGACCTAAAGGTCTTAATTTTAGTAGAGAACTGTGTTTCAACCATGGCTTTAAAATGAACAAACTTAGTAAAAACTTCAGACTTAGAATTGAGAAAATAGATCTATGTAAATCTGGTAAAGTGATCAATGAACAAAACATAGTATTTAAAGCCATTAATAGAGGGAATAGGAGCAGGACCCCACAAATCAGATTGAATAAGCTCAAAAGGAGATGATGCAGTAAAGAAAGACTTAGGAAATGGTAATTTGTGCATTTTGCCATACAAACAGTGTGTACAATCAGTATTCACAAGGGTACACTTATTCAAATCAAATTTGGTATTAGGAAACAAATGTGTTAGAACCTGGTCAGATGGATGCCCAAGTCTCAAATGCCAAAGAGTTTTATTGAAAACAGAAACATTAAAAGCATTAGAACAAGTGTTAGGAGTCAAAGAGAGCTGAGAAGCCTTTTGAGGATAGATGGGGTATACACCATCTTCACTCTTACCTTGGTACAAAACTTTCCCCGTGGCTAAGGCCTGAATTGAAATGATATTTTCATCAAAATAACACCAACATTGATTATCATGACAGATTTTATGGACTGAGGCAAGGTTTGATGCAATAGAAGGAACTCTAAGAACATTTTTGAGTTGAAGTGTAGATTGAGAAAGGGGAGTAGAAGTATTACCTAGATGAGTGATAGGGAGATTTTGACCATTGCCAACAATGATCTGATCATGACCTTGATAAGGCTTGGGGAAGCTGAGATGGCTAAGGCTGGAAGTGACATGATCTGTTGCAGCACTATCAACAAGCCAAGACTGATCTTGAGTGAGATAAGGATTGGATGCAGTGGCCATAGCTGCAAGCTTGGTAGGTGGATGCTTACTTTGGTAAGCATAATCCATCCTATGATAACAATCAAGGGCCAAGTGACCAACCTTTCCACAAATCTGACAGATTGGTCTTTCTGACATAACTCCATTGGAATTAGATTGTGCTTACTGAAACTGATTGAAGGGAGAGAATTGAGATGGTCCATTATATCCTCTACCACCTCTATTATTGAAGTGACCTCTACCTCTACCTCTATTAAAAGACTGATTAAAACCATTGTTATTAAGTTTTGGAGTGGATGTTGCTGCCATAGCAAAGATGGTATCTTTGATCTCAGATCCATCATTTAGAGACTCCTTTTCTGCATTAAGCATAGTTGAAAGATCATCAAAACTCACATGAGTACTCTTGGTCCTTATAGCTGACCTAAAGGCATTGTACTCTTTGGGAAGTCCCTTGAGAGTGATGTGAAGCAATTCTTCATCATCTACAATTACTCCAACAGCCAAAAGTTTGTCTTTGACAACTTTTATCTTTTGCAGATATGAATCTACAGAATCAGTTCCCTTCCTGATATTGTGAAGTTCACCCTTAAGGTTCATAACATGTGATCTGGAAATGGAAGAGAACCTGTTTTCTAGGACTTTCTAGACCTCTAATGCTGAAGAACACCCCACAGTGAGTGCTAGAATTGAGGGAGTCAGTGTAGAGCTCAAGAAGGTAAGCAAGGCCTTCTCTTTTGACTTCCAAATCAAGAAATCAGGATTCACAACAGCTGTGTATGAACCAGAGGATCTTTGAGAAATTGATCCAGAATCAACTGTGGACCTTCAATCAATTCAAACAGTGAATAAGTTTCAAGCACCATTGTCATTTGATGTCTCCAAACTATATAGTTTGTATTATCCAGCTTTATGGTCATCATGTTGGCCATATTAGAAAGCAGAAGAAGTGGTTGATTGAGTATATTGACTGAAGAATTTGAAGAAAACACTGAAGATGAAGATGCAGCCATTGTTGAGCTCGTAGCTACCATTGTTTCAGTAACAGATGGCTCCATGAAGAATTTTGTTACACACAGAAAACACAGAGAATTACAAAGAAAAACTCAATGAAGAAGAAGAACAGAGAAGAAGATAGAAGAGTAGAGAGAGAGAATGAGATTGAGAGAAAATATCTTCTTGATTGAAATGAAAAGTGTGTATACAAAACTTGACCTCATTTGAGATACACTGTCATATATATATATATATATATAGTTACAATCACGGCTATAACAGAATAGATACAATCCAACTTATGCGCCTAAATTCACGGAAGCTACAGCTCATCCATAACTGCTCTTTGCGCCACAGTAACTGTCATTTGAGTAGCTTTAGAAGACACCGTTTGATCAGATGATGGGAAGCACCAATTACACAATCAAAACGGTGCGTATTACTAATGCCTTTAATGAAACGGTGCGCATTAGCTTTAATAAAACGGTGTGCTTTAAACAACCGTTATAATCTCAAACGAGGTGCGTGCTGATGAACCTGGGTTGAACCTGAACCTCCATTTTTTTGTTCTTGAGCTTCATCTTCAACAATTGTTACACCAGCCGTAGATGGAAGCTCCATTGCCATGGTTAGTCTTCTCATTGACCAGCTATCAAGTTTGGAGGGATGATATTGTGGATAGTTATTTTTTGGAGTTTGAAGCCACGGTGATCAAGAAAATTCCTCTATGTTGAACTATTCAAGATGACATTCTCATATGGGCCTTCAACTCGGATGGAGAATATATAGTAAAATCAGGGTATAGATTTCTACAAGATGAGCAACAATCTCTGAAGTAGACACTTTGAAGTCTTTGTGGAAGAAAATCTGGAGTTTGAACGTTCCAGCTAAAGCTAAACATCTGACTTGGCATGCTTGTCAAAATTCCTTGCCTACAAAAACTAACTTGGTTAAACACAATGTGCTTACTGATGGCCTCTGTGAGATCTACAAATTACACCAAGAGGACATGATTCGTGCCCTTTACCGCTGCTGAAAATTGGAGACTTTTTGGAATGCAATTCCATTATGGAACCATGGTACTTCAAACAAAGTAATAGCTTCATGACATTATTGGGTTTGTTTTGGCAGATAATAGTGACCCGGAATTATTCACTTCAGTCATCTGGGCTCTATGGAATCGGAGAAATAATCTCAGGTTGGGTAAACACACAAACAACATCGGTCAATTGTTGAACCAAGGGAGAGACGATGAATGGATCTTTCATTCCTTCCTATGGGTGCACCTAGCACTCCGACTCAACTTGAAACCTCTTGGAAGCCTCCTGAAACTCACTAGTATATAGTCAATTTCAATGGGGCTGAATTCGACAAGGATAATAGCGTAGGACTTGATGTGGTCATACGAAACGACGAAGGTTTTGTCATGGCATCTTTGTCTCAATTGGTACCCTTGCCTACCATGGTCATTGAGGTGGAAACTTTGGCGGCATGCTGAGCCCTTGAACTAGCCTTAGAATTGGGGCTTGATAATATTGTCCTAGAAGGTGATTTAGAGGTTTCTCATCAAAGTCCTAAGGAGCGGCACCAATTCTTTGGCTCAGTATGGACATATTGCAAATGATATTCACATTCTTGCCTTGTATTTTTCAGCTTTCAAACTATCTCATGTACGTAGGCATTATAATAAGGTTGCTCACTCACTTGCACATAGAGTAATTCTTTCCCCTCCTATTCTAGTTTGGATGGAAGATGTATCACAAGACATTTTTTCTGTATTATAGGCTGATTTGAATAGGCTCCCTTAATAATAAGCAACGACCTTCTTTTAAAATTTTTTTAAAAAAGAAAAAAGGAAAAAAAAAAAAAGAAGTAAAGTGAAGTCCTTATAGAGAGAAAAGGGGCATCACGTTATTGGAAATCAAGTAAGATAGCTACCTCGAATTATATGTGCTTGTGCAATAGTGTATAAATGTGAACACATGAGAAATACGTTAATATAAACAATTGTGCCTCGCGCGAAGACAATATAATAAAGGAAACACGTGACAAGCATGTGAATGGAAGCAGTTACCTCGAGACGGTTATTAAAGGATTCTTAGCCAAAGATTATTGTGATATGACACATGGTAAGGAAAACAAGAATAATGGTCAAAACTTCAAAGTATAAATAGAGAGATAAATTCTCATGCAAGACACGCACAATCAAACATCCAAACTAGAGACATTGACTCTCTTGTACCTAAAATCTGTGGGAGTATCCAATAGTTTTTGTGACCTTGTGCTTCTAAGTGCATCAGTTTTGCCTCGAATGAACCAGGCTCTTTGTAATTTTAAGTAGGCGTAAATGCACTTTTCGTCCCTATATTTTGGGTCATTTCTATTTTGGTCCCTACATTTCTATTTTACCGCTTTTAACCCCTAATTCAATTAACGCGTGTTATTTTAGTCCTTTTCGTCAATCCACCGTGACTCTCGTCACCCATGCCACATGGGTTTCCCGCCCCTTTATTCACACGTGACCCCCAAATCAGTACTAGAAACCCAAAATCCCCCAAATCAGTATCAGAAACCCTAAACTCCCAAAATTTGAGTTTCAGCCTCCACCCACACAGCTAATCCTCATCTCCCAAAACCACAATCAAAACAAACAATCTTCAAAGCCCAATGGAAGCAAGCTATTCAACAAGTTCCAGTGTGAGGAGGAGAGCACCAATGACGTACTACTGTAATAAAAAAAACCTGTCCTAGTTATGGCGTGGACTGAAGACAACCCTAGCAAAAGGTTCTATGGTTGTCCAAACTACTGGGTATGTCAATTTCAGTAAATTGTTTGAGTGAGTTTTAGTTAATTTCAGTATGTTGTTTCAAATTGTTGCTATAATAGTTTATGGATTTCCATTTTTCATTTTTTAGAGCATTATCTGTGTTTCAGGTGGGGTGAAAGTATTGGTTCTTCCAATGGCGTGATGATGAGATATGTGAACGTGGTAAGGTGCTTATCCCATAGCAAAGGCAAATGATCATCAAACTTGAGGCTGAGCTTGCAGACTGCAAGAAGAGAGAGAAGTTTTTAGTTGTAGTTGTGGCATTGTTAGTGGTGATATTTGCAGTTCTATGTTTGCTTAGGTAGGGGGTGGAAATAACTTGTGTGGGTTGTTGTGCTTGGTAGTGCATGTAGGGTTGCAGTGTTTATGCAAAGAGGGTTGACAATGTGCTCTATTTTGGCAGGATTAGTTATTAGCAATAACACACCTACTGCTTATTTTGTACTCTTTCTGTTGAGAAATAAATGAATACCTTTCTCATTCAATGTGTGGATGTGTGGATTGGAAATGTCCCTGTTAAACCAAGTAGCAGATTTCCAAGTGCATGCAACAAATAAAACTGGTATTAACAGATAACATATTCCAAGAAAGCACTATACTACACATATAAAACAAGACAGAAGGAAACAACAAACTCAATCTTGAAATCCAAACATCTTAATTAACATACTGCCAAACTTAACCCAAACATAGATATCATTAAAAAAAACAAAAGTATGTTTAAATAACAAAAGGGCATTGTTCAACTGCCAATTTTAACCCAAACAGCAGGGCATTGTTTAACTAATACCAATTATACAAAATAAGGGCTTGGCTATAATTACAAAACACAAGTCATTCATCAAAAGATATAAAACAACAAGTTATTCATTTTTTCTTGGAGCATGCGTTGATGACTGACTCCTAGCAAACTTGATAGCCCCCATGTATCTAGATGCATTCTTGGAAGCATTCAAGGTCTCTGATGTGACCATCATTTTCCTCCTCAGTCTTGGAATTGGATTGCTACATAAGTTTGGTGGTGCAATTGGATTGGATGATCCTGTAGGGGTCTGGTGTACACGTGGACTGGAGCTGTGCATGCTGGACTAGGGTGGTGGAAAAGGTGTGGCAGAGTTGTGCATGGTGTACTGGTATGGTGCACTTGGGCTGGATAAGAAGTGCATGTTGGTCTAGTATGGTGCACTTGGGCTGGATGCGAAGTGCATGCTGGTTTGGTATGTTGCACATGGCCTGGAAGAGCTTATCCATGGCTGAGGAAATGCACAAGGAGTGAAGGTGTGTATGCTGGACTGGAATGATGGCAATGGACCAAGAGAGCTTCTTTATGGCTGAGTTGGTGCACCAGGAGTGAAGGCGTGCATGGTGGACTGGGATGATACAGATGGCTGAGGTGGTGCAAATGGGGTGGCTGAACTTGGTTGAGCTTGAGCTTGTCCTGTTGGTTGATTGATGTTGGAATAGTTTTTGCATCTGCTGGTCTACAAACAGGAAATCCACATTTATTGACATGTAATATGTAAAAACTCTCATTTACTTGACAGATATGGTAGAATGTTACCTTATTGGCTGCACTGGTTCTGTTTGTGGTGCCTGGTAAGGAAGAGTTTCCTCCAATCTCACCCTTGCAACTTCTTTTGTTGTGTCCTATTTTACCACAGGTCCTACACTGTTTGGAGATACCAGCTCTCCTACCTACTGGTTCACCAGTCTCCCTTGTCCTCTTCTTCTTGGGCCTGCTAGGTGGTCTTCTTTTGATAGGAGGCTGAACAAGTTGGAAACCACTAGGCCTCCACATATTCTACCCATTGATAGGTGCAATTACTGGCTCATAACAGGCCTTATATGTGGAGACATGAAAACACCTATGCACATACTGCTCAGCATCTTGCCTATTGAAGAATATGTAGGAAACTGCATGGGCACATGGTATGCCAGTTGTATCCCATTTCCTGCAACTACAATTTCTTTTTTCCAAGTCCACAGTGAAGCTTTGTAGTCCATTTTTAACTTCAAACTATGTATGACTTGCCCAACAAGCAAGCCACCTACTACTTGTAGTCTTTTCCCTATGCAACCTTTTAAGCACTTTAGGGCATATCTCTGATTCCACTCT
The DNA here is from genome assembly GCF_001633185.2 of Quercus lobata. Classification (NCBI taxonomy): domain Eukaryota; kingdom Viridiplantae; phylum Streptophyta; class Magnoliopsida; order Fagales; family Fagaceae; genus Quercus; species Quercus lobata. Next base: position 32,661,567 of record NC_044908.1, on the reverse strand, counting down.
CATGATCTTTTGTTTGTTCTCTTGAAACTTGGTCATAAGATATAACCTGATGGACTTCAGCTATAATCACACACAAGATGTTAATCAAACAATGTATCAAATAATGTATCTGACTAATTGTTACTCAAAGGCTTAGATTCATATCATAGTAATTATAGGCTTAGATCTAAACTTCAGAATCCTGCTGTTAAAACTCTCACACATGTTGTTCAGTACTGTATCACTCAACCCATCCTCACTGAACATGTGTCTGGCCCATATGGTGGTTGAATGATCTTACAACCAACTGTGTTCATCCTCATCAATTCCCTTCAGTTCATCCATCAGCCTATCAAACTCAGCTTTATAAGTAACTTTGGCTGCTTTCCAAAACAACTCTCTTATCAGAACACCAGGATGGTTCTTCTGGAGATTATTGTAGAGGTGTCTGCAGTAGATCCTATGCTCATATTGTGGCCAATTATCAATGAAGGTTTGCACCAACCCCTATGAGTACAACAACAACAATTGTGGTGTTAGTAACTCTATACATCCAATATGGTAATGCATATAGATACGGGAAATAACATACATACCTTCTGCTGGTCTGATATAAATGTTCATCTTGTGTTCTGACCTATGTCTACAAGTAGCAAATTTATGAACCATGTCCAAGAGTCTTTAGTTTCAGCCTCCACTACAGCATATGCAAGTGAGAAGTACTCTTCATTAGGGTCTCTAGCAACTACTGTGACTAATTGCCCACCTAACTTAGTCTTCAAGTGGCAGGCATCCAACCCAATTATTGGCCTGCATCCAGCCATAAACCCTTTCTTACAACCCTCCAGGCATATGTACAACCTCTTAAAATAAGGAACCCCACAGATCAAGTCCATCTCAGCAGCCAAATCATTTTCATTGAAGGTGTGTACCTTCATAAGTATGGTACTGCCAGGGCTAGCCTTCCTCAACTCTTCACAATACTCCCAAAGTTAATTGTACTACTGTGTGTGAGCCCCATCAACATATTCTCTTGCTTTCTCCCTAGCCCTATTGGCTTTTCCCGGAGTTATATTTAGTGTAAACTACTCATGTACAGCATCTTGGATGTTTTTTAGTTTCATGTTAGGTTGTTGTTGAGGTCCAAAAAATCACAGCACCTAAGCCCAAATAAATAAGCACAAGGGGCCATGGAAAAAAGAGAAGAAATGGTAAGCCCAAAAGGCTTGAAGCCCAAAAAAACATAAAGAAAAAAAAGACAAGCCTGGAAGTCTATGAGAAAAGAAGAAAGAAAAAGAAAAGAAGCCCAGATCAGGAGATTGAAGAATTACCAGTGTGAAAAGAAAGCCAAGTCGGGATCCTCAGAGACTGCCAAAAGGCTCAGGATCCTCGAGGCATGTAATACAGTCAAGAAAGGATTAAGACAGCTCAAAGGAAAAAGCCAAAAGAACACAAGAAATAGAGGATGGGCACGTCCTTCTCAGGTACCAAATGATCCAGCAAGAAAAGAAGAAAACCTGGAGTGACTTCTCATAGCGCAAGTGGGCGGTACCTCGGGGAACCAGAATGAAGGGGTATAAAAAAGGGAGTAGCAGCAAAGGACTTTCAAACTGATAGAATGGGATTCCGCCCATTTGAGAAAAAAGATAAAGAAGAAGGACGGCCAAAAGTTGAACCGTGAAGAACGTGACCTCAACGCACTTCAAAATAGGTAGTTAGCCATGGACTTTCAAAGAAACAACACTAAAAGGAAGGAAATAATGAAAAACAGGGAAAACTGAATCTTCTGGGCGATGGGCACAACACAGGCTCTGGTACCCAGGGGGGCAAAACAGGGGAATCAATAGTTCTTCGGGACTCCATAATAACACTATAAAAAGGGGGGAAGGATTGCGAAGAGGGGAAGAAAAAAATTTACAACAGAATCATTGAGAAAGTTCTGTCAAAAAGAAAACTCAGAGAAATTAGTAAATTACTTCCCAGTATCCCAAAAAAAGCCACTATAGCACATACTCGGATTCAAAAAGAATCAAATTTTGCAAGTCTTAAAGGCTTGAATAGCCATCTAAGACTGTAATTTTTAAACTTGCTTGAACCTTGTATCATGTCTTAGTGAGCACACTGTAATCATAATAAAGAAAATTCAATGAAGCATTCCCTATTGATTTGAGGATCCCTAACCATTACTTTGTGCATTTACTGTTTGCTTTTGCATTACTTTGCTGTTTTGATTGTTGTTCAATACAAATATCCTTGTTTGTTAGTTTATGTATATTGTAGGAAGTATGCCCTGTACACCACTTGATTCTTAAATAGCCCTTTAGCTGCGGTGAATCAAAGCTCAGTCCACCGAACTACAACTATTTGGCCCAGGATCCTTAGGCCCGAGTGCTAGAAAAAAAAAAAAAAAAAGCACTCTCACAGTTGTCTTCTCACCTTCTTCATCAACTTCTTCCCAATGTATGAAGAAGTGCACCTTGGATTCTTATAACTCCTAGTGCATGTGTGTTTCAGGTTCAGTGCTCTTAGTTGGTAGCTCTTCTCTCTTGGCAGCTTTGCTAGATATGCCACAAACTTGTAGTTTTCCTGGCAAAACTGCTCTTACCCTCTGCAAATCATTTTTTGCAAATCTAATCTCCTAGTCACCATGAACTGCATAATCAGTTATAGCTTCTTTGAATTGCTAAGGTGTTGTGAACAACATATCTTTCTCAAATATGATATGTTCAACCTTTGCAACTGGCTTAAACACTGAGAAGGTCCTCTTTTGTCCCCCCCCCCCACCTTCCCTTTCCCATAGGTGTTTTCAGTTCATCCTCAGAGCTATCATCAGTATCATCCCCAATATCATCATTAAATGATGATTCCTCAAGACTGTGCAACTCCTCACTCTCATAATCAGAGTTCATTACACTAGCACCCATTTGTAGTGGTTCAGTAACATCCTCATCAGAACCATCCCAACTATCACTACTGTCCTCCACAAACTCTCTCTCATCAGGATTCACTACGTCTTCATCCTCTAGGCCACTTCCTTCACCATCACCTCCTTCATTATTACTGCTATCAACTACATCCTTGTCCTCATATGGGTGCTGAGTCATAGGTTCCTTACCTACTGTCCTAGAATACACCTCTACAGCATCAACTTCAACAACATCATCATTATCAACCTCCTCAACCATTGGTGTGTTACTTTCTCTCCTAGAGTAGGCTTGTTCAACATCTACTTCAATGTGATCCTCATTATTATCTTTATTATTATTGTTATAATCTTCACTACCAAAATTACTGCCACATCCTAAAAGGTTTTGCTCCACTGCCAATGACTGCACATTTTCCCTAACATGCTCACCTTCATCCACTAGTATAAGATTATCCACAGGGTGCTCTAAAAACACATGAATTTCTTCATAACCAATCACTAAATCTGTCATAAACATGGCATCATCATCATCAACTATCAAATGGAAATTAGCTCTCTCTAGATCACTACCAGGCATTTTATACCAAATCTTGCTCATAGAGGTGTACCCAAACTCCCTACATATACCCTCAATCTCTGTCTTGGACCACCTATCAGGGTCATAATTGTCCACTATATCCACTTTACCTCCCATATATTTTCGAAGGTTATTAGTAAAATACTCACCATGATGCACAGACAAACTAAATAGCTCATTCATGCTGCATGCAAAACACATATAAACCATTAGTTAACAACAACACTCATTAGTTAACAAAATATAAACCATTGGTTAAATAATACTGACTACATTCCAAAACAGCACTCATTAGTTAACAAAATATCACACATTAATTATTTACTAACTCAGCACTCATCATTCCATAATCCACCTCAACTGTTTTGAATTATATAATATGGTAATGCACATTATCTTCAACAGGGGAGTAGAGGGACCACGTTGGAAAGCACAAACAGACACATATTAAACAACAATGTCATAAAAAATAGACACATGCATAGTAATCTACAAACAAACACATGTTAACATTATATATCATAAGTATTTTGGCCCACTAATTCAGTATACATCACACACAGAATCAGCCATTATCTTCAACAGGGGAAATCGTGGACCACATTGGAAGCCACAAAGAAACACATACCCAGACAAGGACCAACAAATAGTCAAAAGTAACTAAACAAACATAATAAAGTCAAAACCCAAACAATGAATATACAAAAACAACATTGTGGCCCCTACGCATAATACAAAGCTAGCTATATATAAGGACATACACAGAGAGAGGGCTAATACCTATGTGTTTGGTCTCTATCTCACAGAGATAGAGATCTCACTGCTTTTCTTTTCTCTGCTATTCCAAGAAAAATGGGTTTGAGTATATATATTTCTGGGTTTGTTTGTTTGCAATGGTGGTTTGTTTGTCTGCTATGATGGTTTGATGGTTATCTCAAATCGGGAGAGAAGGTGGACTGATTTGGTTTAGGGGTTCACAGAAAGAGAAGGTGGACTGATTTGGTTTGGGGGAAGGCGGACTAATTTAGGGGTTCACACGCACCATTTGGGGGGTAGTGAGGGTCACTTGTGAATAAAGGGGCAGGAAACCCATGTGGCATGGGTGACGAGAGCCACAGTGAATTTTTATTAATATTTTAATCAATCTGTTAGCCACGTCAGCTATTTCTGTCTGTTGGCTAACGGAAAGGACTAAAATAACACGCGTTAATTGGATTAGGGACTAAAAGTGGTAAAATAGAAATGACCCCAAAATGTAAGGACGAAAAGTGCATTTATGCCTTTTAAGTATTGTAATCTTGTTACCATTGTTATTAATAAAGTATCCTTTTAATTTTCTTGTTTTTATTGTTAACTTGTGCATTTCTCAAGAAGTCCTATTAAGTTAGGTTATACAGAATCCATTCCCTTTTTAGCAAAGTTAGTTTCCTGTCTTGAGTGGTGTTTAATCATTTCTAGCAGATTGAAAATTGATTTGTACGCAAACAAAAACTTATTTTAGCCAATGGACATTGGCAAACTGGAACTTTGAGCTGTTGGATATGTGGAAAAATGGGCTGATCTGGCTTTACTCTAATTAATGTGATTCGGTTGACTTAGTTCCATTCAATTTGTTGTAATTAAGGACTTACTATATTCAAAAGTTGCTAAATTTGAGGGATTATGTTAACTAGTGTTCATGGTGATTGAACGAGAATTTATTGTAGAGTTGGTAGTTGTCAATGGCTTAATTGTCTCTAGGAGATTTGGTACAATTACCATGGAGTTGTGACATCTAATAGTTAGAAAGGTTAAAAAGTAATCTTTTGAAAGATTAAAAAATTTTCTAATCCAAAAACTAAGATTAAAAGTGAATTTTTAACTTTCAATCTCACCCATTGATTTAATTCACTGTTGCAAGGTGAATTTTCCCATGGGCTTTTTATGTGGGCTTGGACTACATAGGAAAAATATGAAAAAAATATTATGGGTACATGCCCATTTAGCAAGCAAAAGCTTTGTTTCGTAAGACACTCAAAATGGTACAAGTCAATTTTAGTGCTAGGGGTTTCTTTCTACCTGAAGAAACAAACAATCACAACTTGCAACTATCATTATACCATGTGAAATTAAAAAAAAAAAAAAAATTGTATATCAAGTAAGGGAGTCAATCTCATACCGAATGCCGTATCGGTTTGGTTAAGGAAACGATATATTTCGGTACTAGTTAATACTGGTGCACCGTACAACATTACCTTAGTTCAAAACAAATTATTCAAAGGTTTAGCATCAACTAAAAGCAAAAACAAAACATATAAAAAACAGAAAAACTTAAATTGTTCATTACATACTAAAAAAACAAGTAAAAGCAATGCAAATAAGTTAACACAAGTTATACAATATCATCTGCTCTCATCCTTCATAAGGATCTACATTATGACCATAAAATACATGAGTGCAAGTATTTGTCAACACAACATCATTATCATTATCATTATCATCCTCATCAAGAACAACATTATCATCTTCCAAAGTCATTGTTGATAATGGTTCTTGAATGCTAGTCCAATTCACATCTTGCTCAATTAGTAACACAAATTTAGGTTCCTCAGCTACCCAATCCTCCATTAAATCAATATTATCAAGCCTTATAGGATCCAAGGCATCCTTTATCCTTCTAATGTTCCTACCAAAATCAATATCATACATTAGTGACATTTTCTAATCATTTAAAATAAAAATTGAATATATTTAAAAACATACATTTCTTGTAACATTAGATTATAACAAACAAATACTAAGTAATTTAAACGTTTATGCTCAAGTTTATTTCTCCTCTTGGAATGGACAAACTCAAATGTGCTCTAATTTCTTTCACAAACAATTGCACTACAACACTGACTTAGCACTTAAACTTTTGTAATTTTGGAGTGTCATTTCCAAATTGCTTCCACCAAGCAACTTCCAAAAATAAAAGAAATTAATGATTAAGTGCAAAGAAAATAAAAAATTTCCAAATGAAGTATGTATATTTATTACTAGAAACTATAGATACATATGGTATACCTTGACTTAGGGTCTGTTTGGATACCGCTTATTGTTGAAAACTGAAAATTGAAAATACTGTAGCAAAATAATTTTTAAATATGTGAATAGTGCCGTGGAACCCAGGCTAGAAGTTATATTTGCTAAAAGAGGTACTTGTGGGTCCCATGAACAATGCATGGGACCCAGCCAAGGAAACGCAAACGCGGATAGCAACGCAAACCCACTCTTAGTTTTTCACGTTGGTGAATTGCCATTGTCATTCCAAAGTCACCTAAAGATTTTTTGTACTCTTCAATTTGAGAACTAAGTATGTCTTGCTCATCAGGATTAGAAACCAACCTTGTAATGGTATTAAGTAGGCATTTTGTAACATCCTTTTGCTTCTTAAATGAAGGCTTAAAGAAGATTCTAGGGTTGACATAACAACCTGATACATGTAATGAACTATGAAGTTGTTTATCCCACTTGAAATTAATGATACTAGTGAATGGTATATATGTAGAAATTTTATTCTTCAAACTTGATTTAATATTCTCCTTTGCTTTATCCATTGCCTTATACAAGTATCCTATCGCAGGTTTTTCATTCCCATCTAGAAGACGTAGTACTTAGTTAAAGGCTTACTAATTTTCACTATTCGTTAGCATTGTAACCAAAACTCTTTTATCTTCCAAGATAATTGCAGTCATCTAATTTCCAATGATATCTTTAACATATCCAGATTCAACCCATAGATCACAAGTAAACATTTGCCTAAGTTCTTTCTTGAACTTAATTAGACATTGAAGACTTAGAAACTTAGTTGCAAACCATGTGATGAGTGATGACTGGACGACACAAATCCCTACCATTAGTGAAGTCGCTTCTCATCAGATATAAAATCTAGCTATGGTTGTATATGAATTTATTAATCTTTTTTGCCTTTTGAATAGTTTCGTCACTGAAAATATCTAGAATTTGAAAAATTTTCCAACATTAAATCAATGCAATGAGCTGCACAAGGAGACCAAAAGAATGACCCACATTCCTACATTAACTTCTGTGAGAGTGCTTTTTTTTTTTTAGCATGCAGGCCCAAGGATCCTGGGCCAAAGAATTATAGTTTGGTGGACTAGGCTTTGGTTCACCACAGCTAAAGGGTTGTTTTAGAACCAAGTGGTGTACAGGGCATACTTCCTACAATACACATAAACTAGCAAACGAGAATATTTGTATTGAACAACAATCAAAATAGCAAAAGTAATGCAAAGCAATCAGGAAATATACAAAGTAATGGTTAGGGATCCTTAAATTAATAAGAAATACTTCATTGAATTTTCTTTATTATGATTACAGTATGCTCACTAAGACATGATACAAGGTTTAAGTAAGCTCAAAAATTATAGACTTAAGATGGCTATTCAAGCCTCTAAGACTTGCAAAGTTTGAATCTTTTTGAATCCAAGTATGTGCTATAGTGGCTGTTTTTAGGATACCGGGAGATAGTTTACTAATTTCTCTGAGTTTTTCTCGACAGAACTTTCTCAATGATTCTATTGTAATTTTCCTTTTTTTTTCTTCACAATCCTCCCCCCTTTTTATAGTGTTACTTTGGAGTCCCGGGGAACTTATTGATTTCCCTATTTTACCCCCTGGGTACCAGAGCCCGTTTTGTACTCATCGCCCAGAAGGTTGAGTTTTCCCTGTTTCTCATTTTTTTTCTTCCTTTTGGTGCTGTTTCCTCGAAAGCCCATGGCTGACTATCTTTTTTAGAGTGTATTTGTTTCTGATGTCACATTCCTTATGGTTCAGCTTTTGGTCGTCCTTCCTCTTTATCTTTTTTCTCAAATGGGCGGAATCCCACTCTACTGGTTCAAAAGTTCTTTGCTGCTACTTCCTTTTTTATAACCCTTTATTCCGGTTCCCCGAGGTACCGTTCATTTGTGCTATGGGAGGTCACTCTAGGCTTTCTTCTTTTCTTGCTGGATCTCTGATATCTGAGAAGGATGCATCTACCCTCTGTTTCTTGTGTTTTTTTGGCTTTTCCTTCGAGCTGTCTTAATCCTCTCTTGGCTGTGCTACATGCCTCGGGGATCCCGAGCCTTTGGCAGCCTTTGGGGATCCCGACTCAGCTTTCTTTTTACATTGGTTCTTCTCCAATCTTCTGATCTGGGCTTCTTTTCTTTTTCTTCTTTCTATTCTCATAGAATTTCGAGCTTGTCTTTTTTATGGTTTTTTGGGCTTCAAGCCTTTTAGGCTTACCACCTCTTTTCATTTTTTCTATGGCCCCTTGTGTTTATTTCTTTGGGCCTGAGTGCTGTGATTTTTTTTTGGACCTCAACAACTTCTTTCCTGTAGCCTTGTAAGTAGTACTATTATCTATAATGAACTGCACAATGTGCTCAACCCCAACTTGTTGAATAACTTTATCAAACAACTTAAACAATGTCTATGCATCCTTCGTTAGGCCTGACACATCAATGGATTTAAGAAACATGGTATCTCTCGGACAATACACTAAAAAATTAATGATTGGATCTTTCTTTTTGTCCACCCATCGGATATTATTGAACACCCATAAACTTTCCTATAAATTTTCTCATCTAAGAGAAGATCATTAATTTCATTCTCATGCTTTTGTAATAAAGGTCGCCTCAATTCATGATAAGAAGGTGCCTTAAAACCAGGCCCAATAGATGCTACCCCATCCAAAACTTCTTGATAATATACACTCGGTACAAGGCCTGTACGACCAATATTTAAATGTTTAAGAAACATCAGCGTTTCTGTACCTGTGCACATATTGATATGATAATTGATAAATACCAGTCATATCGGCTGATACGGTACGAGATTGACTCACTTGATATTAAGGCAAAAAAATGTAATTTGACATTATCTATCCCCACAAAAATTATTCGATGAGTAAATGTTTGAGATTTACAGCAGTTCCACTACAATCATTCTACTTACTGAAAATTGTCATTCTCCTAGTAGTTTCATACCTAATAAAATCTATTGCGAACAACTAAGAAACTTATTATTATTATTACTATTATTATTATTATTATTATTATTATAGAATTTCAACTTATGGCATTCATGTAGGATTTATCACCAACTCTATTTTGGATGGTGAAACATTTTTCATGTGTTACGTCATATGTGTTTGCGTATTAGGGACAATAGCTTAGGCTAGGTGAAGAGAAGTTCAAGATGCATGTGTTGCCTTTGTTGACTTTTCTTTTGCCAAGTTTTCTACATTTTCAACTTGTAGGTTTATAGGAGTATTTTTGTCTCCTTAGTGTAGTATTGCGGTTCCTAATGGGGATTGATAGAAATTGTAGGAAAATTAACTTAATTTGAGGTAGTCACCCTTCATAGAGAAATATTAAGAGAGAGAGAGAGAGTGAGGAAATGCACTAAATAATGAATTGGTTTATTCTTCAATGATGGAAATGTGATTATAGGTAAGTTTTTATAGAACTACACAACTATTCTATTGGCCCACACGACCTTATCCTAATGGTCCTATTATTCCCCATGTGCATTAATAATTTCAACATGTGTTGAATGTGATTAACATGCTTGGAATATTGTAACTAAGTAAGTAAATTCATTCTATACCCAAATGTGGGTTTCTAACATTTCACTCTCCTTCAAAACACCTTGCCCACAAGGTGTTGTTGTAGTTGACAACAAAAGAGCACCTTGTCACAGCCCATAACTTGAGCAAGTAGATCCCATCATTAACTAGATCAACAAAGGAGCACTAAGAAATCATTATGTCGTGGCCTTTCTTTCTATCAAATACCAAATCGCTGACCATAAACTTCCAAACAAATGACCACCCATGCAACTCACGTGGGTAAGGAGATAATTGTCCACAAACTGCAAATAATGCAGTAAATGGATCCAACTGATCACATTCCCACGAAGCTAATATTGAGGATAAAGAGAGTTTCTTGAGAGCAATTTCTATATCTTCACAACCTTTAAGATCCCAACTTACACCTAAGTCCTTATAAAAATTATGATCAACTCGATTATGGAACCCATCATTTATCCCACCACAGCCACCACAAAAAGGATCTAGTTCAAATTCAATTGCATTGCCACCAATGTTAGTGGCTGTTAATTTTATGCCCTCATTCTTGATTACATGAGCAACCGCATCTGTTGAAGTATGAGTTTGGCCACAGTTAAACACCATTGGATCACTCGTATTCACACCAATAGCAACAACATCATGCATTCTTGGATCATCACCACCTTCTTTGTTGGTTCTTTGGATTAAACTTCAAGGGCAGTGTGTACATGGATATCATCATTCACTTTGTCACAAAAATCAATGTCCCAGCTTGCAACTACAGCAGTAGATTCTTGAAACTTGATTTGTTCTTCGAGTTCCATTGAATCAAGAGATTGTAACTCATCTTCTATCATGTTCTCAAGATCCTCTTGCAATCTTGAAAGCTCTTCTTTCATAGCCTTTTTAGATTCAACCAATGCCTTGACATTCTCTAAAATATCCTTAACATCCTTCGAAACTTTGTTCACCATTTGCTTTATTTCTTTCTAAAGTTTTCTTTGGTCACAATCACTCTTCTCAAGATCAACAGCTCTAATACCACTTGTTAGAAACCTAGTGGTTCCTAATGGGGATGGATAGAAATTGTAGGGGAATTGATAGGAATTATAAGGAAATTAACTTAATTTGAGGCATTCACCTTCCATAGAGAAATATTAAGAGAGAGAGAGAGAGAGAGAGAAAGAGAGAGAGAGAGAGAGAGAAAGGAAATGCACTAAGCAATGAGTTGGTTTATTCTTCAATGATGGAAATGCGATTACAAGTAAGTATTTATAGAACCATAAAACTATTCTATTGTCCCGCATGGCCTTATCCTAATGGTCCTATAATTCCCCATGTGCATCAATAATTCCAAGATGTGTTAAATGTGATTAACATGCTTGGACTTGTAACTAACTAACTAAATTCATTTTATACCCAAATTTGGATTCCTAACATATTTTTTTCTATATAAATTTCTTCTATGGATTATATCAATCATCCAATAGAAGTATTGTATCCAATAATCCAAGAAGTGTGTGGTAGCCCAATAAGTGTTGTTTCTTCAAAGAGTAGTATTCAACAAGTGTAAGGAAAACAGCAAGAGAGAAATAGTGAGAGGTGTGTGTAGCAAAGTGTGTGTAATGTATTAAGCATCTATAAAGCTTCTATTTTATTAATAAATCCTTTTTTTTTTTTGAGAATCCAGCCGAAGCTTTTCATTATATTGAAAGTGAAATTTTGTCAAGGATTACAAAGTTGTTAGCCTCATAGTGAATATCTTCCCTCCATATCTATGGAGTAGAATTTTTTTTGGCTAATTTAGCAAGCTTATCCACTACTGTATTACCACTATGTTTTACATGGGAAAAAGAAGCAAAGCAAAATTGAGAAACTAATTTTCAAGTTTCATCAGTTATGTGACCGAAGCCAAACTTGGCAAGGTTGTTGTAAGGTGCTTGTAAACTACTTCGGAGTCTCCCTAAAAAATTACCACTTAGAGACCAAGTTCAATGGCAAAAGTGACTGATCTTTGCTAAGCTAAAGCCTTTAAGTCATCCACTGATGGAGGCATCGTTACCTTCTCTGATAGAGCTGCAATTACTGATCCTTCAGAGTTCCAAATTACAATTCCCAGGCCTGCATAGTCCAAATCGTTGAAGATTGCTCCATCACAGTTGGCTTTGAGCTGAAGCGGTGGTGGTGGGAGCCAATGTGTTGGGTGACTCATTGTAGCAATGAGGAGCGATAGAATTATGGCTGCCTGAAATTCATTGAGCTGCTCCAAAGCATCCTTACAAATTTGAGACAATGGCAGCAATGGACTGCCCACTCTTGATGCATTTCAGTTTGCCCAAATTCTCCAAGCTATGTTGGCGACTGTTTCAGGCAGGTTGGTTTCTTTGAGGAGCAAGATGCCATGAAACAAGTCCCTGAAGTTTACAAACCATTTCGATAAGAAAACTCGGCATGCCTCAATTTCCCACTAAATCTCCTTCAGCCCAATACACCCACATAGTGCATGTGCTAAGTCTTCCACCTCACTACCACACCTCTCACAGAGTGCATTTGGAATGGATACACTGTGATGCCCCAATTTGATTGAGTGTGTGGGTGTGTGGTGAGTCCCACATCGGGTATTTACTAGGTTGAACTGGGCTTTATTAACAACTACAAGGAGCCTCAATTGTGACTAGTCCTTTTGAGGTATAGCACAGTTGTGGCTAGCGTTTTTCCTTAGGTTGTTACCAATGGTATCAAAGCTGGCCTGGTAACCCCATGTGGGCTCAGAGACACTACTCCACAAAGTGGACCCTAACGAGGACGTTAGGGATTTAAGTGGGGGAGATTGTGATGCCCTAATTTGATTGATTGTGTGATATGTGTGGGTGTGTGATGAGTCCCACATTGGGTATTTACTGGGTTGAACTGGGCTTTATTAATAATTGCAAGTGGCTTCAATTGTGAGTAGTCCTTTTGAGGTATAGCGTAGATGTGGCTAGCGCTTTTCCTTGGGTTGTTACAAATGGTATCAGAGCCGGCCCGGTAACCCCATGTGGGCTCGGAGACACTACCCCACAAAGTGGGCCCTAACGAGGACGTTAGGGATTTAAGTGGGGGAAATTGTGATGCCCCAATTTGATTGAGTGTGTGGGTGTGTGATGAGTACCACATCGGGTATTTACTGGGTTGAACTGGGCTTTATTAACAACTATAAGGAACCTCAATTGTGACTAGTCCTTTTGAGGTATAGCGCAGATATGGCTAGCGCTTTTCCTTGGGTCGTTACATACACGCTTGATTAAATTCAATTTTGTTGGGAGGGAATCAGTGCAGGCACGCCAAATGAAGTGTCATATTTTACTAGGGACATTAAGAGATAGTTGAGGGCCATTTGTGAGAATCTAGGTGGAAAGAAGGAAAGCCCAATAACAAGGGCAGTAACGAATTGGCAAAGCAGACAGCAAAACCATCAGGCCTAAGCGGCAGGAATAATGGATCACAGGCCCAAGAAATAAACAAATGGGCCTTGAAGAGGCAAGTGGGCTTAAAGAAGCCCAGAAAGAGAGAAATAGCATCCCATGGACAGTGTATGATGTAGAAAAGTGAGAAAGGGCCGCCGTAAGTCCAAAGTAATGCAAACTAAGAAAGTAAGGGGTTTATGGCAAGCCCATGAACTCCAAGGATAAGAATAAGGTTATTGGGCCAGAGAAGCTCAATGAAGTTAGTAAAAGCCCATGGAAATGCAGAATTAGCAAAAGGGCCGAGGAAGCCCAAAGAAAGCAAACAGGCCAAGGATGCCCAAGGAAAAGACAAAAGGGACATGGGAAACTAAGGAGTAGGCCAAAGAAATGTAAGGCCCATCATCAAATAAAGCCCAACTCCTAAGAGGAGCGGGAAAACAAAAAGCAGCCCACATAAAAGGTCAAAGAACACGGACGACAAGCCTCCAGACCACGGTAAACGAATGGGCAGCAGGCAAATTTTGGACACATATGAAAGGAAGGCACGCGTAAAGCCCAGGCACCACCAGCCTGTACCCAGCCAATACAAGGCATGGTGAGGTCGGGGGTCAGAGATTTAGAGGGCATGGTTTGGTGGTGGGGAGAGGGAAAAAATCTATTTTAAAGGTTCCGGCTCAGGCTCTTTTAGGGAGGTGTCCTGCTGGGATGGCTTACTACCCAAAAGAGGCAAGATGAGTTGGAACCACTAAGTGCATGCCATGAGGGATAGGAAGAGAGAAAGAACCCAGACCATAGCAGAAAAGGGTGCCATGGCGGACAAGCAAACAAAATACTCTTCCTTGTCTGGTGGTGGGAGGGTGACACATAGACGGAACAGTAATGGTAGGCCAGTACACCCAGACCAGACAAAGGGAGTTAAGGGCTAAAACAGTAAAATCTGGTCACGACAGACACTATAAAAAGAGGGTCTTGCCGTGAGCAGAAGGAGGAGGATGGAACTTCGACTAAGAAATAGGAACTTAAAAAGAGAAACAAAGAAATAGAAAAGAGAGGGGGGAAAAGAAAGAAAGAAAACCGCAAGAAAGAAAGACAAAAGTGAGAATGAGAACGGTAGGCATGCACCGGTAGATTGGTTCCCTCTCTCCCTCATGAAATCTTGCTCTCTGTGAAAACCTCAAAGAGCATCTGTGCAGAAAAACCACTCAGGTCCGTTTCCCTTAGGACGGTTAATCTCCATGGCAGGACTCTTTCCTGAGAGATTAACCGCGTTGAGAAGGAATGTTCTTTCCTCTTTGGCTCTGCTCCTGCGGATCGGATCTTGATTAATTTCCCTAACATTTTGACTAATCTATATATATTAATATTTTTTAACTTCTGTTCTGTTCTTTCCCTTCTGTAAAAACGATTAATATTGTGTTGTAATTGAGTTCAAGGGCTGTTTGGTCATTTCCCATTGAGTGGCTAGATATTTTTTGTTTATTTTATTATTATTGTGTCTGTCTGTCACAACTTGCTTGAAACAGTTCTGCCTGCAATAAACACGTTCCTGGCAAACTTGGCTTAGTTTGCGCACAAGTCGAACCAACTTAAGTTGCAGCTGGATCGGTCCCAACTCCCTTATTCAGAAAACTTGGGCTTAGTGCTGTAGGAAACAACCCAAAACCACTAGCACAGCCCACCACCTTACAATTGGCGACTTCATTGGGGAGTTGGGAAGCAGATAGAGGTGAAAAAAAAAAAAAAAAAAAAAAACAAAGCTCCTCGTAAAAAATGCCACCAAAGTCCAAAACGACATGAAATATGAGTGTCGTACCCTCACAAGCAGAATCCAGGCCAACAACGCCCCACCAACAATAACCTAACCAAGCGGAAGGTGCCAACAGAACGGGGGTTGATCCTCAGCCACAGCCAAGAGCCCCCACGGATAATGTCAGTACTTTTATTGAAGTATTACAATCATTGCAGCACTCGTAGCAATAAATGATGGAAGAGATTCGTCAACTAAAAGCAGACAAGACGAAGGAGAAAGGCAGCTAGCATGACCCAGAGCATGCGGCAGACAGAGAAGAGATGCTAGCAGGAGGTGTCCCACGTAACGCAGAACAGCGCTTCATTACTATAGCTGAAGTAGCGGCTCTCCTGGAACAAGAGAGAGCCAGAACACCTAAGGAAAGGTTTTACGCACGAAGGCCTCCTTACCCTCTAAAAGTACTCAGCAAACCATACTCCGAGAGGTATGAGCCAAGGGCCTTTGCACAATACAATGGCAGGAAGGGAAGGGCAGTTGAGCACGTGAGCAAATTTATTGATACCCTTGGCCCTTACGCCGCAGACGAAGACCTATGTCTGCGAGAATTTTCAAAGTCACTATGTGACCGGGCATACACTTGGTACATTGGCTTAAAACCAAGATCGATCCCAACTTGGGATGACATGGTGGATGTATTTTGCACTAAGTACTTCCACGGAGAGGAAATAGTAACGCTCGCAACCCTACAAGCGACCAAGCAAAGGAATGGTGAAGATTTGATGGAATACATCAAGAGGTTCAGGGATATAGCACTTGACTGCTATGACCATTGTGAAGAAAGGACCTTAGTAGAAATGTGCATGACTAACATGATTCGGGAATTCAAAATTGTCCTGGAAAGTCTAGAAATTTCCTAATTTGCACAGCTATTGCAGAAAGCCAGGAAGACGGCCCAGTCTGTAAAATCCAGTTCAGACAAAAAAACGCTTCGCAGGCTATGGCAGTGTCCATTGGAGAGCAGAGAAGGAAAACAGAAGGGAGGGAATATGATACGCCCCCACCCATACCATGTACTCCTAAGGAGCTGGATGTGCTACTAGACAAATGGATAGTGGACGAAATCTTTAAACCCAACCAGGTTTCCAGAGAAACCACGGAGGAAGAAAGAAGAGATCCTTGCTTCTGTCGCCTGTACAACTATGTACAACATCCCACCGTAGAATGCTGGCGCTCAGCAGATTGATGCACCGCAGGATTAAAGAAGGCACATTGAAGTTAACCCAACAGGAAGTCCAAAGAAACCCACTCCCGAACCACAAGGGAAAGGGTATAGCAATAGTGGTAATATGTGTAGACCCGGGGGAGGAGGAGGAAGAGAACTTGGCCCTGCCTGCCGCGGCGATTACCACTCTACAGCAGAGTGCCAAATTCAAAAATTTGTTTGACCAGTTGGGACTCACAGCAAAGGAAAGAAAGATAGCCATAGAAGCTTTGGCGAGTATCGCCTCCGGGGTAGGGGTAGAATGCTTATCAGTAGAAATGCCAGAAGATAGAGCCCTCCTACAGGAATCAACAGAGATCACATTTAGCAATAAGGACATGGAGGTGGGACACCCGGATCATAAGAGGCCTCTCTATTTGGCAGCATCCATAAATCAAATCTCCATCAAGAGAGCCTTGGTAGATACAGGTGCTTCTGTAAACCTCAATCCGTTGAGCACCTTGCAAGCAGCAAGAATTTCAGAAAGAAAGATCCAAGGATGCCCGATGGAGGTAACAGGGTTCGGCGGAAAAGGCGAGTACACCGCAGGCCACATTCAGTTGTGGTTGAAAGTAGGTCCTATCTTTAGCCCGTTTCCATGTGGTCAGAACAGAAGTATCCTATCATGTGCTTTTAGGAAGGCCCTGACTATACAAACACCAACTAGTCCTATCCACCTATCATCAATGTGTGAAAGAAAGATTGAATGGCAGGATGATACGTATAGCTGCATACCCCTCACCATTTGAGCAAGCAGAAGCTCACTTAGTGTAAACCATGTTTTACGACCAATGGGCTCCATCCGGGGAAAGCTCGGTTTCAAAGCCGCGAGGTACCTTCGTGCCTAGGTGGGAAGATGTCTAAGGTGACCCAAAACCCGATCTAAGGGAGCTACTGGCACGAAAGAAGAAAAGAAAAGAAGCACCTGCCGTAGAGCCAGACGACACACCCCAGTGCATCAAGGTCCGAGGCCTTGATGGCAGGATCGTGTATAAGTTATGAAGGCACGTAGGGCCCACGAGTGAGATGTAAGCGGGCCCCACCCAAGAAGGGCAACACGGGAGTTTGGCGTGTTGTGTCGCTCAAGAAAGTTTGGGAAAGGAAGAAGAAAAGGATGGGGAAGTTGTGATAGAATAGGACACATAGGTTGTGGTAGAAGGAGAATTGGAAGAAGTTGACCTGGGGTCTGATTCACAAGAACCAAGGCCTATCTCAATTAGTGCAAGCCTGACAGAAAAAGAGAAGTCATAACTAATATTGTTGTTGAAAGAATTCAAAGACGTTTTTGCTTGGGACTATAGTGAAATGCCAGGACTGGATCCCGGGCTAGTTGCGCGTATATTAAATGTAGATCCAGAGGCCAAGTCGGTGGCCCATCCTGCCAGGATATTTCACACAGAAATAGAAGGGCAGATAGTCAAAGAAATACAGAAATTGCTGGATGCAGGATTCATCGGGCCTATTCAACATTCTCGCTGGCTATCCAACATAGTACCAGTAAAGAAGAAGAACGGCCAGATAAGATGCTGTGTAGATTTCAGAAATCTCAACAAAGCCTGTCCAAAGGACGAGTTCCTGTTACCAAACATGGATTTACTAATAGATTCCGCGGCAAGAAGCGCCATGTTTTCGTTTATGGATGGTTTCAATGGATACAATCAGATCAGGAATGCATCAAAGGATGCAGAGAAAATTGCTTTCAGAACACCCATGGGCAATTTCTACTACACTATGATGCCCTTCGGGTTAAAAAAATGCAGGCGCAACTTATCAACGAGCAATGACGGCCATATTTCATGATATGATGCACCAGGAGCTAGAGGACTATGTGGATGACATAGTGGTTAAATCAAGGAGGAGAGAAGAACACTTTTGCGTGTTAAAGAGGGTATTTGAAAGATGCAAAGCTTTTAAGTTAAGAATGAATCCCCTCAAGTGCGCATTTGGGGTGTCCTCTGGAAAATTCCTGGGTTTCCTGGTTCACAGCAGAGGGATAGATGTGGACCCGGCCAAAGCGACGGCCCTAACAACTATGAGACCTCCGGCCACGGTAAAAGAGTTGAAGAGTTTCTTAGGAAAAGTCTCATATATCTGGAGATTCATCCCTGGATTGGCATCAATCACTTCTGCCTTCACCAAGTTACTCAAGAAGGGGCAAAGTTTTGAGTGGGGGGAAGTGCAGCAGACGGCCTTCAAGAGACTACAACAAATAATGATGAACCTTCCCACGGTGCAGGCCCCTATCCACAAAAAACCATTGCTACTTTACTTGCCACCAACTCGTATGCCATTGGTGCGTTAATCGCATAGAAAGATGGAGGTGGCATTAAGCAGCCAGTGTACCACATCAGCCGTGCTTTAAAGGATGCAAAGACTCGTTATCCAAGGGCATAGAGAACGTGCTTGGCCATTGTATATGCTTTGCAGAGGTTACATCATTATTTCTTGGCCTATGAAGTATGGCTGATGACTAAGTCCCATGCCATCAAAGCTTTGTTACAACAACCGATCCTCTCTGGTAGGATAACCCAGTGGTTGCTACAATTGTCACAGTACGACTTGAGAATGGGGACACCTAGGGCAGTGAAAAGTCAGGCTATAACAGATCTATTGGCACAGTTTCCAAGAGAGGAAGAATTCCCGTTGGATGATGAAGTTCCAGAGGAAGTAGCCGTGGCAGAAGAGGTCGGAGAACGGTGGGTATTGAAATTTGATGGGTCTTCTACTACCCAATCTGGAGGGGTGGGAGTAGTTTTGTATCATGAAGAAGACAAGGCAGTGGCGCTGTCATTCAAGCTGGAATTCCCCTGTTCAAACAACATGGTGGAGTACGAAGCCTACTAGCCACAGCTCTTGAAATGGGAGTCAAACATTTGAGGGTATTGGGAGATTCGAACCTGGTCGTCTGCCAGACCAAGGGAAGCTTTTCCTTAAAAGAGCCCAGCCTAATCCCATACAGAGCGATGGCCCAGAGGATGGAAGAAAAATTCTCAACCTTCGAAATAGAGCATGCTTCGAGAAATGAAAACCGGTTTGCGGATGCATTAGCTGCACTAGGGTCACAAATAATCTTCAAAGGGGATAGCACCAGGATAGAAGTCAGCAAAAGGGAAGAATCCATCATTGAGGTGTTGAAGGAAAAGTTCTGGGAGGAATAGGGCGAAGGGGATTGGCGAATCCTCATAAGGGAAGTCTTGATAAAGGGAGAAGATGCCACAGAATTAAAAATACTAAAAGATTACACCTTGGTGGGAGAGAGGCTGTATCGTAGGATGCCAGGTGGGGTCTTGTCCAGATGCGTGGGGCAGGAGGAAGCCTAGAGAAAATTGAAAGAAGTACAGACAAGACTTGCAGGTCCTGCGGGGAAGTCAGCCTTTACTGAAGATTTCAAAGGGCAGGCTTCTATTGGCCAAGTATGGGTAAAGATGCGGATCAAGTCCAAACCCAATGTGGGACCTGCCAGCTTGCGGTGGATAGGGAGGAAAGTTACGTTGTATTCGTCAGCGAGGACTGGAGGAGCCCTTTCATACAGTATCTAACAGAAGGTATCCTGCTACAAAAGCACAGTGAAAGATACAAGCTTAAGAGGTTAGCAACACGTTACTTCTTGTATAACATTGTCCTTTTCAAAAAAGGATATGATAGGGACCCTTTGAGGTGTTTGGGCCCTGAAGAAGCAAAAGAAATGATAAAAGAAGTACATTAAGGGGAATGTGGTGAACACCAAGGGAAGAAAAAGCTCTACAGATGCCTGCTGCAGATGGGCTACTACTGGCCAACCATGAAAAGAGATGAGACAGAATTTGTAAAAAAGTGCCACAGTTGTCAGGTACAAGCCAACTTAATTCATACCCATCTACAGAATTTACATAGCATGGCCACCCCATGGCCCTTCCACACTAGGGGGCTAGATTTAATAGGGCCAGTTAACCCACCATCATGTGGATACATATGGATACTAGTGGCTATAGAATATTTTACTAAGTGGACAGAAGTAGTGCCATTCCGTAAGGCCACAGGAGGAGCAGTGGCAAATTTCATCAAAGAAAATATAATTGTAAGGTTTGGGGTGCCTCACAGGATCATCAGTGACAATGGCACACCATTTGTCAATAGTGATGTAAGGAAGATGCTAGAGTTCTACCAAGTCAAGCACCACCGGTCATCGCTTTATTACCCTCAAGGGAATGGGCAAGCAGAGGCAACGAACAAAACTCTTATCAAGATCATCAGTAAAATGAGCCAAGAGTATACAGGAGGATAGACGACGCACCTGCCAGATGCTCTCTGGGCTTATAGAAAATCACCAAAGTCAGCCACAGGCTTTTCACCCTTTTCCTTAATCTACAGAACTCAGGTAGTAAGCCTGGCAGAAATAATGACATTGTCCCTAAGAGTCATGCAGATGCGAGAAAAGGAAAAGGAGGGAGAAGTCTTTGCGGTGGAAAGGTGTGAAGACCTAGAAGGACTTGATGAGAAGAGAGAAAAGGCCCAGGAACGCAGCCAAAGATACAGACAAAAGATGACTGAAGCCTATGGCAAGATGACCAAGGAAAGAGTGTTCGCAAAAGGAAAATTTGTGCTAAAGGTGGCAGACTATGTCAGGCAAGGCCTGGCAAGACCATCTAAGTTTGCACCAAAGTGGGAGGGACCCCTTGTGATAAGGGAAGCACATCAAAGTGGGTATTACCACTTTACTCAAATGGATGACAGAAACTTAATGGATCCCATCAATGGGAAATGGCTGAAACGTTATTATGCCTAGGGAAAAGAGTTATGTAGTTGTCCCTTTTTCTTTTGCTAAAAGATTTTATGTTTCCTTTACTTCTGTTTTTTTTTATTCCTTCAAGTGATTATGTCACAAAAAAATAATAATTTTGTAACGTGCTTTCATGTAATGAAAAAGTACGAAGTATTAACACCATGTCATAGTAATAGTAAAAGTAGTAGCAAAGTGTAGCATCATGATTACAAACCCAAACTATGGCAAACACACGCCAAATAAATACTACAGGAAACATATAAGTGTTCTGGATGACATAACAAAAGCAGGAAAGCAAAGAAAAGGGGAAGGGAACTGTATCATCATCAATGGAGTCCGGGAATGAGAGTTTGGTCTCCAAAATGACTGGGCCCACCAACGCCAGAAAGAAGGCACTTGCGACGATCCTCCAAGTCCGCCACCTCCTTCTTTAGAATCTCGATCCGAGCATCTATAGCATCAACGGCTGGCTGAACTCTCCTCATAAAAAGGGCTCGAGTAACCTCACGGAGGTGATCTAGAACAAACCCCACAGCAAAATCCACGCTGATAAGCTCCTAAATTACGAACCTCCACTACAAGATCCTCTCGATAGAGACAGTATCAACAAAGCTGTGCTCAATGTCGTTTAGCACGCATCCCAACATCTTCAAGAAATGCTTCCTAGCAGAACGGCCAAGACAGAATTCTTGCATAAAATTGCCACGGCTACTGTAGATCATTACCAAGTGAGAAACGCAATCCTCGGGAATCCAAAAACCATAAAAATCCACATAAAGAGGATCGGAATCCCAGAAGTCTGCCGGGCCAAGGTCGTTAATCTCTGGCTAATCAAAGCGAGCAAAGAAGGTTGCAGCATCATTCGCAGGGTCTGGGATGGTGGCAGAACTACTGCCCACCTCAAATTAAGAAGGGACAATGGGAAGCGGATCTATAAAGAAAAACGCAAGGAAAAATGAGAAGCCATGGTCTGGGAAGAAAAGATTTACAAAAAAATGATGAAGGAAAAAATAAAGGGGAAAGGAAACTTACTGGGTCCACCAAGAATGGGGGCTGCGGGTGCAACAGAAACAAGTACTATAGGTACAGCAGAAGCGGGTGTAGTAGGTACGGCTGAAAAGGGGACTGAAGGTGTGACAGGAACGGGCACTACAGGTATGGCAGGAGCAGGCATTCCTACACCTGTTGCGACTCCTGGCCCCTCAAAAGTCTCTGCAAGCAGGGAAGTAGGTGTACAGATGAAATGCAAGTACACATAAAAAAAGGGGGGAGGGGGGAGTGAACTTAGCAGAAAATAAGAAAAGACACATACCCATAAAGTCAGGTTCAGTTGAAGTACTCTCCTCTTCGTTAGAATCAGAAATCCTCTTCTTCAAGATAGGCGCATCATCAAGATCCTCAAGAATGTCATCGAACCCCTCAGAGGATAAGTCTGTATCAGGACCACGTGTAGCAGAACCGAGAATGGAGGAAGGAGTAACAATAAGAGAAGCACCACCCTTTGCAGCCTGGGAGATAACTGCAAAAGGGTCACTGGTGGAAATAATAAGCGGCAGAACAGAGGAAGCGGTCTTGGTCTGAACGGCAGTAAGAGAAATTGCTCTCTCTGGAGGAGCAAGTGTCTCGGTGGGCAGAGGTGTAGTCTCACCAACCCCTTCAGTATGAGTACTCTCTTCTCTGGGTACCGGCTCGGTGGAAGGGGTGGGAGATTTGGCAGGAACCTTATGCGCAACAGTAAAGGGAGTGGATGTTGCGAATGCCACATCAGCCCCATCAAAAAAGCCCTCCATGGATACACCCATGGAGGCAGAGATCTCCTCGGCAGTAGGGCGATATACGGAGAGAGGTTCGGGCTCCTCTTA
Organism: Quercus lobata; assembly: GCF_001633185.2. Lineage (NCBI taxonomy): Eukaryota > Viridiplantae > Streptophyta > Magnoliopsida > Fagales > Fagaceae > Quercus > Quercus lobata. The sequence goes on along the minus strand of NC_044908.1, from coordinate 32,638,409 downwards.
AAAAAAAACAGGGGAAGAAGGGGAATATAAATACCAACGTGAAGACCAAAGGAATTATTAACTATATAAGGCAAGCAAAAGACATATGGAAGATGGAGTACGAGCAAAGAAAAAAAAAAAAAAAGAAGTGAAGAAAGAGATGTACCTCAGATTCGGGCTCATTAAGCAGAATAGGGCCGGTAACTGACAAGTCCTGCTTATGCTTAGACTAAAAGAAAAGAAGATGAGGAAATTAACAAGGTTAACCGTAAGAAAGTTAAGAGGAATTTTCTATTAAAAAAAAAGATAACTTACCCTCCGCTCAGCAACAGACACGGGATGAGAGGTTGTCTTCCTTCTGCTACCTTGGGTTCTGCTTGCCAGGGAAGCACCTATAGGTGGTAGTGGGGTGGCAGGCTTTGATTTGCCGGCAGATTTAAGCTTGGCAGGAGCTTTCCTACTTGGTACAAAAATGTTTGTTACTTTAACCTTTTTCTCCTAACCGGGAGGATAATCACCAGCATGCCAGTACCATCCCTCTTTCACTGCATCCCATTCGAAGATGGTTGACCGGTTCTGTCTTCTGGCATACGCCAAAGCAAATTTGGAAGGAAGAAGTAAGCGAGGGTTAACCGAGATGACCATACTAAGCCCATCAGGGGGAATAAGAGAGAAGCCACGGCTACCCACTAGCTCATTCTCGAATGTAGTCATCACCGCTTGCCAATAACCATGCATGGGAGGAGTACAGAGGCCCTCCCTTAGTGAACTAGGAACTGTAACTGTACTGAAACGCTGCCTCCAAAATTCAAAGGCAGTATGCCGCAGAAAAGGGTGAACTGAAGTAGGAGACTCCATGAGGAAGGAAATGTCATCAGGGATATCTTGATCTAATCCAAACTGCCTTCTTACTCAGTTAGCAGGATAGTGAACGAACCTGATGCCTTCGTCGGCTAAGTAAGGCAGCCATTCGGCATTAGTGGCTGCCAGATAAGTGATCCCCGTTTCATCAAATCCAACCAAGGGAGTAGTAGTCCCAACAGTATCAACAAATGAACCCATGGCAGAATCTATGCATGTATAATTTGCACCCAAATTTCTATAAGCTCTCCAAGAAAAATCGACACCTTCATCAAAAGACTCAACAACAAAATAACCAATGGGCTTCAAGCCAAACCAACGAAAAGCAAGCGGAAAATCAGACCTAAATCTACTGCAAAAGTTAGTAATTATCCTTGGACATGTTTGGTACTTATCTCTAGCAAAACGAGCAAGTCTACACTTTGCTAGATATTAAGTACAACGCTCAAATAACAACTGTTGCAGTATGGTACAGTGGACGAAAGAGGTAACTATATGATAGGATCCCGCCTGACTCTCGTTACTACGCAGGATGTCTAATTGGACATATAGATGCCCCAAGAACATAGGGGCCAACGGCAGGCTCACCCTAGCAGATATTTTGATGGCTAAATGAAAGTATAAGGGCTTTATGGCATAGTGGGGGTGGGACCCAAAAACAAATTTACAAAGCCAAAACGCAACAAAAGTCACGCGGCAGGCAGCTACAGAAAACTTAGAAGAAGAACTAACCCAGTATGACAGTTTGGCGTTTCTGGCCATCCTCTTCCTCAATTCGGCCTCAATAGCCTCTTCTTCCGGAGAAAAATTCTAGAGTGGCAGGATCGGCATCACCAAGAATAGGCAGAAGTAACTGATTGGCCACATCTTCAAGGGTAACAGTGAGTTCACCACACGAGAAAAAGAAAGTGTGAGTGGTGGTACACCACCGTCGGACCAAATGTCGAAGGTTGTAGAGATCCCGGAAGTTTGACAGGCAGCGAAATGAGAAGATGGCTTTCAAGACGCCGGCTCGTTGCAACAACCCCATAAAACCTACATCAGATAACTCATTATCTACCCATTCTCTCCAACCCAAGGCAGTACCCAAATTCGAAATGAATGGGTACGGGAAGTGAGATGCCTTGACGAATGGCTAGATCAGGGATTGAGGATGCTAACGGAGCCCAAGAGAGGTCGCCGGCCAAGAGCGAGCCATACACGAGCCGGCGGCGGCGGCACATAGTTACCAGGAACTTTTGGAAAGTGAGGGTGGACTTCGTACCACGGATCGATCAAAGGGGCGCATTCACTGTTGGGGTCGCGCTGTGTCTCTTCCCCAGCGGACTGCTCCGACTCAGAGTGTTCCGTCTCCTTACCTACATCAGGAACAGCGAGAGAGTTGGAAGCGATTGCTTTCCCTTTACGGCAGGAAGAGCCTTGACTTTTCACCGATGACATGGTAAGAGGACTTAGCCGGAGAAGATGGGTACGGGTGTTTGAAAAGAAAAAGATAGTGAAGAGTAGGAGACGGAGAAAATGTGTTCTTGGAAAATGAGTTTGTGTTTAATGTGCAGAAGGACTCCTCTTTAAATACCCGGGTCATTAATAATAGCACGAAGGAAGACGACGGGTCAACCATCAGAATGGGATGAAATTAATGAAACCGCGGCTATGCATAGAGAATAACTGCCAAACTGGGAAATTTGAAGAGACAACCCTGTTTGCGGTAGGAAAGAAAAAAAAATATAATATAATATATATGAGGAGGGGTCCACTGCTTAAAAAGGCCTGCAAAGAAAGAAGAAAAGGAAGAGAAGAGAGAGGACAGAAACGTCTTTTCATTCACATATGAACTGCAGGAACATTTCATATGTTCAGGGGGCTAAATGTTGAGGGCCATTTGTGAGAATCCAGGTAGAAAGAAGGAAAGCCCAATAACAAGGGCAGCAAAGAATTGGCAAAGCAAACAGCAAAACCATCAGGCCCAAGCGGTAGGAATAATGGATCGCAGGCCCAAGAAATAAAGAAATGGGTCTTGAAGAGGCTTAAAGAAGCCCGGAAAGAGAGAAATAGCATCCCATGGGCAATGTATGATGTAGAAAAGTGAGAAAGGGCTGCCGCAAGCCCAAAGTAATGCAAACTAAAAAAGTAAGGGGTTTATGGCAGGCCTATGAACCCCAAGGATGAGAATAAGGTTATTGGGTCAGGGAAGCCCAATGAAGTTAGTAAAAGCCCATGGGAATGCAGAATTAGTAAAAGGGTCGAGGAAGCCCAAAGAAAGCAAACGGGCCAAGGATGCCCAAGGAAAAGACAAAAGGTATATAAGAGCCCATAAATAAGAGAAAACCAGTGGCCATACCAAGCCACTGGGAGAAAGAGTAAACGGCTAGCCTAAAGAGGCCCAGCAGGATTAAATCATTACAGCAGGAATAATAGAACAATATGGCAAGAAATGAGGGAAACCAAGGAGTAGGCCAAAGAAATGTAAGGCCCAAGAAATGTAAGGCCCATCATCAAATAAAGCCCAGCTCCTGAGAGGAGCGGGAAAACAAAAAGCAACCCACATAAAAGGTCAAAGAACACGGACAGCAAGCCTCCAGACCACGGTAGACGAATAGGCAACAGGCAGATTTTGGACACATATGAAAGGAAGGCACGCGCAAGGTCCAGGCACCACCAGCCTGTACCTTGTCAATACAGGGCATGGTGAGGTCGGGGGTCAGAGATTTAGAGGGCATGGTTTGGTGGTGGGGAGAGGGAAAAAAATCTATTTTGAAGGTTCCGGCTCAGGCTCTTTCGGGGAGGCGTCCTGTTGGGATGGCTTACTACCCAAAAGAGGCAAGCTGAGTTGGAACCACTAGGTGCATGCGATGAGGGATAGGGAGAGAAAAAGAACCCAGACTGTAGCAAAAAATGGTGCCACGGTGGACAAGCAAACAAAATACTCTTCTTTGTTTGGTGGTGGGAAGGTGACACACAGACGAAACAGTAATGATCGGTCAGTATACCCAGACTAGACAAAGGGAGTTAAGGACTAAAACAGTAAAATCTGGTCACGGCAGGCACTATAAAAAGAGGGTCTTGCCGTGAGTAGAAGGAGGAGGACGAAACTTCGACTAAGAAATAGGAACTTAAAAAGAGAAACAAAGAAATAGAAAAGAGAGGGGGGAAAAGAAAGAAAGAAAACCGCAAGAAAGAAAGACAAAAGTGAGAATGAGAACAGTAGGCATGCATCGGTAGATTGGTTCCCTCTCTCCCTCATGAAATCCTGCTCTCTGTGAAAACCTCAAAGAGCATCTGTGCAGAAAAACCACTCAGGTCCGTTTCCCTTAGGACGGTTAATCTCCACGGCAGGACTCTTTCCTGAGAGATTAACCGCGTTGAGAAGGAACGTTCTTTCCTCTTTGGCTCTGCTCCTGCAGATCGGATCTTGATTGATTTCCCTAACATTCTGACTAACCCATATATATTAATATTTTTTAACTTCTGTTCTGTTCTTTCCCTTCTATAAAACGATTAATATTGCTGTTGTAATTGAGTTCAAGGACTGTTTGGTCATTTCCTACTGAGTGGCTATATATTTTTTGTTTATTTTATTATTATTGTGTCTGTCTACCACAACTTGCCTGAAACAGTTCTGCCTGCCGTAAACACGTTCCTGGTAGACCTGGCCTAGTTTGCGCACAAGCCAAACCAACTTAAGTTGCAGCTGGACCAGTCCCAACTCCCTTATCCAGAAAACTTGGGCTTAGTGCCGCAGGAAGCAGCCCAACACCACTAGCATAGCCCACCACCTTACAGAGACCAGACTTGCTACCATAAATTTTTGTGAGCACATCGGTTTGAAGGACCCACTTCAGCCTTACCCACCTCCTCCATGAGTAACTGGTAGGCTGCTTTTGTGGTGTAAACACCATTTTTTGTTGCAAACCAGATTAGTTTGTCAGCTGCACCGCCTTGGTTAAGAGGTAAACTTAGGATTGCACTTGCTTCATGGGGCAAGAGCTCACCTCGGACACGATCCTCTAATCAGCAAGAGTTTTCTTCATCAATCAAAGCAAAAACCCGAGTATTGTTTGGAAAATTTCTTTGTGGTGAGATAATGCAGCTGACATGTTGAGTTGGCAGCCACTTGTCCTTCCTAACAAAAACAGATTCCCTATTTCCTATCCTCCACCTTGCCCTCAATCTCACCACCTGCCTAGCTTTTAAGATACTTTGCCAAGCATATGACCCATTTTTCTTTACTTCATCATCTAAAACTGAGCAATTTGGGAAGTATTTTGATTTGAAAACTTTGTATGGTAGGGAGTCAGTGTTGTGAAGAAGCCTCCATACCTGTTTTCCCAGCAAAGCCAAATTAAAATTCTCAATGTCCTTGAAACCTAAACCCCCATTGCACTTTGATAAACAAAGATTTTTCCAAGCAACCTAATGTATTTTCCTTGCTTCCCTTATAACCCCACCAAAACTTATGGATTAGAGCTTCGATATCCTTGCATAAGGATTTTGGTAGCATGAGGCAACCCATGGTGTAAGTTGGCATGGCTTAAAGAACTGCTTTTATCAGGATTTCCCTACCCCCTTATGAGAGTAGTTTTTCCTTCCACCCTTGAATCTTGTGCCAAATCCGTTCTCTGATATAGCTGAAGCTTTGTTTTTTTGCTCTGACCACAAAGGAAGGAACACCGAGGTAAGACTCAAAATGTGTGGTGGCCGAAACTCCTAGTGTTGTTTTTATTTGATCTCTCATGGTTTAATCTGTGTTGGAATTGAAGAACAGTTGAATTTTGTCCTTGTTTATTTGTTGACCCGAAGTGGCCTCATAAAGTTGTAGAATTTCTAAGATTGTGTTACATTCCTGTTGTAAAGCTCTACAAAAAAGCAGGCTATCATCTGCAAAAAAATAGGTAAGACACCTTAGGGCCGGCTCTACATAGGGAGACACCATGGAGTGTCCCAAAATCCTTTTGTTGCTAAATAAGAGAATGTAGACCTTCTGCACGTAATAGAAACAAATAAAGGGATAGGGGATCCCCTTGGTAGAGTCCTCTTTTGGGGGTAAAATGACCATGGGGTGCACCATTAACCAAAACAGAGAAAGAAATAGAATGAATACATGAGCTTATGAGGGAGATCCATTTGTTATCAAAACCCAATTTCTCCATCACTTTTTCTAAAAAGACCCATTCCACTCTGTCATATGCTTTACTCATGTCAAGTTTTAAGGCCATATAACCGGATTTCCCTTTCCTTTTATTTCTGGGGTGGTGGAGGGTTTCAAAAGTCACTAAAATATTATTTGAAATCAATCTATCAGACATAAAAGCACTTTGTGTTTCGAAGACCAATTTTGGGAGAATTTTTTTTTTTATCGATTTGCAATGGTTTTTGAAACAATTTTGTATAAGACATTACAAGGGCTTATGGGTCTAAAATCCTTGGCTTTTTCTGGTAATTTTGTTTTCGGGATAAGGGAGATAAAAGTGTGGTTTAGGTTTTCTAGCATGTTACCTATATTGAGAATAGAGAGAGTGGCTGCAATAACATCCTACCCAATAAAATTCCAACAAGATTTATAAAAAATTGGTGATACCATCTAGTCCAGGAGCTGATAATGGCTTCATTTGTTTCAAAGCTTGCTCCACCTCATCTACTATAAATTCCCTTGTCAAATCTGAGTTCATGCTAGGAGTAACCTTTTGCTCAATTCCTTTGAGAATCGGCTCAAAATTTGTTGGTTGTGCCAAAGTGAAAATCTTGGTGAAATAATTCACCAACTCTTCCCCAATCAAATGTTCTTCCTCAATCACAAAGCCATCCTCCTTCTCCAACTTTAAGATGTAGTTTCGTCTATTTCTTTGAGTAGCTTGGCTATGAAAGTAGGTAGTATTCATGTCCCCACTTTTCAGCCAATCCACCCTAGACCTTTGATGCCACATACAATCTTCCTTCACCATGAGTTCATATACTTCACCTTTGAGAATCCGTACTTGTTCATGATTGCCTCCCCTTATTGATAGTGCCCTAGCTTGTACAAGTTGTTTCTTTTTCATCTCAAGCATTCACCTAATATTGCCAAAAGGTAATCGGCTCCAACTCCTTAGGCTCGTGCTACATGCATCAATCTTCCCCATCACTTTTTGCATCTGATCTCCTAAATTTGTCTGCAACCACGCATCCTTGATTACCCCCTCACATCTTTCATCTTTCAACTAGACAGCCTTAAAGCAAAACGACCTGTTTCTTTTATAGAATCGAATATTTTCATAATCCAATCTTATCCACAAAAGACAATGATCTGATAAAGAACCTTCTACATGATGAACCCTAACCATAGGGATTAATTGCGACCATGAGGATATAGCTACTCCCCTATCCAACCGGATCCAAGTAACCATTTCATCAATCCTGTTGTTGTACCAGGTGAAAGGAGAACCCACAAAACCTACATCCCAAAAACCACAGAAATCTAGAGCTTCTCTAAACTCTATCATCAATCTTTCTCTTCTAAGGACTCCTCCCATTTTTTCCTCCGCTTTAACTATTTCATTAAAATCCTCAACACAAATCCAAGGGAGATCCACCTTGAGACGAAGATGCTTTAGTAGTGCCCAGGAGTGTTCCCAGTTGGCTGTTACCGGATCCCTATAGAAACCCGTGAACTGCCAAGCGTCATCCTCTCCTAGGTTAACTACTGTGTCAATATAGGATGTGGAAGAAATCATGACTTTGAGATCAATGCCATTCTTCCAATATAGAGCCAATCCACTCCATGAGAAAAATAATTCAATGAGATAACCCTCTCTTGATCTCATCTCCATGAGAAAAATAATTTATAGGGCATATTTCTTGACCAATTCAATGAGTTCCAAAACTGCACGTATTTGGCCTAAACCACGTCAGTTCCAACTGATGCAATGCATTGTGGTTGGCGGGGCTAGCAACCAGCCTCCTCCACCTTGAAAGAAGCATTCTCAAACTCCTGAAGTTTCTGATGTTTTTTGGAACCCTACTCCTGTTCAATCTCTATCAAGGTGAGCTATTTCTTTTTTCCAATAACAGATGTGAAAGAATTACTAAGCTCTGGGATGTTTGGTCGAGTGCATGACCAGGATGGTAGTTTTTGAAGTTCAGATGAGGTGTCATCAACCCTAGCCTTGGTAAGTGGCCCATATGCTTCATTTAGATGGGCTCGGTTCGGATAAGTGTGTCACGTGCTAGGGTAGAGTTTGTTACCTTCTGCGACTCTTCCTTATCAAACTTTGATAGCTCGGCCTCAATGCTATTTAACTCGGATTCCAAGCTATTTTTAAGGTTCTCCAAAATGGCTTAATTGTTTAAAACCTGATCTACAACAGCAGAGTGATTAAAATTCGTCTTAAAAGCAATAGCTATCCCGTGCATCACTTCAGGTAATGCTTCCCCCTCTTTATCGTCTTAACTGTCTCTTGGTCTACCCGTTTGGTGGCTCTTCGGCTTCCTTACCACATTCTCATCAAAGCTTCCTCGGCCACCCCCAACCACCTGCTCTCCGCCGTGATTTGAGGGGTGATCTTGTGTCTCGAATTCCATTGATGATTGAGGAACACTTGGAGTATTTTTTTTTTTTTTTTTTGGTTGAATAATATCCCGGCACTGTTACACAAGTGTTTCAAGATGGGACAAAATCATGTGCTCTTAAATGTGCCCCAAATTGTCTCTCTTCTGATTTTAGAGTGCCCTCACTGTTAATCCAGATTTCACAGTCTTTATCATCATGAGTGAGTCGTCCACGCCAGTAGCACATGTTTGGGAGTCGCTCATATTTGAAACTCACCCATGTTTGTTTACCGTTTTCCAAAGAAATAAGGCGCCCTCAACACAAAGGAAGAGAAAGATCATTTGTAATTTTGAGGCGAAAGAAAGTTCCCCCATCGGATTCCTTTGGAGTAATTGAATGAGAAACCTCTCCAATGACAGAGCTAATCTTAATCGCCGCTTCCATAGTTCTGTAGCATAATGGCATGCCATGCAATTGAACCCAAAAACTAGCTCGGTTAAAAAGGATTTCTTAAATGGCTGTTTCTTGCTCATACCTTTGCATAACTACTAAGTGTTTATCAAAACTCCATGGTTCGCTTGCAAGGACACAATCCACATCAGCTTTGTTATCGAAGGTAAACAGCATAACATGATCACCAAGATTTTGGATTTTAAAACCATTGCGAGGCCTCCATAAAGGATTGAAAGTCCTAGCGATGATGTCCACATTTAGAGCTCTTTTTGTCAGAAATTTGGCTGCTATTGAGTGAGTCATGACGTCTTCCTTTTTGTGAGATTGCATCCAAGGCCCTCCTTGTCAAATAACGTCAGACAACTCCAACTCTGTGTCAAGTCTTCCATTGCCAAGTTGCCTGATTTTTTGGAAACACTAGACTAAAAACTCCTATTTCCCAATCCCTAGAAAGAGAAAACCCAACTAGCCAAGGAATAAACTTGTTATTCCAAGGAAAAATTCACAACACCTTCGTGATGAAGGGACAATAATTCTACTGAGGACTAGGAAGTTGTCCATTTGCCTCAAAGAAAACCTAATTGTATCCTGGTAGAGTTAAAATTTGTCAATTAGAATAAAGTTTCAACATTTTCTATTAATAACTCCATTGAGTATTCTATTTGAGTGTGGTGAGATTTATCATTTATCACAAATTATTTGACAAAATACTTTTCTTTTGAGTGTAAAATTTATTTTGACAAAGATTCCGCAACAGCAAATCTCTATAATCCACTCCAAGATGATTGCTCAATATTATCAGGCCGTAATACCAATTAGTTTTTTATATAGGCAGTATTTGAACCCAAGATCTCTTTTTCATTGACAAAATTTTTTTTCTAATTAAGTTGACCGAAACCTACAAAAACTTACTGTTAAACATTCATAAATTTTCGATTTGTTTTGATTTTTTTTAAGGGAAAAGAGAAAACTTACACAAACTTAGTGGTTGACATTTTTTTGAAAATTTTCTTGACAATTGGGGCAGTAGGGAAGGTGGGTTGTGACCAACGGCAGAGGAAGGAGGGGCCACCAACGTTTGGTCCCCCAATATTTTTTAGAAATTAAGTTATAAACTAAAATCTTCCTCCTCCTCTTATTTTTGTACAGACACTAATTTAAATTTTTTTTTAAAAAAAAAATTATCAAAATAATAATAATAATTAAAGCACTAATATATATATATATAATTAATTAACTTTAATATTTTTTTTTTTGAGAAACAAACACACACACATGAGAGAAAGGGAAAGGAAAAGAGGTTATAACACAAAAAACACACTACAAACTCCACTAAAAAACAATGGTAACTTTTAAGGGAGTTACATGCCCATTTATTTCTAATAATAATAATTTTCATTTTGTATTTAAGAGTTAGAGATATAAGGGTGCATTATTTTTTCCACCTTTATACATAAAAAAATAAATAAATAAATAAAAAAAAAAAAAAAGATGCAATGAATTTTATGATTAAAAGTGGGGTATATGTTATTCTTTTTTCATCCATCAAAATTTTTTTATTTAATATTATTGTTATTATTTTATTTCTCTTAAATATGAATTTATTTGATTTGTATACATTTTATTTTTATAAAAATATTATTAAAAAAAAAAAAAAAAAGATGCAATGAATTTTATGATTAAAAGTGGGGGATATGTTATTCTTTTTTCATCCATCAAAATTTTTTTATTTAATATTATTGTTATTATTTTATTTCTCTTAAATATGAATTTATTTGATTTGTATACATTTTATTTTTATAAAAATATTATTATTGTCTAATGTCTAATATTTAATTTATTTAACAAAAATTAATATTTATTTAAATGGTTTAAATAATATTATTTATCATTAATATAATTTAAAAGATGATTAAACACAATTTAATGAAAAAAATATTTAACTTGAATTATATAAAATTGACTTTACAAAATGTTCTTACATATAAGAAGATAAGCTTATCAAAATATATGAGAATGATAACACATATAATAAATCATGTCAAAGACATAAGAAAAAAAATCTTTGCTATACACTTGTTATTGCGCACACTAAAAGAAATGTGTGTTGAGGTACAAATTTTTGGGTCATAATTTCATTAGCCCACTCACAAAAATACCCACATAAGCCCATAAACTATTTTGAGCCCACATAAATATTCCCCACTTATTACTCAAATATTCTCCATGTTATTGGGCTCCCACAAATACTCTTTATATAAGCTCCATAAATTACCTTGGGCCCCCTCACACATATTACCCACATATTATCCAACTTAGGTTTCCACAAGAAATACTCATCATATTACTACCAAGATTGGGCCACAAAATTATACTATCTCCACAAAAAAAAGCCCAAAAAACATTTACCTTGTGGGAAAATCCAAAAAGCCCAACAAAACCCCCTTTAAAGCCCATTACGATATGGCCTGTTCCGATACGACACCTCTAAAGCCCATTACGACATGGCACTCTAAAAACCTATTACGATACGACACCTCTAAAGCCCTTTATGATACGATACTCTAAAAAACCCGTTACGATACGGCAACTCTAAAGCCCGTTACGATACAGCACCTCTAAAGCCTATTACGACACGACACTCTAAAAGCCTATTATGATACGGCACCTCTAAACCCTGTTACAAAACGGCACTCTAAAAGCCCGTTACGATACGGCCCCTCCAAAGCCCATTATGATATGGCACCTCTAAAACCCGTTGCTACATGGCATTCTTACTAAGTCCATTGCTACACGGCAATATTTTTACGAAATCCTACAAAGCCCAAATACTAATTTGGCACTATTTTTACAAAGCCCAAATGCTATTTTGGCACTTATTTTACAAAACCCAAATGCTAATTTGGCACTATTTTTACAAAACCCAAATGCTATTTTGGCACTTATTTTACAAAACCCAAATGCTAATTTGGCGCTATTTTTACAAAACCCAAATGCTATTTTGGCACTTATTTTACAAAGCCCAAATACTATTTTGGCACCCATTTTTATGAAGCCCAAATATTATTTTGGCACTTATTTTATAAAGCCCAAGTATTATTTTTGGCAACTACTCATAAAGCCCAATGATACTTTGGCACCAATTTACAAAAGCCTAAATATTATTTTGACAAAAATTGTTACATTATGCTCAAAGCCCAAAACTATCTCTTAGCAAAATATATACTAAAGTCCCTAACTCATGGGAAATTTAAATTACTCATCTCTCAAAATATTTCTTTCACAAAATTTATGGGAACTAAGCTTATTTTTCCATAATCAACTAACTACAAAAGCCCATGTATATTACCTATGGCAAAACCATTCATTTTTGTAGGGATGACCTAGCCCAATGAAGCTTAAAGCCCAGCTAAGCCAGCCCAACTCATATACAAATCCCAGCACCTGAAGCTCACGTGAGCTATTCAGCCAAACTTCAGCACAACTTGATAGCTGGAGCCCATCACCATCAGTTCCAGCATGTCCAATCAGATCAGAAGAGGGACACGTGTCCAGCAGGGGTTAAACCCTTCCTTGCCAAGCTGAATTCCATCATTTCTCATGTGACATAAAGCTGAGGTGACATGACAAAAAGCTAGGAAGTTTCAGCCAGCTGTATCTCCTTCCTTCTCCAACACATTCGGTCAAGGGCCAAGGGCGGCCATAACCAAGTCATGAAAACTTCTGGAACAACATGAAATCAGTTCATTATCATGCCAAAAATGTGTACTTTCGGGTTCATGGACCAAGCACATGAACCCACATAGGAAAACTTAGGGAAATGTGGTTTAGAGAGCACCAAAGGGATCCCAACAGAGTTCCCAACGTAGGTTTCCAAGATTGACACCTGGCTTAGGGTGATACAATTTTCCCTAGGGAACTCTGATTCTAGCAGCAGCAAAACCAAGATCATTAGCCTAATACATGCTTTAATCCCATCAGCTAAGGCCAAATCAGCATTTAATGCTAAACCAGCTGTTATTACCCAAAACAGCAAAAGCATCCTAAAGCTAAGCTTACTACTCTTGGCCAAAATCTTATGAACGATTCTCTAAGGACTTTCTGAAGATTGAGAAAGATTTAGCAGAGATTATTTGCTAATTACCCCCTCAAACTCAACTATAAATGGAACTCTCCACTAATCCTTCAACAGGGACCCAATATACACTAAGGGACACACTGATAGAAAGAGTTCTTCTTTAACTTCTCTGTCTAAACATTCTCTAAGCTCTGGCAAAGTTCTGAGTTCTTAGTTTCAAGCTTAGAGACTAAGTTCTCCAGCTCCTAGCTCACAAATACTCCTCAAACTCCTACTCATAAACACTTATCTATCCCCAGTAGAAAGTCTCAGCAGCTTTACTATACACTCTCACTCATTACTTACACTACTCACAAATGACTTTCTCTACTCACTACATATACTATATTCACGAGCATGTCTTGGCACCATAATGATCTTGCTGCACTAGCTGAGATCTCTCTCTCTTTCTTCATCTCACACTAAGTTTTCCTCATTATTTGTTATAATGGAGCCCATAACATTCATTTACTCATTTAATATTGAAGATTATGATGTAACTGTCACTATAGAATTTTTTCCTCATATTGTTGTGTTAGAAGACTCTTCTCTAGAGCCAATGAATGATGAGTTTGAAAATGTGGATACTTTCCTTAATTTGTGAAATAACTAACAACTACCACCAGGACATTTTACCTCTAGGCTATTTTTCTGCATAAACATTTTACTACTGGTCAATTTCTTACAATATGCTTTTTAATCATGCTGATGTGTCTACTATAGGAGTTATTTGTGGGCCGTTCTTGTCAGTCTCAACCTAAGCCCAAGGCATAAAATAAAGTGAGTTCTTCGGATCTTCGCCGATAGCCTTGGGGCCGTGCCTTGAGCCCATTGTCGAGTTTCGATTTAGGCCCCCAACCCAACAAAAATCTTATTTGTTGAAAGGAAAAACTTTTTCGCCCTCGACAATGTTTACAAAGTATGTGTATGTGTGTGTACATGTTATTTGTGGATTGAAAATGACTATATATTTAGCTTGACCCCTAGAAAATATTTATGGCTTTAAGACAAGTTGCGGCGTATCCAACAAAGAAATTACTTAGTCCTCATGGAGGACCACATCTGTAATGCCTAATGGTCTTCCAAACTAACAATATTGTGTCATGTGTTACAATTTATTGATTGAGATCCTAGTCATCAACGTATCATAAAAATAATATTATATCATATATTATATAATAAAAGTCGGGCTTAGAAGCCATGGTTACGCCAAGTGGCTTCACTAAATTGCACCATTTTTTTTCTAAGCTTTAGTTGTGCCAAGTGGCTTCACCAAATTATAACAAATTTTTAGATAAAAACACTTTTTTAGATGGAGACAACAACTTATTTGTTCTTATTAATTTCTTTAGATAAAGTAACAATAAATATTTTAACAAAACATGCAAATGCATTTTAGATAAAATATAATAAGTGTTTTTATAATAAAAGTTGAGTTTTAGAAGTTATGGTTATGCCAAGTGGCTTCACCAAATTACATCAATATTTTAGATAAAAACATTTTTTAGATTGAGACAACAACTTATTTGTTCTTATCAATTTCTTTAGATAAAGTAACAATAAGTATTTAAACAAAACATGCAACATGCATTTTAGATAAAATAACAATAAATGTTTTAACAAAACATGCAACATGCATTTAAGTTTCAGTTGATAGAAACAAAAACTTTTTTTTTCTTGTCAATTTTTTTAGATAAAGTAACAATAAGTGTTTTGACAAAAACATACAACATGCATCTAAGTTTTAGTTGATAGAGACAACAACTTATTTGTTCTTATCAATTTCTTTAGATAAAGTAAAAATAAGTATTAACAAAACATGCAACATGCACTAAGTTTCAGAAATTTAAATTCTACTCTAACTAAAAATATATTATCAAATTTTCAAATTATATATATATATATATATATCAACGTTATTAATTCCGTTTCGGAGCCCGTTTCGATTTGTCCAGTGGAACGAAATATTTCGGTACTGGCCTATTTCGGCGTACCATTTCAAGGTGTTTTGGGGTTCTTAAAATACATATATATATATATATATATATGTATGTATGTATGTATGTAT
The DNA here is from genome assembly GCF_001633185.2 of Quercus lobata. NCBI lineage: Eukaryota > Viridiplantae > Streptophyta > Magnoliopsida > Fagales > Fagaceae > Quercus > Quercus lobata. The sequence goes on along the minus strand of NC_044908.1, from coordinate 32,623,406 downwards.
ATGAACACACATGTATACAACCTATTATTTACAATTTATTGTGTAAGTATTGTGAAAATGTTATCAATATAATATTTTTCTAATAATAATATTTTTTAAAAAAATAAATTAATATTAATATAAAGTTACAAACCATTGTATAATGAGGAAAACAAAAATAGTACCTCTGAGGCTCTGACTGACATTTGCTTTTGTATTAACTTTTTTTTGTCATTTCCAAAGTCACTCACGTGATTGGGCTCAGAAAAGTTAAAATTTGAAAACAATAAAAGACTCTAGAAGAGATTCAAGACAAAAGAAAATAAAACTATAAAAAAACAAAAGAGTCAAAAGACCGGTCCACTAACCAGTGGATACAAAACGGAGAAGAAGAAGAATGGCGGGCCCAGTGGATACTAACCAGTGGGCTGGGACGCTGGGTTCATTCAGGCAAATGGCGGGCCGGCGTCATTTGAACCTTTACTGGTTTGTTTTGTTTTTTGTTTTTTTTTTAACAGGCTAAATCCTGTACCGACCGGAATTTACATCTCGGCCGAAATTGGCCAAAATTTTCCGGAATGACTGGAATGGCCCGAAACGGCCTGAAATTTGACCCAAGGGGGAACGTGGGTTATTCTGGTACCAATTTTCATACCGGTACGAAAAATTCCGACCATTCTGGCCGGAATGGAATGGTATTAATAATAATGATATATATATATATATATATATATATATAAATATTTAGTCTTTCCATAGAATTCCTCTTGCATCCCACATTTTTGTTTTTTGTTTTTTCCAAGCTGCAACTTAGGCATATGTATTTGTATTGGAAGGATATAAATGTTATATAGATTCATAGGAGTTGATAAATTTATATGATACTCTCTCTCTATCTCTCTTTAGAACTTTTTTTTTCCTAATAAACAACTACTCTCATTAATTATTAAATTAATTTTTTTATTAATTGTTAGGATATATTTCCTCAAATTAAGTGATAAAATTAATAATAGTTTAATTTAGTAAAATTTGAAGAAATTTTAATTCTATTCAAACTAAAAGTCTATTATAATTTTTTTTTTAACTTCCTTCCGTAGAAAAAATAAAAAATAAAAAAAATTCTAAACTGAAGTCTAGAATCCCACACAACCCTCACACTTTTTCCCCCTCAAGGTTCATCTTACGTTTTATTAATTATTTAAAAAATTATTTTATTAAATGTTAGGATATATTTCCTCACATGTTTTTGTTTTGCTTTTTTTTTTCAAGTTGCATCTTATGCATATGTATTTGTATATGATAGTTTTGATTAAATAAATTCATCTTACTTATTGTTATTTGTTTCTAAATTTGCATGTATGAATATTATGTCAAAGGAAGTCTGTTTTAAAGAAGCAAAACATGTGACACCCATTTAAGTTATTGGTTTCTCTTAGGTAAGAATATTTTGTGTGTTTTAGGTTTGGTTATTTTATGTATTTAGTTTGTAAGTGTTTTGATTTTTTTCAATTAACTATCATTATGAAAAATCTGGTTCAAAACATGTCCTTGTGCTATAGTGCAATCTGATTTCAGATTACTTTTACTTATTGATTGTTAAGATTTTATCAATGTTTATCTATTTTTATATTTTAAAATTCTATTTGTGCTTTGTGTTAATTTCTTAGTGTGGGGCCCGTTAATTGGTGGCCCTGGCCCATTTTTAATTTGAGACCCAAGGCCCAAGCCGAGAAAGGTTATGGCCGAGAGTAGGGAATAAAAGTCTGAGTAGCCTTGGGATACAGCCAAGGATGACTCTATCCTCGGCATATTCGAGGATTCCTAGGAAGGAAGGGCAAAAGTGGTATAGAAAACAGTTTGGGAAGAAATCTAAAAATATCTGTGTCTATAGAAAAGGGTGCGCTGGAAAGTATAACGACCAGGGAAAGCTGCCCTTACTACCATTTAATACTCTGCTCCTGACAGAGCCATACTCTCCAGCCTTTATAACCACCTCCAACCACTCTGGGTATGGGTTGATGGGACAAGTATCAATCTTAGAATGCCAATCCTACACGTGGACAAAGGATAAGGAACACACGCTAGTATAAAAGGAAAAATAGGCAGTCTAGAGATAGGGGCTGGGAAAAAAGGGCCAAAAACCAGAGCCTCCCAGCCCGCCTTCGGGAGAGCGACTCCCAGGGCGAACACGACTTAAACCATGTATGAACGCCACGAAAATCCACCGTCTAATGACTAAGGCCTAGCCTTTCAAACCCACGCTCTACAAATGATATTGTTTGGGCCTTTTCACGTGCGAACCCAACACTGTTACGGTTTGTTACGAAGCGTGTCCTTACACTTAGTATGTGGAATTTCTCTCATATCCTTTTAGATCATATAATTTAAGGTTCCTATGAATCTTTTCATGACTATATTTCTTCGAAAGTCTAACTAATTCAATTTAGAATTCCTCTTATTGTTAGGGACATATTTATGTAATTGGTAATCTTTTGACAAAACGCACTTTACTTGTAATTGGGTAGATCTATGATGGATTTAGTACTTCAAGAAACAAGTGTTCAAGTTAAGTATTGAAGCCATGCAAGTCTGACCAAAAAACAAGTAAAGGAAGTGTTGTTCTTTAAAACTTGACAACAATCTCGACAGAAAGACTTTTATCAAGATTTAATGTTAAAGCTTGATAGAAGCTCGACACAAGCTATATCTGTCGAGAATTACGAAATTAGATTTTCAAGATCTGATTACACGCATATTCCTATGTATTTGTGTAGGGTTTCTTTCCTCACAATCCTAGACATATGTAAGGATTATTTTAAGGGTTGTCACAAGATGATGCAAAAGAATAATACATGCATTGTGTGACTGGAGGCAGAAATTGCTCTAATTCATCATTCGCTTTGTAGAAGCTACTACATCTTTACACCAAGGGTTTTGTGACCAAGGAGCTTCCTAATCTTCATTGTTGATAAATTGAAGAACTTTGCAGCCAACACCTTCTTCAAGTTGGTGAGTTAGTCACGTACTGGGATCTATGCATCATTGGTTAGTCACGTATAGAGATTCGTGCATTGAATGGAGAGATTGCCGTTACAATACAAGTCCAATTGGGTATTGGGATAAAGGTTCAACTATAGGTTGGTATTTTGGGATAGGCCAAAGGGTTTGGTAAGATTTCTCATACTTGTAACTGCTTGTGATTGATAATAGTGGATTCTCGGGAGTAGTGACCTTAAATTTATCCGGTGGGGTTTTGCCTTAGTGGTTTTCCCCATTCATAAACAAATTACCTATGTCAAATTTAATTTTGCTACATTTAGTTATTTGGTAATTTGTTTGTGCTACCACGCTATTGCATGTAATTTAACTAATTAATTAACTTGGGTAATTAATTAATTTGCAGGGGGTCAATTCATTTTAACCCAACACTTATGTCCTTTTAGATCATAGATAATATTTGGCTAAATTAGATCTATCGGACTTGTAAGGCCCTGATTTAGTTCCTAAGCCTAAAAGGTAAAAGGATTTAGGCCCAAAGAGCCCAATACAATGAATTTGTAGAAAATGGGTTAAAAAATTAGGTTCTATTGAGTTGGATAACAATTATTGTGGATCTAGATGACAAGAAAGCAAAGATAAACTAGTTTTACCCAAAGAAAATCGTCCTCGGCACAATTTGAGGCGATTAGTTCTTGTATATATTTCTTTTGAATTTGGTTACAAGTCCAGTTCTTGTTCCTATAGTGTTTTTCTCTTTTAATTCTCTGGTCCCCCCTTGTAATGGGATTTCTCTCCTTCATATTACCATCCCTTACTCTATCTCAACCCTCCACGTGTAGATCAAATGGCCAACTCTTACCCTTGTCCCATCAACACCTTCCTGAAACTTTTAGTGGCAGTTGTAAGACTGAACATCACTGTTCAGGTATCGCTTCCACATTAATACAGCTAGAGAGTTAGCTATAGAGCATTTAATGCGATGATAGCAACTTTCCCTTAGATATTTCTTACCATCCCCTTCGTCTTATTCCTTCCTGATGCTCGTCCTTTCCATTAGAACTGCCCAGAATGCTGTCGTTGATGTCATGTCAACCCTTCTAACCTCCGCTCTGTTCAACCGAGGACTCATTTGTCCTCAGACCTCCTTCCTAAACCCTTATGGCCAACCACTTTCCTTCATTCACTAGCTTGTACCTTTATATCAATGTTCCCTTGTCCTCAGACTACTGAGTGTCATCGGACAGAGCCCAAGGCCCAATATACATTTTTGGGCATATCCCTCCTACAAGACAAATTGCTATCTTTACTTAAACTTCTTTTTCATTTAAAAAAAAAAAAAAAAAAATTGGATTGTTTTTCATTAATGAATTGGGATTTTGGCTTAATTTTGTTTTCAAATGTTTTAATTATTAAATTTATTATTTTTGTCATGTGTAATATTAATAAATGTGTTCTTAAAGGTTAAAGCATAATATAGTTAGAGACATTACTCAAGTTGTATAACTTAAGGTGTTAACCATTTGAATAAAATCAACACTAAAACAAATGATTTAAATATCAAAATAGACTTAAAAATGAAATTCTTTTTAGGGGTACAAATAAAATTGATTTTTTCTTTATTTATGCTAGTATTAAAAGAGATTTAGGGGCCGTTTGGTAATATTGTTCTAGTAACGTTGTTTATATTTTTGGAAAATATGTGTGAGTGAAAAAGTGTGGAAATACATGTAATGTTGTTTAAAAACTGAAAACATGTGTTTAAACACATTTACCAAACAGCCCCTTAAAGGCTTGAGTTAGGGGTGTCCACGGGTCGGGTTTGTGCCCAACCCGAGACCGACTTGCCGGACTCGGGTGGAGAACGTTCTGACCCGCCGTCGAGCGGCGAGAGAGTCGGATCGGAGCGGTCGGTTTTGCGCCGAAAACATGGTCGGTTCGGTCGAAACCGTCCACGGTGGAAAATCCGGCCAAAATAGTTAATTTCATGCCAAAATGCGCTAGATCCGGCGGAGATCTCACCGGATCTGGTGAGATCTCGCTAGATCCGGTGAGATTTCCACCAGATCTGGCTGAGATCTCACTAGATTCGGTGACATCTCCCCAAATCTGACCTAAATCTCATAAAAATCTAAGGTATTCTGACCAAAAACTCGCCGGGAAATTCTTATTTCGCCGGATTTCGTTAAGGCTTCGGTCGGGTCGGTTGAGGCGGGTTTTAGAGGAGAACCCACCATCCGAACCGTCGGACTCGGTTTCTGGGCTTTGCAACCCGCCGCCGACCACCGGAGCTCACGGATCGGTCGCGGATGAGTCGGTTCCGGTCGGGTATGGTCGGTTGGATCGGGTCCGGTTCTAGCTGGACACCCCTAGCTTGAGTTAACCATTTTTCAACACACTCTCTACTTGATACTCCTCAAGCCTTGCCTTCTGGATCTCCTGATAAGTGAGGTAATCCCAATTATTTTTCATGTTCCTGTATGTCCTGTACTCCCCAGACCAGAGCTGTCTGATCTGCTCTTTGGATGAGATGTCGCTTCATAGTCTTTAACAATGGCTTGGATTTTCTGACCTGCCTGGATGAAGACCTGAGTGATATGCAGGCTGTCTGTATGTCCTCTGACTCGCCAGAAACGCTATTTCAATTGCGGCATCCAAAATGCCTATACGAACGCAATTCATTATTTCCATATAAGAATGTAAAACCAAAGAAAATAAATCTTTTGAATGAAAAACAGAAAAAGAAAAACAACACAAAATCGTAGGTTTCTTCTTTTTCTTTTCTTTTTTACTTTGCCGCCTTGCAGTGAAAGAGCAAATAAAAAAATTAATCAAGCAAATAAAAAAAAATTATTTGATTCAATCTGGAATAAAATCTATGATTGGATTCAAAAAAGAACAAGGCTTGGGAAATTTTGAAAAGAAAAAACTACTTGAAGAGAATTAAGACACATACAGATCAAACTAAAGATATTAAGCATAACAGATTTTTTTTTTCTTTGTTCTTGAAGATAATTGTATTTTCTGGTTTGTTTGTTTATTTAATCATTCAGGAGATGAAACTACTACCAGGTTTAGGAAAACTTGTTCGAATATGACTAAGAAAAATGCTCAGAATTACATTTTATAAGCTTTCACTGGAACATGTATACGGTATACCGGGCAAAATAATGAGTTTTGCTGGTCACAAGTTTTTTCCCTAAGTTTATTATCATAATCTTTTGCAGAATTTTGAGGAACCAACCACCTGTTTCCGGCAGCCAGAACCTTATATGGGTTTGGAAGGGAGTGGGTATTCTGAATCAAATTAAGCGAGTAAACCCTGGCAGTAACTGGATGCAGGATGATGCAGTAGACGAAGCTAAGAAGTATATAAAACAGGGACTTCCATTCTCGTAAAACTTGGTAATTTACATATATTATAAGAAAGCATTCAATCAAGCCACCAAAGGCATCAATTCAAAATGTTCACAAAAAACTTACACCAGCATTTATATACAAACGAAACAGCTGGAAAAGAGCATCATCAGACCCTTGCCAAGGAAGCTTATCTACATTTTTCTTCTGTACCATAAATGATCCAAAAGAAAGCTTCACATATAGCATTGGGATATTCTTAGAATTTGTACTTCCTGAGCCACAATACATTTCCCCCTCAGGTCTAACCATATGTACAATACAACAAACCTCTCGTCACCTTAAACGTTATTTTATACATAGTTCCCCCACTACACCAACAGTGGCTTTTTACAGAGATCTTTTATGATGCCCCCATAACTACTCAGGACGGAAGCTTACCAGATTGGGGAGATCAGTTGACTGAAGCCTCTTTATATCATTTGCTGTCACCTTACAGCCCTCCAATGTCAGCGATTTCATATTCTTCAGTGTCTTCAAATGACGCAGTCCCACACTAGTGATACGAGAATTTGAAACATTTAAAGAGACCAATTCTGTCAAGCCTGCATTTACAAGTATGTGAGAAAATAAATTAAGAAAATAGGGAAATCATTATTCTTGAAGAATGCAATCCTCAGACAGCGCTTAAAAATATAAGTGGGAGTTCAGAGTTTTAATAGGCTGCAGTTTGCCAACAGTGTAAACAATGCTTAACTTAAGGTTTAAAATCGTAGAAAGGAAATATTAAAAAAAAAAAATTTTAAAAAATAAAAAACCTTTTAATAATAAAAACCTACAACCACAAGTATATGAACTTTTATTTAGAAAACTTAAAGCCACTTCCAGGTATCTGTGCAGAGTCTTTAGTTAATGATTGTTGAAACTTTCACTAAATAGTAAAGCAGCATTGACAGCATAAATTTCGCAACTGATGTTTCCATAATTAACTACACCAAAGAATGTATTTATTTCTTACTCTGGTCACAAAACTCTGGTACATGATTCCCATCTAATAAAGAAATTTAAACAGATAAAGCAAGCATGTGTGTTGTGTGTGCGTGTGTGTATATCCTTCCACATACACACACCACAAAAAAAAGAGAGAGATCATAGAAATACCAGATATCAACTCCAAGGTTTTATCTGTCAGGTTGGAGTTTTGTGATAGATTTAGCAGCCTCAGGTATGAAAGATTCTTGATATTCTTGACACCTGTATCAGTCAGTCCTCCACCACATATTTCTAGGGACCTCAGGTTTTTAAAGTCTGCCAAAGGGGGAGGGGGAAAAAAAACAAATTAATTCAAATCAGTAGTCTTTCGACAAGCAAAGCTAACAGTTCAAAAAATGTTGTTTTTTAAGCTAGAGAAGGCATCTCATGATCATATGGTATATAAACTAATAATCATGCATATTCAATAAGCAATTTGGTTCCAACTTGTGTTTTATAGTTTAGTACTTATTGACATCTACTAACAAAGAGCATTTCCAAGTTCCTTCTGCATTTAATTAGATATAAGAATGTGACCATATAATAGTACTCCACAAAATTCTCTAGGACCAAATCCAATATTACATATAACTAAGAGAAATTTATGAGTATAGGCAACAGAAATATTAGTGTGTTATCTAACATACTTCGCAGATGGTTTGTTCCACCATCTGTAATACGAGCTCCAAAAAGATCAAGATGAGTTAACCCAGTCAAACCTACATCAATAAAGCAGGAAAATGCATCATTAAATCAAAACATTCAAATATTTATGAAGCTTATAAAATATATATTTACATATGAAAAACTAAAAACATAATAAGCTACTATTGCACCGTGTAACACTAGACCTCAGGAGTTCAACTGCAGGAGTAGCAAAAGGAGGCCACTTAAAGTGAAGGAAACAGCAAAGAGAACTGAATTTTAATAGGCTCAAAGGCTGACACATTTACATGGGAACGGTTTTTGAGAGGCTCAGTGACCCAGATATTTGCAGGTCAAAATTGTCAAATACACACCATCTCTTTTGCTAGATTATTGGAACAAAATCATTAAAAGAGAAGAATGGTTCAACATTTAAAACATAAAAAGATTCATTTGGGCAATGCTTCATTGTGATTCCCACAACAGGTATTCTTACTAATGTTGATTACTTATAATTCCATTCTGTTCCCATCTGAATGCAATGTCTATCTAGAATACTTACTAGTAAGAGCTGCAAGTCCAGCATCTGAAATTTGGCGAACATCCAAATTGAGTGATTTGAGAGATGAGAGTCCAGACAATTTTCTTAACCCACCATCATCAACAGCAGTGAATGATAAATTTAAACTCTCCAGGTTAGCCAAACCTACAGAAAACAAACCAACAAAATACTAAGTTAACCCCAAAATAAAAGTAAAAGGAAATTCACTGAACAACTCTATTGTGTCCTTCATACGTTCCGACAAGTAACCTTGACTTTATTCTTAGAAGTCCCAAGCATTAAATGTTAAGAAGTGCATCAAAAGTGAGGAATCTCTCTCTCACATATAAAAAATTCTTAAAACATAAAAAAGATATAAGAAGTTACAAATAATTGAAATAAATTTTGCACTATTCTTGGGGGCTTGCAAACTTGTGAAAATAAATTTGACAATATGGATAAAAAGTTCTCCATTGTCTATAGTTCTCTTTCAATTTTCCTCTAAACTTGTGGTTGCTGTGTGATTTTGTTGGCAAAGGCTGCCAGAATCTAACAAACATGAGCAAACAATCCTTATCTAAAACCACAGACTACACACATACCCAACCCAATACACCCATACGGATAATGTTTGAGGACCCTATATACATGCATGATGCACCTAGCCTCATACACACTGTAATGTTTGGACCCTACGAATTAGTGTGAATTAACAAGAGGAACGCTTCTTGGAGGGCGGGGAGAAGAGTTAATGCATTAATTGTGAGGCAAATGGCTAATCATATAACCATAAACATAACCTGATTAAAACAAAATGAACATGTAAAAAACATTTGTGATTAAGCTATGCTGAGGCAAGGAGACAAAATTAAAATCACAATTAGCATCAATTGGACAAAAACTCTTAGATTACTCACAAGTTGCAACATTAGTATCACCTATGCCACATCCATTTACTCACACAAACTCTTAGATTACTCACAAGTTGTGACATCAGTATGCCCTATGTCACATCCATGAACTCTTTACAAGTTCATAACCAAAGACAAACATCATAATTTAAGACGCTTAAGATACATTGGACAGTTCAGGCATGATTAGATGTGGCTAATCCTCAAACCCTTACGAAAAATGACAATGTGACTTTGAGGGATGGGAGAGGAGGAAAAACCTTGTTTTGTGGATTGGAAAACTACATGCACTTTGCTTCATGAAGATGGGTTAGGAATGAGAAATTTGAGCGTGTTTAATTGTGTGTTATTAGGTAAGTGGCTATGGAGGTCCACTTAGGAGAATGATCTTTTATGGAAACAGTTAGTTCCAATGAAGTATGGAATAGAAATGAGGGGCTTGGACTTCTAAGTTCTTCTAACCCCATTCTCATAAGATATGGGATGGGAGTTTGGAAGGCAATAAGAGCTAATTGGGATTCCTTGAACCGATTTATTAGATTAGATATAAGGTAGGGGATGACAGTAGTGTCAAATTTTAGCATGATCTTTGTAACACTAATAGTTAGGGCTGTTGAAGTTCCAACCTGAACCAAAGAAATCAATCACAGCTACACTGCTCTTGGCTGATGCCAATAGTGCAAGAGTTGGTGATGGTCATTTTTGAAGACAACTGCAGGTTGGCTAGTGCAGTTGTCGGTTTTCATAAAACCTCAAAATATACAATCAAGAGAGTGTCTTTATGATTATGGTGCCTCTGTCAATAAAACCTCAATTCTTTAATTTTAGATCTGCAAAGAGTATCAAACATACCATTCAACTGCCTTCGTCTTCACTATCCAACTTAACAACATCAATAGTTTTTTGGTAAATTCAAATTAACCCTTTCCATCAAAGGATGCTGTCATTCAAACAAGTCACTCAGGATAAAACCAGCAAAAAATAAAAATAAAAACAAAACAAAACAAAAAAAAAAAAACAAAAGGAAGAAGAAGAAGAAGAAGAAAATATCAATTCATTTCCACAAGGCCCTAGAAGGCTGGAACCCATCAAACCTAGATTACCAAGAGACCACCAACTAAGCTTGCATGGAGCATCAATACAAACATGGTGGTGAAAACCAAACAAATGAAGCATTGCATTTATTTAGAATCCACTTTGCAGATAAATAAACTAAGTGAAACTGATTATGTGCTACACTGAATTATTAAAAAGAAAGAGGAGGGCATACATGGGAACCAATCAGATTCCATAATCTGTAAATAAATACAAGGTGAATGTCTAACCAGATAGATGGCGAAGTCCACTACTTCCAACTTCAGTATCAGACAACTCCAAGCATTTGAGATGCCGAAGGCCTAAAATCAAAGCATTTCATATGCATATTTAAGCATTATTTATGATAAGGTGGGAAAATAAGAAAAGCAGAAAAGAGGGAAGAAGAAAAGAAAAGGGAACAACTAAAATAATATATCCAAATGAACATATAACAGAGTACATATCCTAGACTACTCCTAACTTTAAATTCTTCTATAAAGCAATGAAAAAGCTTTCTTATGGTTGCAACTCATCAGTTGGTATATACTGAGTGAAACTAGGATTCTGATGCAAAATATGGCTCTCATGTCTATAAAAACCTGCATCACACCATCAAGCTATGCTAAAAATGATATAAATTAGAGCTTGCCCACAGATTGCCACACTTTTTCTGTGCTTCCCTGAAGAAAAGTTAATAATTTGATTCCACAAATTTACTCATGTAACCGAATGAAAAGATGAATCCACAACCTCAACTAAGTTAGGACCTCAGGTTTGTAACAGGAATTTTTTTTTTTTTACATGAGTAATGAAATCTGATAAAGGGGTGCAATCCAAGTACAGAGGAAGTATATAATAGACACCCCAAGCAAAAAAGTGAGAGAGTTAGAAGTTAAATCCTAGAATTAACAAAAGCATTAAAAAGTTAAATCTTATATATATAGCACTTAAAATTAACATCATCTGTAAACCCTATAAACAAGGGAGAAATATTTACAGAGCAGACGTGAAAATTGTAACAAAATGAGTTTCTCACATTAATTTCCATAATAAAATCTCATTTTTCAGTGAGGGAAACACAAGATACTAACAATTAGTGACTACAACTCAACATGCTGATTTTTTTTCCCTGATTTTAGCAAGCCACTAGAGAATAACCCCAAATCAATTTTCATGGAACTTAAAAAGGCTAGTTTTTTTTTTTTTTTGAGAGATAATTACAACATGCTACTAAGCCCGCAGCTCTAACCCTTTTCCCCCCTAGACTCCCAAGCACTTTGTGCATGGGGAGGTGCCAATTTAGCTACAAGGCCTTTGGCAACTCAAAAGGCTAGTTTATATTCTGTGTTGGTTATTTTTTTAAAATTTCATTAAAATGATGTTCTGATTTCATTGCCTCTAATGAATTAGAAATATCATGTCATATAAAACACAACATAAATTATTTATTACATGGAACAAACCATATATGCTCAAAAGAAAACCCTCATTATTAGGACTGCTTACTTCAACTCAAAAAAGTTGCAACTATAGCCAGCTGAGCAGCTCTGGTATTTAGGTCACATGGCAAACACAAAAGCTGCCATTATACCATTTCCAGAGGGAAATGACAGATATACAAAGAATCACATATTTGTTGTTGTAATCTGAAAAGCTTTTCTCATAAATATGATCTCTAGTGCTAGAAAACACCTTTCTACTAAACCTCTTTGACTGGAACAGAAACATTGCAAAATCAATACACAGATTTAGAATTAAAACAGAAAATGAGGGAAACCCTTTTAACACCAACCTGTCAAGTTAACCAGCCCTTCATCACCAATCCTACATGAGTCCAAGTTCAAGCTTTCCAAATTTGTAAGACCTGCTTGAAGCAAGATCAAAATTTATGTACAAAATATATTGTTCAAAATGTAACACAAACACATGAAGATATACCAAGACATTTAGTACCTTGTTCAGGATATCTCACATAGCTTTTAAAAAATATATACTTATTCCAAAACTTGTTAAGTTATAAACTCCATGAACTAGCCATAGAAGCCCTAAGCTCAAAGCAGTCGCACATCTAAAAATTTTAGGTAGCAATGACACATACAGGAAAGTCATATTGCTGAAGCTTAGTTGTTGACAAGAAAATTAATACATCTATATAATACGTACAAAATGAAAGCATTTGACTTTTTAGGTGACCCTTTCATATGTTGCCACATAAGCTTTTGAAAGTCCACACTTTTCCACATCAACATTATAAATATAGTTTGTTTTGTGTCACATTAGTTAGAACCTATCAGAACTCATTGGTTATAGAATAATCAACCCAACACTAAACAAAATTTGATTAAATTACGGTTGGTCTGCTTTAATTTAATTATAATTTAACTAAAATTCATATTTTCTACCTATCAAAAAAGAAAAAAGCATATTTCCTACAAATTATCGAATTTGGCTTTTTTTATTACTGGATAGATATTTAAGTATGCATTATGCATTACTTATAAATATTTTTCCATAAAAATTTTCCTATGCATCACACAGTTTTGCAACTAGTTATTGATAAACACACAGAAAATCAAGCTATGTTGTGCTCAAAGGAAAGTGGAAGATCTCAAACCTCAACTACCTATGCGACCACAGTGCATTCTGTACATATTTAACACACACAGATTGCTTCCTACATTCTATAAGGCTCAACTCTTTATCCTCGAACCATTTTCCATTGTTGCAAAGGGAAAACAAAACAGAAATTGTAAATCAAAATTTTGAACTTGTGTAGATATGAGAGTGAAAGACACCCACCTTTCAAGTGCACCAAGCATGCATCTGTGATATCATTGAACCCTAAATTTAATACTTTTAAGTTCCTAAATCCTGCAGAAACCAAGATATATGCAATAAGTTCAACACAAGGTTCTTCCAATAAAATAAAATAAAAAAGTAAACCCCAGAAGCATCACAGTAGATATATAGTCGATTACAACAGACCAAGTAATGTATTTATGCCAAATGCAACTTACTGGAAAGGTTCTCGCATCCATCATCAGGCAGCTTACATCTGTTAAGATTCAAATATAACAAGGCAGCAAGAGCTGGCACAAAAACAATGCCAGTTAGATTTCAGGCCAAACAAAAGTATTGAACAACACATTGAGTACATATAAATTGAAAAGTGAAGGAAATTTTATTTTTCCTACTTTTAATAGATACTTAAGTGTACAATTCATCAGGAATTTAATTTTGTTTTAATCTTCACTCCAAATGTCATCAACAAAATATCAATGCATATATCATGTGGAGTTTCCATTACACACGAATAGAAACCCAAGTGGCCATAAAATCCCTGAGTTACCCAGCAAAAAATAAAAAATAAAAACTTCTAGGATTCAAAATAAAGCAAAATTCTAGAAGCATAACAGTAATTAGCTGTAGAGCCATAACTGTTTCTACAATCTAAACCACCAATTTTACATGCGCGCGTGCACAAAGATTGAGAAAAGACATTTGTCTTTAGTATCTATTAGCCATGGTGCACACAATTAATGTGCACATAAATATAACAAATATTACCAATGAAAATGAGTGGTTATGATGCCAACATTTTATCCCGTATTACATAGTTAACATCCGTAGTGCAAAATTAGGGGTGAAGAGCTTATTTAGGTAATTTCTGTTAAAAATATTCCCAATGGAAATGAGTGGGTTTGCTTTAATACACGGATTTATATATGCAAAACATGAAAATGTTCCAGATAGATCTGCAAAATATATCATATAAACAACTTTAGAAAAAAATCATTCATGGTAAATTTTTATGAAAAATCTAATGAACCATTATGTAGTACAGGCCTGATCCTAATGGGAATGAGAATATAATAATTGGCAGAAAGGCCAAGACTTGAAGAGAATCAAAACCTGAAAGAGAGTCCAAGCATGCAGCAGTAACTCGGCATCCCTCCAAGTTCAACAGAGAGAGTTTGGGCAGCCCTGAGACAGAGAAATAATATGCACCAAAATCAACATAGAGGGAAAAGAAGAAAAATGACAACGAAAAGAGATGAAATCCAAAATCTTTGATTAAAAGTTATTTAGAAGAGTCACCATTCAGAACGCTGAAATAAAACAAAACAATATCAGAATCAGTAAAGGTGGAACCTAATGATTAAAGTATCGCTATCATTTTCTTCATTAAGTTCAGCCAAATAACCAAAGAAATCCTAGAGAAGATCAAAATAAATAAATAAATGAAAGGCTCAGCCAGGAGGGCTTTCCTAAAAGCAATGATAAATTGCATGAATTAAATAGCTACTCCGACTTCACTGCATACAACCTGAAGTTGGAATGCAACCAGATTCACAATATCCAATATAGTAGAAGAGATGAGTTCTTTCTCTGTTTATGGGTATTGACATTACAAGAATTGCTGATATGTAGATTTAAAAACATTGTTGGGGTCTTTTTTTTTTTTTTTTTTTTTTTTTTTTTTTTTTTACTGGTAAGAATAACTATTGTTTATTAACAATCACTCTTTCTGAAATGTAATTCATAAAATACCAATTTCGTTTTTGCTTTTTTTTAAATGGTTCTAGGACCTAATAGCATTTCCTCACCCCACAAAGTGGAGAGCAAGGACAAGATCCAAAATGTTATGTGGATGCATGAGCCTTCAGCTACCAAAAGTTTGACTTGAAACTTCCAAAACAACTGAACTATACCCCAACCCAGTTGGATCCCCACACACAAAAACGTCAGCAGGATTAAAGGAAAAGGTGGAACAGCATTTTTTTTAATGTGCTTCAAATGAGGAGAATGATGGTCCAGATAACTTTGTTTTTAATTTTTGATAGCCCTGGTTCAGCCCAACAGTTTCATACATCGTGTTAAATAGATACAGAACCTCCCACTTTCTTTTTCTTTTTCTTTTTCTTGATTTATCCTTATAACAACAAAGATGGAAAACAAAGTAACAATACAAATAGAAATAGAAAATATAGATTACCTTTAAGAAAAAAATTACCTTTCAAGAAAGTAGTGCCATCAACAATGAAAACAGATTAACAACAAAAATAGAAATCATAGAGTACTTTATAGAAAATAAAGTACCTTTCAAGAAAGTAATGCCAACATTTGTAACCTTGCTGCATGAAATCTGTAAAGCCTTCAAGTTTGTAAGCCCTGAAATTTTATTGAACGTGTAACTCCTCACAATTTTCTATACCAAACAATTGCAAGTAAACAGTAATCACAACTCAAATAACATGCCAAGACATGCATATGCTCAAAGGAACATATCAAAATGAATTTGCAGTTTGTGGTCTATGTGACATCAAACTCCTAACCTGTTTTCCAGTCCATGCATGACAAGACCACAACGGGACAAAGATTTACTTCTATTTTCCATAAAAACCTTAATTCTTTAATTCTTTTTATATGTAAAAACTAATAATTTTTATAAGGAAACAAATGGAAAATTTCTTCTTGGGTACTTTATCCAAGTACCTTATGTTCTTAAGAAAGCTTTTTTTCTTTTTCTTTTTTTTGATAAATTCAATAGCTACCATGGGGGAGTGGGGATTTAAATCATGGACATCTCTGTTGGAAACATCATAACGTACCAATTGAGCTACAAGGCTCTTAGCAAGTTCTTAAGAAAACTTGTAAGCCAAAAGGTAAAATTTATTGATAACAGTTAGTCAAACTGTCACAATGGCTTACTAGGCTTCAAATTATAAGAAGAAAAAACCTTAAAACCCTAAAAAAATGTAACCATGGCCCTTATTTTAAACTAACCCTATCCATGCATATCATCTGCTTAAACAAAAAGACAGAAATATCAATAGAAACCTTAGCTATACTAGCACAAACATTACTGTCAAAAGACTGTTAGTCTGCTACAGTGCCTGTGAACAGAACACAACTTTATCCCTGTAGGCTTTTTTTCCAGCAAATTTTGCCCTGAATTCATGAATCCCATTTTTAGTATCTCCTAGCAAATAATTATTCAATGAGAAATTAAGAGCACGGATTTTCTGCAAGTAGAACTACCTAGAAGGCATCCTTAATGTAGCAAATTTAACAATATTTCAATGTTCAAAAAATTTCAGAATAAAGGATGTACTCATGAAAAAATTCATCACCAGGTGCAAATGAAAAAGGAAGAATGAATTCTGAATATTTATACAGCTAGCAAATACAGAGTGCATGTTGTAGAGAGAGAGAGAGAGAGAGGGAGAGAGTAGACATACAATTTCAACAAAAAAGAAAACCATGCTTGAAATTTTGAGCCATCATTGGGAAAAAAATAAATATAATAAATAAAAGCACAGAAAGATGTAAATTACCAGAGAGAGGCTTCATGTCATCATCCGTAATGCAATTACAGCACTTGAGATTGAGAGACTCCAATTTTGATAAACCTGAAATAAGATATATGCTACATCAATGGTGAGCAGAGTTACTTGACTACTCCATGCAATGTTCATGCTGCTTTATCTTCATCATTCAATGGGAAGACTGGAGCTACTGCAAGTCCCATTCCTTGGTAAATATATGTTGGTTTGCATTTTCCAATTATACCCCCACTACAAAGTACTCCTTTTGTTAAAAACCCGCTACTTTTATAAATATTACCATCACATTTCTATTAAATACCTAATATAACAACCACAATGCACACCTTAGTTTAAGCATATAATTTGACATAGGTCATCTATCAATTTACAAATTTTTTTCCATGTAGAGTTTTCACATGTGATTTTTGCTAAAATTACATGCAATGAATACAAAAAGGTAGTGGAAATGTTTATGGAAAAGGAAAAAGGAAATGTATATGGTATTGTAAAATTTAAATTATCATTAAGGAAATCCTTCTTATAGTTGTTAATATTTATCAAGTGCAGCCCATGAGGGGATAAATTAGAAGGTTCCTTGTTGGTTAACAAATCCCACTTTAGAAGAGTAATATGGAGGTGCAAGAATTCCTATTAGGAGAATTAGTCCCACATTGCTAAGAAGAGAAGTAGGGAAGTGTGATGGTTCCTGCAAAAATATTGGTAGTGTAGCTTTTGTATTGATGGCCTAATATGTTAAAGTGAAAGCACCTTTGGGCACATTGAGGAGTTAGGATAGTTTATGTTTGTGAGTGTTTGAGATAGTAGATTTTGGTTGGCATTACAAGCTGATGTATGCATCAAGTTTGTCAAACCACGTTAAAGTTTGTGTTTTGCGGTGTTTGCCTTATATTGTTTAAAGTGTTTTTCACAACAATTTCAATTTCTTAAGTAGCCTTAGCAGGCTGTATGTCTATATTTCAAAAACTAATGAGTTAAAGAAGTGCAGTAATACTGAAAAAAGATTTTTTTTTTTTTTTTTTTTTTTGGTTAATTCCCTCCAACGGTGCACTAAACAATAAAATCTTGAGAAGTGCCCTGTGCCCCACTGCCTCAGAAACCAAATATTATATTAAAATTTTATCCCCCACCTTGGTTCACATCTCAGATGTATCACAACTGATATATGTGGCATTCCATAATCTACTTGATCTCTAAAAGAATATCTCCACACTAAAATATTTTACTTAACTAACTAAATCAAAACTCACAGTACTCCATTTTTTACCTGGATCTTTTTTACCAAAAGAATTTTGGCAAGCAAAAATATATTTTACTTAAATAAATCTTAACTCACAACATATAAGTACTTCACAAACTGCCAATCTATAATTTTCTTTTAAATTAAAATTAGTGTAGCTGGGTAGCACCTCTCCCTTTAGTCAAGGGAGATCTTGGATTTAACCTTACAGGAGGAAATGTATTTGGTAAGGGAGAGGCTACCCCCAATATTTAGACTCCTGTCGCCATTAATTAAAATAATAATAATAATAAACAACAACGAATGAGCTAACAATATCATTTATTTAATAAATCCCCAATCATAATTCATAAAGGCCTTTGTACTCTTTTTCTTGGGCAAATTTAATTCTAAACCCTAAATTTTGGGGTTGGTTTCTAATTGAACCCTAAATTTTAAAAAGCTTCAATTGAGACATTGATTTTTTTTTTTTTTTTAAAAGAACATTTCAGTCCGTCTCCTACACCTATTTTTTTCTTTAATGCCGTTTACTAAACACGCGTGCCTAAAGGGGAAAAATCCTCCTTTCCTCTCAAAAAGTCACTCCCAAATCTCTCTCTCTCTCTAAAACACACACGTCAAGTTTCTAAAGACATGTTAGAAGGCAGCCAAGGGGGGAGAGAGAGCACAAATAATGTGCTGCTGAGGAGGAAAGGTTGAGCCTATGAAGAAAGAGTGGTAGACTTATAAAGATTCGGAATGGAGGAGGATGGTTATTGGAAAATCATCCTTTATATGGCAAAATGACACCAATTCAAAAATCAGAGGAGAAGAAATAGAGGGGGAAACAAAGGGGTTAATGTGAAGAGAAGTGGAGGAGGGAAAGTGAAATTTGGTTAAGGATTATTGGAGGTGGAGATTGAGAATGGTGAGGGAAGTGGTGGTTTTGTTTCTTTGAAAAATAGAGAGAGAACTGGGGGTGATGAGGGTGAATTACATTGGATAGAATCTGATGGTGATGATTGGAAGTTTTATTGAAGAAGTGTGGGAGGAACTGTTATGGTGGTCTCAACTTGGAAGTTTGAGTGAGTCAAGTCCAATGGCGCCTTTTTGTGGTCCATGAAGTGTGTCAAATTTTTAATATACCAGCATTTTGCCCCACACATTGTCTAGATGGCATTAGCAAGAGCTGTAAAAGGGGCGAACTGAAACGATTTCAAAAATTCAAGGTTTTAATTTAAGATTTTTGAAGTTCAGGGTTTAATTTGGAATTGATCCCAAATTTTAGGGCTTAAAATGTAATTTTCCCCTTTTTCTTTTATTTTTTTATATTTTTTCCCCCGGGGGGGGGGGGGGGGGGGGGGGGGGGGGGGGGGGGTGGGTTGTGTTCAAGATGAAAGTACAAGTAGAGAATACATACCTTTAAGATTAATTAGCCCACCATGAATCTCAGGACATCTCTCCAAGTCCAACTTAACCAAGTTAACTAAATTGGTAAAGGCATTCATTCCCTTAGCAGTAATTGCATTGTTTCTTCTAAAACTCAAACTTGTCAAGTCTGAGAGACCTGAAACATTCATAATGGTCATACAATATCCATAAAAGAACTGCTTCAAGAAAATCAAGGACTGAGCAATGCCAATTCACATCAATCTCAAGTATGAGGAAAAGATTGAGCATTAACGACAATAAAAGAATAATTAAATAGAATACGCCCAAAAATGAATAACTTACTGGAATCTAACAGAATTATTTAAAAAAAAAAAAAAAAAGTCCTTGCAGGCACATAAAGTAGACAAACTCCAAATTTATGTCCAGCAAACTATTTTAAAAATTCAATGCACCAAAGAGAACAAAAAATCAACATGAAAACAATCTCATATGATTAGGAGTATCTGTCGCCCTTGGCTCTCTCAACCATGTGGAGGTTGAGTATATAGTTTAGTATTCAGAGAGCCCCTACGACTCTGAACATCTATGATGAGTTCCGAAATGCCTGTCTTAACTTTTTGGGTATAACAAACTCACTTGTATCATGAGATCATCATTAATTTTAAGTCTCCTTTTCAACCCCCCCCCCCCCCCAACCCCCCATCATTTTTGTTTTCTCTAGATTTTCGTTCTTTTTGGAGACATAAATCCTCCCCTTATTTGTTCCTATTTAATATTTTTTTCTATTAAAGTAACAGTTTCTCATTTAAAAAGGAATTAAATAATCAATTGAAAATAGTAAATGACCAGAAGCAACATTGTAATTGAACAGGCATAAGAAAGACTACCACTTATTAGTTCCAGCCCACGGTCAGAAATTTGGTCACAATAATCAAAATTTAAGGCTAGAAGATTTGTGCAATCTTTGAGATGAAGCAGTCCTGTATCAGTAACTTCAGAGCCCGATAGATCAACAGAAAGTAAAGATGGCCCCTGTGAAGAGATTACATCCATCCAACTATCATTCACCCCAGGGTATTCTCCCAAGTAAAGATCCTGCCAAACACATGACACGAACCTTAAAGAACAGCATGACAGACTGAAAACAAATGAGAAACATACACCAACAAAGAAAGTAAAGCCAAATTTCCATATCATTCATGATGATACCTGGATAGCACAATCTCGGAAGGCTTTGAGAGAAACATCAGTTAGACGTTGGGAATATACCAATTCATTAAAGATCTGCTGGCTAATATCCCTTGGGAGCGTAGAAAAAGTGTTATATCTATCAATGTCCTGTTAGAAAAAGGAGGAAAAGTGATAATCCGAGATATAAAAAAGGCAGGCTCTTTACCTAAGTATGATATAGCATACAACATACCTCACATATTTTACGTATGCACAAGTCCATAAGTGGTGGGCAATTCCCTCTTCCTAGCTGAATATCTATAGCAGGTCTAGAAAATGAGGTTGCCAACCACTTTGAACTCCCACTTTTACAATACTTTCTAGATACCCCTCTGTGCAAAATTTCTTCATTGTCGCGTTGGTCACTCTTCCTAGAACAAGCTCCCCCCATCGAGGAAATGTCTCGTAATCAATAAATTTCACAAAAACTGCACCAGAACACTACTTAATCCATTGAATTACCACAAAATGAGAATATGCATTCTACTTCAACCTGCAAAAATAAACAGAAAGAGCATGGCAGAATAAGTATTCAGCACAAGTAATCAGTTGATCATCTAGAAAATGTCTAATGTCTTGCAAAGCCTTTTTTAACTATTTTGACATATTTGGCAAAAGCATACAACCAGATTTGTTGGATTCAACACTATGGAAGGTAGGCACCAAAAAGTGAAATTTAACCATATCATGTGGCAGCTGTCACAAGCCAAACGAAATTTACTAAGTACATTTTCAATGTACTTAACAAAGACCCAACATGAATATTCAGCCCCCTCACTCTGTAAGAATGTTTTAAAGCTTAGGATGAGAGCTGATCTCCACTTTGTGGTATAACTATGTGTAGCAATGGTGCACGTTTCTCCATCTCCAGCTCCTCCCTCCACAACTTAAAGCCTCCCTCCATATTGAGCAAAATATTAATTCCATTCCCACAACACTCCATTAATTGAACAAGGTAATTTTATAAAAAAAAATAAGTTTAAAGCAGCTAAACTTGGCAAATCCAGAAAGAAAATGAGATAAAGAGTAGGAAAGAAGAAGAATATACGGTGGCTATTGTTTTGCATAAGATTGAGAGATAGAGAGAACTAATGAGGGTTAAGGTGTATAAAATCTTCCATAACATTGGAAATCTTTGTAGTTATATAATCAAATAGGGAAACTTTTACTCTGCCACATTGCCATCTCAAGGAATGAGCATCACCAACTGCGATCTATGAATCTCTATATATTTATTTTCACATCTTTTTCCTCACTTTTCTGTTTAAGGAAAAAAAAAATTTATTGACAATACAAAGACTATAGTAGGAACCTAGAGATGCCAAATCACATTAAAAAAAATTTCATGACTCTAGGTATTGTCAAAAATTCCCACAATGCGCAGACTGCACATATATACAACTATAGTGTGCATGTGTACCAGTTGGATTTTATAGTATTTCATCTCTGGATTAATCAGATATAATTTACAGCAAATAAGAGCCCTCAATCATCGATACCAGACAAACAACAAATGGCCATGCAAACACTTGTGAATCAAATCCATCGACTCTACATAACTGACACAGTAAATGACAGAATCACAGTAAAAAGTTCATATAAATACTAAAATAATTAAATAAATGTACGTAGTTGTTCTGCTAAATAATGCAGTCCACCAAAATAAACTCAATCTGGCTTCCATGTAAAATTGACACAAAACCCATGTCCAAATTCTTTTAATTTAAACAACCAAATAATTTTTTTTTAACATTTATTAAACAAACCGTTTTTATTTTTTTAAAATTATTCTTAAGAGAGAGACACACACACACACAAAACAGAGGTAAAGTAATACATACGAAACAATTCAACTTTTTTGACAAAATAATATAATTTATAATAAAAAAATTAAAATAAAAACAGCTGAAACCTATGACTTTTTAATTTCAAGTTCCCTAGTGGGAAAAACTCACCAAGAAAAAGTTGTGTTTTTACTCTTTTTTTCTTCCCCACAACCACAAGACAAGAACAATAACCGTTGCTAATTGTTTCTTTTTTAAAAATCGGAACCATTTTCATTCCTAAACTTTATCAGAAACCAAACAGAGACCAATCATAACATAATAGATGAACAACAAAAGGCCACAAAACTGACGCAAAAAAAAAAAAAAAAAAAAAAAATCACAAAGAATTCACCATTTCCTAACCGCTTAAGCTCTCGGAACAATCGGTAATTTAACACGTACCAGATCAAACGAAACAAGATGACAAACCTCGATCGCATAGCACACAACCCACACCATCCTTCATTTCCCGAGAAAACTTTCACACCGAAATTTTCCCGAGAAAATTATTTTAAAAAAATAAAAAATAAAACCGTAAGAAGAAAACTTTCATTTCTCGACATGAAAAAGCGACAACCTTACTCGATATATCAATTCACATGAAGAGACCTTCAAAGAAGTCAAAAAAAAAAAGTCATCATTTTCCAACCAAAAAACTTTCCAGGAAAACAATTTCCAAGGAAACAAACAAGTACGAAACCAGAAAAAGAAACAGAGAAACCGTTGGACATAGATATACCTCACCATCATCACGATCAACGAGCGGTGATGGAAAAAAACTGTCAGTGAATTTTCTAGAGAGAGAGAGAGAGAGAGAGGGGTTTTAGAGAGAGAGGCAGAAGCTAGAGAATGAGTGAGGAGGGGACTGAAAAAGTGCGAGGTGGCGTAAAGCCGAGCCTGAGCCCGAGGCTACGGATGGGCGACACGTGGAGAATGATTGTGTTGGCTCGGATGTTAGGTTTGTCTGGTTTGGGAATGCCGATGGATAAAGAAATGTGAATGTGGGTCCTATAATTATTTTATAATTTATTATATTGAGGCTTTCCTTGTCTCTGAGTTTATCCACTGGATTTTATTTCGGGACCCACTCGGTGGCTTTTGAAGTTTGTGCACGCAATGTTCTTGCTTTTCTCTCTAATCTTTTAATTATTTTTCACTTTACTTTAATCATTACATTCATTTGCCATCAACTATCCAAATTATTTTTTATTATTATCATTATCATTACTGTGGTAGGTAAGGTTGATCATTTCAGCTGCAATAGATTCTGAGACTTGCATTAGATTTTAATTAGGACAGTCAGTGGTTTTGAACTTGATTAAAAAAAAATATATATATATATATAAGAATTTTTTAAAGCATTGGAAAATAATACAGTAATAATCAATCGTACTTCAATGGATCAAATTGAGTTTTAACCTTTTAGGAAGAAAAAAATGGTTTTGGCTTCTTTTTTTTCTTTTTTTTTTTCTTTCACAATTTCATACCATCGAAAGCTTTCTTACTCTTACCCGTTTTTAAAAACAATCTCTTGGATTTAAAACCATAAAAATAATAGGTCCCACTAAAACTTTTTTTTTTGCTTGACAAATTATTTTCACATAATTTTTTTTGCGAAAACTATTTACGAAATCATTGTGCAAAACAGCATTAAGAAAACACCCAAATCTTCATTTTTCTCAACTCAAATTTACGGTTTACACAAAATAATAATATAGTTGTAATAAAATATATTTCTCCAATTTTCAGTCTTTCCTCTTTCTTTACGTAGGTTGGTGATGGCTGTTAATTGTGGGTGCGCATGAGTTGCATTACCATTAGGTCATCGTTAATGGTTTAGGTTACGTGGGTTACAGTCGGGTTTGACTTACTTCCAGTAATTTTTTAAAATGAATATTCTTTTGTTTTAATGAGAAATTATCACATCACCTATTAACTAAATAAAATATGGGAATTAAAACTCACTTCCACTTGTCATTGTATATTTAAAACAAAATGACATGTCCAGTTAAATAAATATTGAAGGTAACTCACACCTGTTACCGTCATGGGTCTAAACATTTACTCAATCTCGACTTGCATAGGTTGGGTCAATTAATGGTCATTAGAGTTTGGTCAATTTCTAAGAAATGACCTAATGCAACCTAGGTAAATGTTTAGACCTCCAATTTTAATTATGGTTTATAATCAATTATGGCTTATTTAAAGTTGGGACTTGCTCATTTGATAGTAAGCTAGGGAATGAGTGAACTTATTTATTAATCTAGGAATCCCATTTGAATTTTAATTGAGGTTGAACCAAGGCTAAATCTAAGGCATCAAACACAAAATTACTTAATCTTGAATTTGAACCACCACCAATTCACTGGTGAAGCCATACTATTTTCTCGAGGGGGCCTATGTGTAAAAATTAATATATAATTTTATTTTTCATAGAAATTGGAAGAAGGATAAGGGATTTTTTTTTAAACCTAGGGGGGCCATGGCCCCCCTATGTCCCCCCTCCCTCCACGAGTCACCACGATGCTTGTTTAGAGCATTAATATATGCATTTGAATCGCTTGCAAATACAACTTGTGAGAACTTTCATTAAGAGACAGCCCAAAGAATGGATTTGGCTTCAACTTTGATAGGGATATTGGTTTTCACTTTCCTTGAAATTGCGAATACCATGCTCTATCTCCAATCTCTAGCCAAATATAAGCTTCAACCTTTTCCTAGTGCTTGTTGGAAAAAGTGGTTTTAGCAAGTGTTTGGTTGGTTATTTTTTAGCCAAAATTAAAGTGGGACTCACACGTCCTTTAAGATAGATTTGAATTGGAATGTGTTATCCACTGTGAGGACATTAATGTCATGAGGTCACTTGCTCAAAACCATTGAAGGAGGGAATGAGAAACTGACGCCTAATTAAAGATGTTTTAAATTGATAGAATCTATGAGTCCTCTATAAGATGAAATTGAACTTTTATAAATATATATATATATATATATATAGGGTTGGGTTTAAGGTATACCTAGTGTAACTCTAAGTAATATTACACCACTCAATATTTTTTAATTGGATGTAAATTTTGATAAATCTACCGTTAGAATACATTATCTTTGTATATTCTTCATGCTTGCGAAATTTCAAGGTGTTCAAAGATTAATAGTCATGTCATCAATCAATTGTTTAAATTCAAGTTTTTGTAATTTAAAATAATGTATAAAAAATGAGTTTATAGATTGAATGGTAAATAACATACAATTGACATAAAAATTGGCATGAATGTTAAGTACATGTAGAACAAGTAATTTAACAGTTGGATTTTCAAAATATGAATTCTATAACAAGTTATTAGGTGGTGTAACATTACTTAGAGTAACACCAGGTGTAACTTGAACCCAACTCATATATATATATACACACACACACACCTATGGGCCTGCATCCATGTGGGTTGTACAAATATTAAATAGTTATTTATTATTAATTTTAAATTTCTGATTACTACACAATATTTACTTTTATTATGGAATAGTGTGCCTATTCATGTGGCATTGTTACAAATAGAGAATTCCTTATATATCATGTACGTTAGTTTTAATTTTTGTATTTAATGTTCATAGTCAAAAAGAGAGAAAGAGACAGTTTTGTTATATATGCTCGAAGATTGTACTTGATCATTGTATCATAGGAGGCAAACATTCATGAGTCTTTGAGCATTATTGATGAAATAGTGTGACAGAGACAAAATTTGTCTTAAGGAGATAGTGTCAAACACAAGCCTAATGCTCCGTTTGTTTCAAAGTAAAAAGATTTTCATCATTTTACGTTTTTTTTTTTTTTTTTTTGGTGAAACATTGGTCAACTATAAAACATTTTTGGTCAACTATAAAACACAAGTAAAACCAAAGCCAAAAGATGTAAAATGTTGTACCAAAAAATCAACCGTAAAATGTTTTACCAAAATATGAGGAACACCCCCCTTCATTCTCTCAAAACCTTCTCTCTCTCTCTCTCTCTCTCTCTCTCTCTCTCTCAGACGACAAACTTTGGTAGTTGGCTAGGGTTGTCGTCACTGATGCCGCCATTGCTCACCACACTTTGATCTCTGTCGATCTTGACGATGTGTTGCTCCACTGCTTATTGTTGCTCCGATCTCATCGATCTCGTGAGTTGAAAGCCTCCTCTTCTCATAATTTCTTCTTTTTTTTTCCTTTATTTTTGCTTCCCGGTTTGGATTTTCCAGTTGTGGCTCACAATGGCATTGTTTTGGTGGTGTTAGAGGTGATAGTTTGGTGGTGTGGTGGGGGTGTTGGTGGTTCAGTGAGCTTCACTGTGTTGAGATAAATGCCTAAGATTCAAAAACAATTAAAGATAATGACAACTCGCTCTATACAAGTCACATTGTCTTTATAGATCACATTCCAAATCAAAGTTCCAATTCAAATGCTTCCAAAAAATTTCAGATAAATTCCCAGAGGATTTGGTTCTACCTTCTAACTGTTGTTTTTTATTTCAATTCAAATGGCTCATCCTTATCTTTTATCCTTAGCTTCAATCTACAACTTTCGATTTAAATCAAATAGCTACTATCGAGGTCTCTCTATTGTAATCTAATAGTAGTTGTTTTCTTTTGTACGTGTATGTGTGTGTGTGTATATATATATATATATATATATGTTAGGTTCAAGTTACACCTGATGTAACTCTAAGCAATGTTACACCACCCAATAACTTGTTAATAAATTCATATTTTAAGAATCTCACTGTTAAATTACATGTTCTATATGTGTTTTTAACATGCATGTCAATTTTCATGCCAATCGGATGTTATTTACCATGTGATCCATAAACTCATCTTTTATGAATTATTTTTAAACTACAAAAACCTGAATTTAAATAATTAATTGATAACATGACTGTTAATCTTTGCTCACCATGAAATTTTGCAAGCATGGAGAGTATATGAATATAATGTAATCCAACGGTAAATTTGTCAAAATTCGCATCTAATAATAAGTTATTAAGTGGTGTAAAATCACTTAGGGTTATATCAGGTGTAACTTGAACCCAACTCTCTCTCTTTCTCTCTCTCTCTCTCTCTCTCTCTCTCTCTCTCTCTCTCTCTCTCTATATATATATATATATATATATACACATATAAAAATATAAAATTCAAATACAACTCACAGGTTGATAATTAAGCCAACACCAGTTACTCACTTTTGTTTCAAGTTGTGGTGTTGGTTTTGCTGGACTGCTAGGTTCCCCCCCCCCCTCTTAGATCTAGGTTTTTTTAGCCAATTTAAGTTTAGGTTTTATTATTATATTTCTGATTAAAGGAATTTGAGAATTTTAGTTTAGGTCCTTTCTAATCAAAGGAATTTTATTTAAAATTTTAGAAGGAACCAAACACAGGAAAATGATTTTCATAGCATTTTTATTTACGCAACCAAACACGGTTAAATATTTTACAATGAAACTATGGGGAGATGAACTTGATTTTCAGGCTGAGGCCCAAAGGCCCAAAAGGTCATGCTTTAAGAGATGGGCCAAGCCCAAAAATGTGGATGGGAGTAAGAACACCTGAGGAATAAAGGGCAATTCCCCAGAACAGGTCCTGTTGAGATCCGAGTTAGCTACCATTACTGAAACTCTTGTTTGAGGTAACAAGCGAGGCTTGTCCTTCGACAAATACGTAGGGGACCAAGAGCAACCGATTTCCTTTTTGATCTGAGATGCCACCACCATCAAATTTGCCTTAGGAAATGCCATGAAAGAATAAGAATAACAGAGGCAGTCACCTCCGGATTAATGAGAGGTTTTTTGCCAAATCTCTTCCACATTAAATGCATATAGATTAGCGTAAATAGTGCAAACACCCCCAAAAGTCCTATTTCATGATGAAAATGAGGCAGAACAGAGTGTGATGCGACAAGAATCTCGAAAATCTTGCTGGAGGTAGGCCTGCTGGAGAGATAAGGGAAGAAAAAATGTTTATAAAAGGGGGAGGGGGGGGGGGAGGGTGCAATAGAGAGGGGGTGGGAAAATATTGAGGGAAAAACATGGAGAAGAATAAGAAAGAGAAAGTTACATAAGCTAAGTAGAGCCAAGTTTTATTTTAGCTTTTTTGCCTACTCTCTGTACTTTGGGAAAACAGTCTATGTATCTTTGAATAATTTATCATCCCTCCTTTCTTCTTAATCAGTTGTTTAAGTCTCTTATTGTAGAACTTTTACCTTATATTTCTTATAAATAAATTGTGCAAGTCAGTTGCTTAGTCATTGTAGCTTATTACGGTGTTTGAGTTTTGAAACCCCACAAAAACATTTTACAAAAAATATTTAGTCAGGCTTCTGATTCATTACTATCACTCCATCAAATTTCTTTGTTGTTCTGACTAGGTTCCAGGGGATTGAAAGAAAGGGATTTGATATTGGGTTTAGGATTAAGCCTATGGTCATGTATATCTTGAGGTTGGAATGGGTATGGAGAAACAGGGTTAAGGTTAATGGAGTTGTTGAAGTGTTTGTTATAGCTAGGATATGTAAGGGTCATGAAATGTGACATTATTTTTTGGATAATCTTTCTTGTACAAGGGAGATATTTGGTTTAAGTAGAGACTCTCCATTCCTAACTCTTTATAAGCATAAGAATGGAAAGATTGTATCCCATCTCTAATTAGTGGTTTCAACGGTGGACTAGCAAAATTATTACTTTCATAAGGTTATGTTTGACGGCTGTGGAATGGGTATAGAAGTGAACGAGTATGCGTGGTGCAAATACCCACGGCTCACGGCTTGGAATGTAAAAAAAGAAGAAGGTTGGGTGTTCAAAGCAAATAGATATCGAGATAAGAGGGTGAAAAGAACTGTACTGTAGATACACATCAGACATGCTCACAAATTGTATGATACACAAATGTGTATCAGTGAGAGATCGCGCCCTCAGGCCCAAACCGTTCAAATGTAGGTTTTGTCTATGTCCCACATGAATGTGATAGAGTCGTGTTGGTGCCTCTCATGAGACAATAAGGGGGATCCTATTGTTGTTATTCTCCCTCTTAGGTTAAGTGCTTTAAAATAGAATCGCCACTTATTTTAATAGATAACATAAGAAACTAAAAAAATTGAAAAGTGCATTATCCTTATTAATGAATTGAAAATTGTACTTCTCTTTGATAATAATTAAAAATTATATTGTTTTGATCCTAGATTCAATCTAAAACAAAAGTACAAAACTTTGATTCCTAGTTACAATCTAGAAAGAGAAAATTAAAAGGATAAGCCTAATCTACTAACCCTTGATCTTAGTTTGAAGGCTAGATTACAGGATTGGGAAGGTGTTAGGCACCTAGTTTGCCTGGTGAAACCAATCTTCTAGACTTTGGTGGCCAATGATCATGTCACATCATTCAAACATTGATAGGCATGATGAAACCCTATTCTAGGCATGCAAAGAGTCGATGTTGAAAGACATGGTGAATATGTGTGTGATGTGATAAAACCATAATCTAAAACGGGTGGACATGTTATTTGAATTGAAAACCCTACTTCTAAGAGCATGTGGACATATCATTTTGAATTGAAATCCCTAATCATACAAAGACTAAGAACATCCTAAGTATAACATGCTAACATACAAGAACATGTGAAAAACCTAGAAAATAAACATTCTCGAATCTAAAAATTAAAAGCATAAAAAGAAAAGGAAGGTTTAGAAACCTTAATTGCATGCACAACACTCCAAGCACTACCCTTAATAGAGAGACGAATTTTGAAACTTCAGAGAGTTTCAGTTTTTTTGAGGGGATTTCCAAGTGTTTTGAAATAGAGGTGAATGGAGGTATTTATACTAAGAGTGGGGGAGCTAGGGTTAGGTTTCTAGGCAATGTGGGACTCAAGAAAATTAGGTTTTCTGAGTGAAAAATGTAGGATTCAAGGTCAACTTGTGTGGGGAGCAAGCCGTACTAAAAAAGGGAAGAAAATCTAGAGGCTCTAACCTAAGTGCCAATTGGCAATTAGTGCACAAATCCTCTAAATTTTTCCTATTTCATTTCGTTTGTTTCTGTTTCCAATTCAGACCTATTTTCTTCTGAATTTTGACTTTATTTTCTAATTTTCTTGATCCTCAAATTTAGAAAATCAATCACAAAGTCAAACATGTCTAATTAATTAATTATTTAATCAAATTTTAACTATTTTGAAAGATATCAATAAATGCTTTGACCTGGATTAGATTCAGTGCATGCAACTTTATTATAAACTCTACTCTTAGCTAATAGGACCATGACACATCACCTAATATACATTGGACTAAAAATAGGCCAATCAGAATTAAGAGATCATAATCACTCATGCTCGGAATTTGATGCAAGTGCATTTTACCATTAAAATTGTTTATTTAATATCTTTTAATCTGGTGGTTCGATTAAT
Organism: Quercus lobata; assembly: GCF_001633185.2. Taxonomy (NCBI): domain Eukaryota; kingdom Viridiplantae; phylum Streptophyta; class Magnoliopsida; order Fagales; family Fagaceae; genus Quercus; species Quercus lobata. The sequence continues at coordinate 32,592,432 of NC_044908.1, read as the reverse complement.
GCTCATGAACTATTGTTTTGATCGTTATGACCTCAAGATTTTTTTTTATGAAAGTAATTGGAGATCAAACCGCTAGAATTATAGTTTATAGTATAATATGAATCGCATCATATTGTAAAATATATAGACATGTGGATTTAAATTGGATTTTTTTTGGGTTAAAGTTTGTGCTTTGATTTTTTTCCAACAAATTTAGACTTGTTTTTAATACAAAATTATTGGGTTACTTGATTGAGCCCAATGAAAAAACTTGTTCATGACTTTTTTTCCCTATAAAATTTGGACTACAAACTTGACACTTTATTTTCATATTTGCAAATATCTTTTCTATACTATGAAAAAGGTATTGAATGACAATATAATTACGTTTTATTTTTGTTGTTATTATTATTATAATTCTAAGAAATATCTTTTCTATACTATGTATAAAGTATTAAATGACAATATAATTACTTTTTATTTTTGTTATTATTGTTACAAGTCTAAGAAGCTAGAATGCAAGAAGGAAATATAAAAATAAAATAAAATTATCAAAGTTAAAGAACAAGAAGAGATAATAAAATCTGGTGATGTGGAAGAAAATGTTAATGAAGAAATAGTTTTGCTAGATGATGAATATGTTGATAACACTGCCTTGGATGGAATTGATTAGATAAGGTGATAAATATGATGAGAAAGAAATTATTATTTTGGCTCTCATGTCATATATTACACTTTTTGGTTTAATCAAATTAAACATGGATGTTACAAACACATGTTAATTTGATTTATTTAATTAGTTTTGTTAAATATTATTACATATGTGATGATCATTAAACTAGCCACTAGTTGAGTTATTTATTTATTTTTTAAACAAAAAATAAACTAGTCATTAGTTGTGAAGAGTCTTGTAGTTCAACTGATTGACACATTTTGCTGTGTCCATGACATTTGGGATTCAATTCCCCCCTCTCTTGTTGTAATTATCGAAGTATAAAAAATATAAAACTAGTCATTAGTTGAATTAAATATGCTCCAAATTTATAATAAATATACTTTTTAATGTTTTGACAACTATGATTTAATGTTCCAAGGAAAACCAAACCAAAGGGCTTTTGTTAAGCGATAGTGGAGGGAGGATTCTATTGTACAGCTACACTATGATTTTAATTTTTTTTAAGGAACACACTATCACTATGAATGCTATAACCACAAATTATTTTACAACATTTTTACAGAATATTAATTTGGCTAATTTTCATCTGGGTCCACTACTAACATCTTTTTTTCATTTGCCAATAACCATTCAACATATTAACAATTTGTAGATTTTTTTGAAAAATAATTTATAACTCTAACATTTTCTGTCTATAAATAGGCATAATTCACAATCCTGCTCAGATTTTTCCCATGTGGGGAGGACAATTGATGGCATACGCCAAAGTTACATTTTTAATTCACAAATTGCTCCTTAATTCTGTCTCTTCCAAATCTTGCTCCTTAATTCACAAATTGTGTTTTCACTATCAGACCCTGCTCTAGTCTTGATGCCGCCTTATAATAACTTATATGCTGATTTTACATTGAACTGTCCATAGTTAGATTTTGACCAAACCCATTTGTCCTCTTGGCCCCTAGTCAGCAGAGTGGGATACTAGTTATTTCTGCTACCTTTTCATCATCAAATATAGTTGGGGCAACATTTGTTAGTAACATGTGCAGCATCCCGGCTTGCCGAGTTTCTAGGATTGGGTTTGAAGTGTCGGGCAACCATGGACTTGAGATTGAACCTACAAACAAGAGTACCACATATAAGAATGGAATGTTGTGAACTTAGGATATCACCAAGAGTCACTCTGTTGAGAAGTTGAGATACTCATTGGTGTATTATTGTACTGCCCATGGCCATGCTCCAAATAGTGCGAATAAATTAAATTGAAAGTAAGCCAAGCTAAAAAACACAATCAAAATCCACATCCTCTTCGAGCTTGAGAAATAAATATTGAATAATTAAAGTGGAAGTTCAACAAACTGTTAAGTCAAAAAATGTTAATCACCACCGGACCTTGTAACCTAGTGGTACCTAGTTCTACTTGTAACCATTAGTGCGGGGGTTCTATCCCCCGCAATAAACAATTACCCAGCCAAAAAAAAAAAAAAAAGTCAAAAAATGTTAATCAAACAAATATTCTAAAAATTATATATCTTAAATGCACTATAATTTTGTGTCCAAGTATATTCCTCCCTTCAAACCTATTTTTGATCCATTTGAAATTATATTTAATCCTATTGGAAACTAATCTGAACTCTATAACTCAAGTTCAATTTCCTAAACATGCAGATTTTAATAATACTATATGGTAATAACTGATTATATCATGTTTAAACCCAAAAAGAGAAAGAAAAGAAAATCAACTCATTTTTTAGAATCTGTTTGATAAATGAATTTGAGTAATATTGTTTATAATTTTTTGAAATAGTGAAAAATTGTTTAAAAAAAAGTGTAATATTATTTAAAAATTAAAAATAAATTGTTTAACAAGCCTACCAAACGCCTTACTTTTTATCCTATTTTTCCGGAGCTTAAACCAAAAATAGAAAAAAAAAAAAAAAAAATCTTTCAAATGAGAATGACACTACCGTCCGCAAGTACATGTCTGATTCTGATATTATTTCCATTGAATACCTAGAGAATTTGAGATAGGCAGATAAACCCTTCACTCTTTCTGTGCACAAATCCTAAAACCCCCCAAAACCCAAAAACCATTACAAATTTCTACAACAAAACCACATCATCATCATATCATGGCTTCATCAATATCAATAACGGCGGACCTAGCCAGCACCTTTCTGAGCCTCAGCTCTCGCGCAGGCGCAGCCCACCGCACCCGACTCTCCCAGGTCCGAGCCACTGTTCTTCCTTTCTTACTCTCTCCAAATAATAAGACCTTTCAATCCCAGTCCCACTCTCTACGCTTCAGCTTCAGTACGTTGTCGTTTAATTCCAGCATTATTGCCGCCAAGCCCAAAAGGGGCCTCCGCCGCTTCACCACGGCGGCCACCGCCACAACAACCACCACGCCGCAGAGCGAAGGCTCTGATCTCTCCTCCAAAATCCCGGCCGACAATCGCATTCCCGCCACTATTATCACTGGATTCCTAGGCTCTGGAAAGGTATATTTACATTTTTAATGTGTGTATTTCATTTCTCACTTGAACAATACTAGTAGAACCGACCCATCGATTTGGGACTAAGGCTTTGTTGTTTCTTTATGCAAATTCCTGAAGTAATAGTTAAATTTGGAAGTGGGTTGTATTTCTTTTTTTTGAAAAGTAATGAAATTGTGTTTGAAATGAATGTTGGCGTAGTAAATTATAGTAAAATTCAAGAGGGTATAGTTGCTTGCGAATGAAAGAGAACTAGTGGGTTGATTTTTGCAAGCCTTGAGAGCTTGAATTCTGATTTCCGATACTGCCATTGCAAATCTTGCTTGTGACTTATCGGGTTGCTAGTGATTTTCACATGCGAAGAATTATGATATAGTAAGATTTGAGTTGATGGAGATTTTAACTTTGTTTTTTTAGTTGTGGGTGTTTGTATAAGTGCTTATGTTGTTATGTTTTATTTTGAAATGAGCAGACAACTTTACTTAACCATATTTTGACTGCGGAGCATGGGAAGCGAATTGCGGTGATTGAGAATGAGGTATGAGGTTAACTTTGCTTCTCCTGTTGTGCTTATGTGTGTGTTGTGCATCCCATGTTGGTAATAGATAATTGAAGTTAGTTTTTAAATTTGTAATTTGTTGTGTTCTTTTCTTGATTTTGTAGTATGGGGAAGTAGACATTGATGGTTCTTTGGTTGCTGCAAAAACTACTGGGGCTGAAGATATTGTCATGTTAAATAATGGCTGTCTTTGCTGCACTGTGAGGGGTGATCTTGTGAGGATGATTGCAGAATTGGTCAATAGGAAGAAAGGGAAATTTGATCATATTGTAATAGAGACTACAGGTAGGGATTACGGTTGTTGCTTATGTTCATGATTATTATTTTTATATGTGCACTAGATGTACATGGTTGGCTTCCACTTATTTTCGATACTTTGTAAAACTTTATGCAATTTGTCTGGAACTTTGCAGGATTGGCGAATCCGGCACCTATCATTCAGACATTTTATGCAGAGGACCAGGTTTTCAACGATGTCAAGTTGGATGGTGTTGTCACTTTGGTTGATGCTAAACATGCTGGTTTTCACCTGGATGAGGTTAAGCCAAAAGGGATAGTCAATGAGGCTGTAGAACAAATTGCTTATGCTGACCGTATCATTGTGAATAAGGTATGCATGATTATATTCTTTTTGCTCATGTACACATGATTACTGTATTCTTTTTGTACACTATGTGTGACTGCTATATTCTTTTTGCACACTGGACTTAGAGCTTAGTCATCTAAAATTGAGACTTCAGGATTCTTGACAATGTTAGCCAATCCATATGCTTTTCTTGATTTGAGTTTCAATCCCTTTCCCAGTTTGTTGCTGGCTTGTGCAACAACCTCATTCAGTGTGGCCTGACGGTCTCAGACTTTAGAAATCTACGAGCTAACTAATTTACTTATATATATTTACACAAATGGAAGTTGATTGACATCTTAGACATGGAAAAGTTTGGTTTTATATATATCTTATGTTGGAGCGCTTCCTCGTGTTTGTGGTGCTGGGGTTATTAGAACCACTGTAATTGAGAAGTATATATCAAAATTTATTTTAGGATGATTGATATAATTTTACTCGAGAAATTTGATTAATTTGCACTTACTGATTGGTTATTGTTGTTGTCACTAGACTGACCTTGTTGGTGAGCCAGAAATTGCTACTTTGGTGCAGCGAATAAGGGTTTGTATCACGCCTCTCCTTTAATTTAACTTAAATACTCTTTCTTTCTTTTTTCCTTCTAATCTTGTTATCTTCTTTTGGTTTTCTCATTATTTGATTCATCTCCAGTATTATGTTGATCTTGATGTTTTGCGTCTGAGAGCAGAATATAAATCGAATGGCTAACTTAAAGCGGACAGAGTATGGAAAAGTTGACTTGGATTATGTTCTTGGGATTGGTGGCTTTGATTTGGAGAGGTAATCATTGATTCCCATTTCTGTGTTGTGGGGTTTTAATAGTTCTATTATTTACAAAAGAAGATCCAAGTCTCATTGCTGTATATTTAGGACGTTCCCTGCTCTTTTCTCTAAAAACTAGTTTCTTTATAATATAACTTTAATTACATTCTCATTTTATGCATGTATCATCATCCAATAAATTGAGATTGGTTTTGATATTGGAAGTTTGCTTCTTTGTACTCCGATTTGGCAACTACATGAAGTTGTCTCAAATTTGTGATGACCAGTTTTAATTTCACTGTTGCAAAGTAGCTATGCTCCAGGCCTGCTGGAGGCATCTGTTCCATTGGTGAATTATGACATTGAGATTCCAATTCTGGATATTTACTCTAATTATCTCATTCTGATGTTAGATCTTGGGCCCTGGAACGTTAATGCTTCCTTGACCAAAATAGAAATGGTAAAATGGAACAAAAAGAAGAGAATATTGTTATTTGAAGCGGGTACTATGTAATTTGCTCTTTGGTTTGCTGGTTGCGTCACTCACAAAACATTAATGTTCTCATTGTGAGAAAAATTCAGTAAAAGGTAGCACTCAATTTTTTGCCATTCACCAACCACTGTGTCCAAATTACTATTGAAGCTCCAAAAGAATGTTTTATCTTAATCTTTAATTTCTATATAAATAAATCTGCACGTTTGTTTTCATATAAAGAGATTCCCGTATTAGTTGCTGGTGCCATCTTTAACTTAATGCTTGATTTGTTTCTTTTAAGACTGCTTGTGAGTCTAGTTCTTTAGCTCTTAGAAAAAGTTTTTTAAAGTTCAGAAAAAAAGGACAAGGTCTTTGAAGTTCTTGCAATGATGGTAGGCTAAGTATTGACTTGTCCTCTACAATCATCCCAAAAAAGGTAAAAAAATAGCCAATGAGCTCTAGCTCAAATGGCACTTCCTCGTTTTGAAATAATGGGATGGAGGGTGAGGTTGTAATAATGGCACATCCTCTTTTTTTTTTTTTTTTGAATTATTCTCTTACTTATCAAAAAAGAAAAAAGAAAAGAAAAAGATCCACTTTGTGTGTGTAACTTACCAATAACAAGAAGGGTTACACAATACACATTCATTGGGGTGCAATGGGGAACAATTTGGTTTGTCTATTTCCTTTGTGACATCCATTGTTATGACGTTATCAAAGGGACCTATTATTACTCTGATGTTTTTAGTCTTTATTTGTGCTGGGATGCTTTGCATTTTTGCCATATTTCTTTGTTATTCCCCTGCTTCAGCTTGCATTTGCATTTGTGGGCTAACATTGCTGGAATATTTCCAGGATTGAGAGTGTTGTAAATGCTGAAGGTGCAAAGGAAGATGACCATGATCATGATCATGATCATGAACATGACCATGACCATGACCATGACCATGATCACCACCACCACCATCATCATGATGAACATGACCACGCACATGGTAACTCAATCATAATAGCATTTATTGACTTTGTTTGTGCCTAAAATGTTATCTTCTTTTGATATTGTGTACAACAATAAATATCTGTTGTTAGAATTTGTGGTGCGTTAATGGTGGTTTTATCAATTTCTTCTTGTGAAATTAAGACTGCGTAGTTCATCAAATTTATTAGATATTCTGAGCTACTTTTAGTAGATACTTGCTGTAACCTTTGCTTTCAAATTTTTTTTTTTCTTTTAAAGTAAGCCCTCCCTCTCCCCCCCTTAATTTTCTGTTATATCATGGTCACATGGTTGTAGTTGGGAAGGCACAAAATACATAAGCTTAGTGAATTCACTAGAGTTCTTTGCAGATACTCTAGTATGGGACTTAACTATTATACAATAAATTGCAATCCTTGGTGAATCATGATATATATTACCTTGGAGATTCTCAAGCACAAGTCTTATTGGGTTTTATTTGGTGATCACTAGAGTTCTAGCATATGTTGTCTTTGTGAGAATTACTAATGTGATATTTAAATTGAAACTTCATTGATAAAATAATTATATAGAGTTAATTTCGAAAAAAAAAAAAATTGTTTATATTTCATCCAAAAAATATGTTCATTATTTAAAAAATAAAGTTCAAGGGTATTTTCTTCATTTGCAAAGTCCTCCATAATGGTAAAAAAATTAATTATATAGCTATGAGATTAGTATGTATAAGACCATTCTTAGCAATCAAACTTTATATTTTTAAATATACTGTAGTCTAAAATATGATATTTATCCAAATTTTAAGCATATTTGGAATAATAATATGTCAATGCTTTTAAATATTCTAGTTCTTGTGAGTTTAAACTCTAAAGAATCAGTTCTCTTAAGATTTGAAATTCTTAGCAACTGAACATATCTTATCGATTCCAAAGAAATCTAGAACAACAAAAGAAATTATGTATACTTCACGCTATTATTATTCAAGTGATTTTTAGAGAAAGAACCCACTACAAAATAATGAATATGTGAAGGAGTTCTTTTAGTCTATGACATACACCTTATATAACCCTTCAATCCAGAACACAGGCTACTTAAGGCTAGACTAGAGATCCCTTCAACTTGATTTTTGTTCTCTTTAACATTCCTTCCATCAAGGAGTTTAATTGAAAGTTACTTCAAAGTGTTATTCACCAAATGATATTCTAGGTGGCTTTCACAAATAGAATCTTGAAAGATGGGTCTTTATAAATCACTATTACTATTCAATAAAATAAATCTAAATATTATAATTAATTATATAAATTATATGGGAGAAACATTAAGTCTCCTAATGGTGGTAATCTTACATTCTCCCACTTGGCCACATGATATTTAAATAACTTGATGAGTGATATTTGCTGTAATATGGCCAAGATATTACCCATGCCATCTTGTTTTGAAATGCTCACACTCTAATATAATAATGCCCTTGAAGCCCTGACTCTAACCCGTACCCGTACCCGTACCCGTTTCGCTCCTACTGGACAGCCTGGATTCGGAAAATTTGGAGCTGTTTTTGGTGGTGGATATGGGGTTCCTTTTGGGGTTAGCAGGCCTCGTTATGGCTTGGTGAGACTCGGGTCCAAATATGGATTCAGGTATTGTAGGAAGAGTGAGTATGAGCAGTCGAATCATAATATGGATTAGCATATGAATGAAAGATTGAGTTTGAATAGACTGAGTTGGAATATGGGTAGGGTATGTACGGAGACTGGAATCTGAGGAGCATGGATTGGAATAAGGATCTGAGTATTGCCAAAAGCTAGAGTCTGAGGAGCCCATATCAGAATACAAATATGTGTATGCCAAAATTCAAGTGCAACACATTCAATTCGAAATATGGATCTGGGTATGGTCGAAAACTTGAGTATGAGGCTATCATATTGGAATATGGATCTGGGTATGGCTGAAGTATGGGACATTTGGTCAGAGTATTTGATTTTTTATTTGAGTTGGAGCATTTCACTACTTGATGGTATAGGTGTTGGGAATTTACGAATTCCTAGATTTGTGAGAGGTGAAAAACAGATAGAAAAATAACACACTAAGACAATTACATGACACAAGAAATTATGTGGTTCGACAATTTGCCTATGTACACAAGTTGCAGAGATTTACTATTTTTACGGAAAAATAAAAGATGAGGCAGTACAATGTTTCTCTCTCAAAACAAAACACAAACCCTAATTTGAAACAACGGTATATACATCCTACACAGAGGATCCACAATGGACTAAGCCTCAGAATATCTCCTATTAAAACCATAGCACTTTTATCGGGTCGGATTATAATCCGAATTAAACACAAACTAGGCCCAATTTAATAGGTAATAATATTATGGTCATATTACAGTGATTATCACTCATCAAGTTATTTAAATGCCATGTGGGTCAAGTGGGAAAATGGATGGTTATCTTCATTAGGAGACTTAATGGGGCCCACATACAATTTATCCTAATTAATTAATTATTACATATTTAGATTTATTTATTTTTTAATAACAAGAGTGATAGATAAAGACTATCTTTTAGGAGTATTTGTGAAAGTCACCTAAAAATGTTATTGGGTGAATAGACGTTATTTTGTGAATAGGCGTTAATTTGTGAATAAACACTTTAAAGTAACTCTTAATTGGTGAATAAAAATTTTGAAGTAGCTTTCAATTGAATTCTTGATGAAAGGAGTATTAAAGAGAACAAATGTTAAGTTGAAGGGGTCCCTAGTCTAGCCTTTAAATAACTTGTATTCCCCATCAAAGTGTTTTATAAAGTGTAGGCAAAATAACTTGTATTTTCCATCAAAGGGTTATATAAAGTGTAGGACACAGACCAGAAGAAATTATATTGCAATGGGGTTTTTCCTTGAAACTCACTTGAACAATAACGGTATGAGGTATGTTTAATTTCTTCCATGGAATTAATTTACTTGAGCTAGGTAGTAGCAGGAAATGAGGATTGTTTATTTTGGACTCCAGATGGAAGGAAAGTTAGTGTTTGATTCTGCTATGCATGTTTAACTGCAGCTAGGATCCCTTGGAAAGGTGTATGGGGGTAGTAAGGTCCCAAGTAAAGTGGCTTTCATTGTGTGGACAGCAACCTTAAGTTCCATATTGACCATGGATAATCCTATCAAATGGAAGATGGTGGTTAATAGATGTATAATGAGTAAGTGTAGCTGCGAAACCATGAGCTTTGGTCTTTTGTACTCAAAGCTTTCAGGGTTTTATGGGTGATGCCAAGGCAGGTGATGGATTTGTTGATTGTATGGAGAGGAGTGTTTGGCCATCACAAAAACAAGGTGGGGGGGCAAGCTATGTTGCATTGTCTTATGTGGATGATATGTAGAGAGAAGAATCGTCGGAACTTTGAGAAACGAGGAACTATTTTTGGAGGAAGTTAAGAGTTTTCTGAGATCTTTTTTTTTTTTTTTTTGGAATATTTTCCTTTGATTGGGGGTTGTCATGTAGTTCCATTGTTGATGTTTTGGATCATATGAATGTTTGTTTGTAATTCCTTAAGGACCCCCTTTTTTAAGGGCTACTTTTTGATAAAATATCTTATAAAAAAGAAGTTGCGTTTAGATTCTTCCATTGTTCTAGATTTCTTACACTGCATGGATTGTTGACATCTCTCTCTGTCACGTGCACACACACACACTTTATCTCATTATTTGTCACTTTGTATTGGATATATGCTTGTTAGTTGCCGGAGCAGATTTGTCTGAGTATTTGTTTTATGGCCCTGGCCATCCAGTAAAGACCGGAATTTACAAAATTCTGTTGCTCTTCTACATATAGTGTTATGATAAAATCCCAATGCAGTAATCCTAGAAACCAATAACAATGTTTGTCCCTCCTTATCTGCAGAACATCATGATGGTCACAATTCTCATGATCACAGCCACGATCCTGGTGTTTCTTCTGTCAGCATAGTTTGTGAAGGGAATTTAGATCTTGAGAAGGTTGGTTCTGTACATACGTTTTGCACTTTTGTGACAGTTATCTTTATGATTGATGAGCATTTATACCTTTTTGCTCAATCATGTGTTCTTAATTTCAGATAGTTTAATGGCCTGGAAAAGGTAAAAAACTGACAATTTGAACTGATGACCAATCATTTTATTTCAGGCAAACATGTGGCTTGGCACATTGTTGTTGGAACGTAGTGAGGACATCTATCGGATGAAAGGTCTCCTATCTGTTCAAGGCATGAATGAAAGATTTGTTTTTCAGGTGAGAGTTTCTGAAATGCCACTGGCCTTTGTATATATTTTTCTTAATTATATGTAATTTTGATTGCTATATATCTATTGTCAAAGTTTTTATTTACATCTTTAAAGATAATTCCTTGGGGTACCATAATTGGTTGGGGACAATGTCTAATGAAATGGAGGTCACTAGTTTGAATCGCTCCCTTTCTCTTCTCTTGGGGCTAAAACTCACTCAACGTATTTCATTTTTCAAAGAAACTCTTAGGATTTTTTGAGTTGATATTTCTCCTTTCGCTGATAGAATGGTGGGTCTCAGGACATCCAAGTAGAGTTACCAAATTATACACAGCTAATAGTTACTTAGAGAGGACCTATCTTCCTTTCTGTTGGTTGCACAAATTTTCAGCATCTTATTCAATCAATGACCACGTCTCTTGTCAATTTCGAAGGTATGAGTTTATGTGTCTGGTTCAAAGTCGAAACTTGATGGACATTACTCTTTATTATATGTGTATTACAAAGATCAATAATGCCTGATAACAAATTTCTTTTGGGAAGTGAAATGAGATCTTGGACATTTATGTCTGCTGTCTCTCTCTCTCTCTCCCCATATTGGACTTTTCCCCCTGATTGATTCCTTATTTGATGTATTCTTGCATATTGAGTTCAATGAGAGCTGGGTTTATCTGTTATTATTTTTGAGTTGGTGATGCACAATTTTTGTTGCATTTCTGAGCATTTTTATCTCTGCCTTTCCTGTTTAATTGTGGTATTCTTGTGTGGTAGGGAGTCCATGACATATTCCAAGGTTCACCTGATCGGTTGTGGGGCCAGGACGAACCAAGGACAAACAAGATTGTGTTCATAGGCAAGAATTTGGATGCACAGGAATTAGAAAAGGGTTTTAAAGCCTGCTTACTTTGATACTAACAGGAGGTTTTATCCATTTTGAGTCTCACTCTCTGACACTAGACAGATGGTGCTTGAACGTTGTGTTGGTAACTTGGTTGTCTAATGGTGCATATGAGAACTATGTGAAACAGTCAATTATAATTGCCATATAGAAATTAAATTCTGATCCCTTGAGTTGTTTGGTGTTGTCAACAATAGGATCTCTGAACTTTTGTCACACGACGACTGTCATACCGTGCATATTCAAGCGATGATCTCTTAACAAAATTCTGGTCATTTTTCTTTCTGACTTAGAATATGTCATCACATCTTGTTCCTACAAGTGGGTTTAGCCCAATTTTAACTCTTAAGAAAGCCTTAACTTTTCATAGCACAAGACCAAGAATCCTAAACCTGGGATGTCAATGAAAAAAGTCATAATTAAAATTACTTACTAATATCATACAAGGCTTAATAGGGTGGAGGGTGAGGTGTTAGGTTCAAAACTTGTTGGATGTATATAACTAATAAATAAAAATTGTTTAATTTACCAATAAAAAAATTATAACAGTTTTAATTACCAAAGTTCCACCTTCAAATGTTAAGTAAATTCATTCAAGAGTGCCTTACAATTCTCCAATTTATACAGTATATATAACCCCTTAATCTTCTACAACTATTGGAGAATTTCCGAACAAATATTTATTTTAGCTGGACGAAAATATTCCACTAAGACATAGAGCCATTTAGTACTAATTATGACTTTTGGCAAAGTAGGGGAGCCTTAATTTTAGATAATTACTAGAACTTCAAATTAAATAAATAAATGTATCTATGCTGGGGGTCAAATTAATGCTTGTAATAGTTGATAGAGTGTACGACGAATCATATGAAAACATTTAGCGTAATCTTCACGATGTATTGGGAAGAACACGTAATGGTTAATGGAATAGAAGTGTAAAAGACAGTATTAGTTCAACAGGAGTGATGCAAAAGACTATATATAATCAACATAAAAATACACTTCAAAAACATGAAGAGAGACGATCCCCCATCACCATGTTAATTTAGTTTGCCCTTACAAAGAGATAAAGATGTGGTAAAAAAAAATAAAGATAAAAATAATATATATATTTATTTATTTATAAAAAAAAAGACAAAGACATAGATGTAATTTTTTTTTTTGAGACTGAGCTCAGGGCAGTTATAATGGTCTTTCACAGCAATTGAAATTCAAGTTTCCCATATCATGACACTTTTAAGCCCAAATCAAGTTCATCTTTCACATAACATTTAAACTCAAAGTAGTGATTTTAAAAAAAAAAAAAAAAAATATATATATATATATATAGTTATATATTTATAAAGGCTATATATGGCCTTTGACAACAATTGAAGTTCAAGTTTCCCATATCATGACACTTTAAGTTTAAATTAAGTTCATCTTTTACGTAAAATTTAAACTCAAACTAGTCATTGAAACTTAAAAATAATTTATTTATAAAAACATTACTTATGTCATGACTTGAGCAAAGCGCTAACTATATATGTGTTACACCCCTAAAAGGACTAGCCAAATTACAAGTGGGGGCTTTTCACAATCACTTATAAACTTAAAATCCACCCCTACCAGGTTTGCTTTGACACAATTTGTAAAGGATTGGGGAAAGCGCTAGCCATATGTGGCCTTACACCCTAGAAAGACAAATCAAGTTGCAATTAGGGCTCCTTGCAATTACATATAAACTTAAGATCCACATAGTAAACACTAAATGTGGGCTTTTGTAACGAGCTAAGGAAAAACTTTAGCCATATTTTCACTATACCCTAAAATGATTAGTTTAGTCATCACCATTAAGGCTCTTTGGAGTTGTTTATAAAGGTCATATCAACTTAGTATATGCTTGATGTGGAACTTAAAATACACCCACATAACACACACTCAATTAATATTCAATCAAGTTGGGGCATCACAAACTCCCCCATTTTGTGGGTTGTGTCATTGAGCTCACACAAGGTTATCAGGTTGGCTTTGATATTGTTTATAATGAAATGTACTAGTTACATCTACTTTGTACCCCCAAAAGGACTAGTTTAGTCACAATTGCGGATCCTTGTAAATATTTTTAAAGCCTAAATTAACAGTATATATGCCCGATGCGGGACTTAGAATCCACCCACACAACACAATCTTAACAATATCCAATCAGTATGGGACATCATAACTTACGTCTATTTTTCTCACAACACTTAGTCAAGGAAGTTGTTACCATACCAATACTGGCCATTAAATTGATATCGATATTCCTCTAAAATGTATCAGATAAAATATCGAGTTGTACCGATTTGTGTCAGAGATATTTCAAGTGTTTTGGCTTGTATAATAAAAAAAAATGAAAAATAATTATTAAAAAACATGATAAAAGGCTAATATATTGGGTTGATGTACTTAGGCTAATATTTAGGCTTATAAAATATGTGGGTTTTAAATTTTATGTTGATAAATATAAAAATTAATAAATTAATACTTATGTAAATAAATAAATAAAAAACATACACACACATAGATATATAAATAATGGTAACCCCAAAACGGTATATCGGTATGAGTTAGTACTGAAATATTTTGTTTCTTTGACCAAATTGAAACAACCTTGAGTATGAAATTGACTCTCCTGCGCTAAATTCCTAATCTCTCCGCTAATTTTTCAATCCAAAAAGCCTTGAGTATGAAACCATTTTCGACGCCAAAAAAAAAAATTTCGTAGCCAAATGTCATAGACAACGAAGATTAGGATTTCTGGTGATTAAAATTTTCGTCACCAAAAATACATTTTGTTGTAGTGTCAATGTCTTGGTTCTTTCAAAGTTTCATACTTTGAATGTTTTTCTATAAATTCAAATTTTAAATAATTAGAATAATAGAGAAATAAATTTGAATTCTACATTATTTTTTTAAAAGCATTCAAGACAGTGAGGCAATATACAACTTTCTAGGTATCTTGCTATACTTTTAACACTTTTATATCGATTTATTTTCTAACTTTATTTTGAGTGATCAAATTACATGGTTTTTACTTTATATACTTAGATTAATTTCTTGAATTTGTTTGAGATTAATTTTGCTTTCAATCTTCCCCCCATTGAATTGAAACAACTTTATCACTGGGACAATGATTAGGTTTTATCTATGTAATTTTCTTTGAAAATCTTCCCCCTTAAATTGTAACTAGGAAATAAAGCTTTCTAATTTTATTTTTCCTTTGATTGTATCTAAGACACAATACCATGCAAAATTTTTTCTTTTTAAAATATCTTAAAATATTTTCAATTATTAATAAGATTTTAGGTTTCTTAATTTTTCTTATAGTAAATTAAAGGCAAAAATATAATTTACACTATAATTTTGATCAATTGTCATCTTAGTCCCTTAATTTAAAAATTATCATTTTAGTCCAGTAACTTTAATAAAGCAACCACTTTAATTCTTCTATCCGTTACCATTAGAACAATTCTGTTAAATCCCTTAAATGAGGAGTTTCATGTTTTTAATATAATTTTTAAAAGTGTTACTTACTAAACCCAACCCGGACTGGCTGGTCAGACTAGTAACTCGGTGACTCGGCACATAAACCTGTTTGGGTTATCAGTTGAATCGGATGTGCACAAGACTTAGTCAAAACCAGTAAAACTTGGTAGGTTTTAAGCAAAATGTGTGACCCAGCTAGGTTTTAATAACTCGGCTAAATTTGTGAATTGTGTACAATTATATTAATAGGTTCATTTCATTGAATTTTTTTATTGTTTAATGTGTGATACTATGGTAATTTAAATAAGAGAAAACCTAAAGAAAAAAAAAAAAAAAACACTTTTCAGTTTTACGTAGCCAGTTAGCACATATGTATGAGTATATGTTATATATTTTATTTCTTAAACCTCATTTTCTCTTCTTTTGCTTATATTTTTTGTGCTTTATTTGTTTATTGCTTTAAGTTTAAGCCTTTAACCCTTTTTCCCTTCTTTTGTTTATATAGTTTGAGATTTGCAATTTTTTTAATATACAAAATTTTGAGACACTTAACAGGATTTTATTTAGCAAAAACTTTTTTACAATCTTATGACATTCATTTATTTTGCTTGTGAATTTTATAAAATTTCTAATGCTATTGCTTATAAATTAATCCTTAATTTTGAATTATAACGGCTAGTTTAATTAGTCATATGCCCTTTCTTATCTTTTTCTATTTATTTAATTTACATATTCATATTAAATTTTTTAAAACTTACTTATATATATATTTAATTTAAAAAATATTTTTATTTGACCTTGCAATTCAACCTTTGACTCACTAGTTAAACCAGCGACTTAGTGACCTAGCTCATAGACAGGGTTGATGTTCGGTTTGGGTTTAATAATTATGATTTTCCAATAAAAAAAAAAAATTACTAATAAACTATTCAAATTTTAGATTTGATGGTAAAAAAATAAATATTTTACCGATCAAATACCTGGTATGGGTTTTGTACCTAATTTGGTTGCTTTTTTTCAAGCACCTGGCAGTTTATCTCTGTGGGAATATTTTCTTTTCTTTTTGAGTTTCGTTGGGAAGGAAAAAAAAGAAAAGAAAAGGAACATTAACGAATATAAATCTCAAACATGCAATCTTTTGCTTGAGAAATTTGGTTAGTTTCTCTTCAAAATAGGGATAGACTTAGGATTTCAAGCTTAGGAAGGCTGGAGTACTGTAAGCAAAAAAGTTAAAAATTAAAAAACTACAAATAAGCATTCATATAGTATTAAAATGGCTTGGATTGGGCTGAGCTGTCTAATGGCAGCTAAGATTTTGAAAGAGAGGGAGCCCAACTTAAAAAAAAGACAAGTGTCCATTTGGGAAATATTATTTTTGCCAACTTATTTTAATATTCAGTTTATTTTTGCTATTATTCATGAGTCACACTACACTTTTTGCTACTATTCTTGGATCTTACTGTACTATTTCAGCTAACTTTTATGTTTACATACAGTACTTTTAGCAAAAAGTTTTCAGTTTTAATAAAATAAGTAAATCTTAAACAAATATAACTAAATTTTTTTTTGGGGCCAAGGTGCCTGATTCCCCTTGAGCCCCCTACTGGGCCTGTCCTTGCTTCAAAAAATAAGGGTATGTTTGGTACACTGAATGAGGATTACGATAAGAATTGTAATCTTTATTACTAGGAATAAAATGTATTGTAATGTAATGACTAAACTTATTCATTAGTTTGGTTGTGAGTTATAACATTAGAATGAAACTTAGCATTTATTTTAGGAAATTTCTTACTCATATAATTATCTCCTTAAAAATTGTTATTTTTAAATTTAAGAGAGATATGTGTTATTTTTTATGATTTTTTATTTTTATAATTGTTAGATGTATATGAAAAGTTTGTTTATTTGAAAATATATTAAGTTTTGAAATTATTGCTCTTACTAAGGAATAGCTAATACAACATTTTAAAGATGAATAGTTATTCCTCATTTTGAAGAATAGCTATTCATAAGGAATGATTATTTCTTGTAATAAAAACATAACCAAACTAAAGAATAACTAAATTATAGGAATAACTAGTACATTACAGCACCTATTACAGTCTACCAAACATGCTCTAAATGAGGTGGCCTTGTGTTTTAATCCCAAAACAAATGTAAATACCCATGCCTTTCATGAGCCTTCCCCATCTCATGTACTCTACAAATCCATACTTTTGCATCACCTGCACGACTTATGTGGTCATCCTTGTCATATAGAAGTTTAGATAAAGAAGCCAAAACTTTGGGAGGCTTTAGTTGCTCCTCCTCGCATGCTGACCATTGTGATGGAAGAACACGATCACCATTCACACGATATAGCCTCAAGAAAGCTGTACGCCATGCATGTCAATTATAATCAGGTATGAATGCATCATGCATGCTTACAAAAACATGAATACAATATGTGTTTTAACACAGTCCATGCACACCCTACGGATTTTTGTTAGAGACTGTGAAAAGCCTTTAATAAGACTAGAGCCACCTAGACAAACTTTAGGCATAAGCTAGGGCTGTCAACAGTCAAAACAGTTCTTCTAATACACGAATCATTCGCCACTTTGTTAGAAAAAACCTTAATAAAACCACCAATAAAGGTGCCTGAAGAATTAAGAATGGTAACACCTGGGCGGAGCCACATAGTGGCTTGGGGGGGCCCGGCTCCTGCAAAAAAAAAAAAAAAAAAAAAAAAAAAAAAAATTTCCCATTAGAGTAGGTAGAAAAAAAAATTGGGCCCCCCTAATATTGGACAACCGGCCCCCTATGCCAATTCTCAACTATTCTCCCAAGCCCAGCTCAAATATTCTCCCAAGCCCAGCTTTAGTTTTAGGCCTTATCACCTTATGTACTCCAAATGAAACAAGTTGGCCCGCTCAAGTCCAAACACTAAAAAAAAAAACTTCACTTCTCTTCATCTCAAAAAATTCACCCATTGACGCACAGAATCCCTTTCTTTACTTCTTATTCTTTTGTTTTGTCTTCTTTGATACACTTTCATTTGCACTGGCACCGTTGCCTACCTACCAGCCCCCAAAACTCCCGTCCTCTGTACTCATAGTCCGAAAAAAAAATTAAAAAAAAATAAATAAATAAAAAATCCTGACCAATTTTTTCTTTCTTCATCAGTTTTAGTTTTGGAACTTGGTGACTGGTGAGTTTTCTTCTCTTTCTTAAGCATTAGACATTCATCTCTTTTTAGTGTCTTTTTTTTTTTTTTTCTCAACTATCTACACCTAAATATTCACATGCTCTTTATATTTTCATAGATTTTTAGAGAAATACATGATTGAAGGCATGGGGAGATTGTTTGTGATGGATCTTGAAGGGAAGATCTAAAGTTAGAGGCAGTCAGGCAGAGACAGTAGGCATTGCCACACGGGTGACCCATCTTTGCACTTTGTGAAGACAAAGTTTCTAAGGTAAAATTGTTTTGATTTATTACCTATTTTTGATTAGTTAGATATCATGTGGCCGTGGGTGTTGTTAAATTGTTTGGTTTTGTGTACCAATACTTGTGTGTTTAATTTTTGTTTTTGTTTGAAGGGTTATTATTAATTAAAGTCATATTAAAAATGGGTTGTATGTTTAAATTATAGTGGAAATTTTGTTTTTTCTTGAGTATGAATAACATCCATATAACTAAGTAAAAATTTCTAATTAAAATTTTATTTTTTAAACTTCTTTTCAGGTTAATTTTTGAGTCCTATTCTTAAAGCTAAAAGAATTATGAGCAAACGAAAAACAATTGATGCATTCTTTAAGAAAAAAGATGTTAGCAATTCAGAAATTAGGACACCTGTGGCTGTAGAAACAAATGTTGATACTTCGATGCCGGATGAACACCCTGAACCCTCCAAATGTTCAAGAATTCAATCTGAAGAGATAGATCGTGATCTAGGATCACGTATACAAATATGTGAATTCCCTATCAACAAACAAGATGAAATCCGACAAGCTTATCTCAAAGAAGGTCCATATCAACCTAAAAATATAGACTATCCATACAACGATGATACTCATCGTCGTCGATTTCAACCTTCATAGTTTGAATCAAACCCCCCATGTAAAAATTTCTGGCTACGCCCCTGCACCCCTACAACATAACCCAAATCACTTAGACAAGAGCCATGCATCGACATAAACTTTTAAGAAGAGGCACGAATTTAAATGACAAAATAACTCTCCAAACAATCCTAGAGCAAAAAAAGGAAGACGAAAAAAGAAAAAAAAAAGAAGAAGAAAGAAAAAAAAGAAAAAGATAGATCAAGTCCAAATCAATTGCATTTAAAGATCTAAAACAGTAAAACTCCATAATATTGAAATACATTTATTGAAGTACTCATGAGTCATGACTATAGAGATTTTAAAGAGTTCTGTTGGGATACTACAACTTTTACTACAAGAACTTTACAATCTAATATGACATCCTACTTAAAAGATACGATGACGTTACTCATCAGCACCTAAAACTAAATTCCATGTTAAGTTTAATTTCATTATATCATTACCATCTCCATCTAAAAGATTAAAAATTAAAAAAAACCTTGAACTCAATTTGATGATCCATATCTCCTTTTACAATCTGATGTGACATCCTACCTAGAAGATACGATGACATCACTCATCAGCGCCTAAAACTAAATTCCATGTTAAGTTTAATTTCATTATATCATTACCATCTCCATCTAAAAGATTAAAAATTAAAAAAACCTGAACTCAATTTGATGATCCATATCTCCTCCATCTTGCTTTTGGTGTCAACCTCCTTTTCTCTTCACATCCTTGCCTGTTGTTAGGGTCATAGTTAAACCAGTGACCTAGTGACCTAGCTCATAGACAGGGTTGACGTTTGGTCTGGGTTTAACAATTATGATTTTCCACCAAAAAAAAAAAAAATTACTAATAAATTATTCAAATTTTAGATTTGATGGTAAAAAAATAAATATTTTACCGATCAAATACCTGGTATGGGTTTTGTACCTAATTTGGTTGCTTTTTTCAAGCACCTGGCAGTTTATCTCTGTGGGAATATTTTCTTTTCTTTTTGAGTTTCGTTGGAGAAGGAAAAAAAGAAAAGAAAAGGAACATTAACGAATATAAATCTCGAACATGCAATCTTTTGCTTGAGAAATTTGGTTAGTTTCTCTTCAAAATAGGGATAGCTAGACTCAGGATTTCAAGCTTAGAAAGGCTGGAGTACTGTAAGCAAAAAAGTTAAAAATTAAAAAACTACAAATAAGCATTCATATAGTATTAAAATGGCTTGGATTGGGGCTGAGCTGTCTAATGGGAGCTAAGATTTTGAAAGAGAGGGAGCCCAACTTAAAAAAAAGACAAGTGTCTGTTTGGAAAAGATTATTTTTACTAACTTATTTTAATATTCAGCTTATTTTTACTACTATTCATAAGTCATACTACATTTTTTGCTACTATTCTTGGATCCTACTGTACTATTTCAATTAACTTTTATATTTATATACAGTACTTTCAACAAAAAGTTTTCAGCTTTAATAAAATAAGTATATCTTAAACAAATATAACTAAATTTTTTTTTGGGGTCAGGGTGCCCGATTCCCCTTGAGCCCGGGCCTGTCAATGCTTCAAAAAATAAATGAGGTGGCCTTGTGTTTTAATCCCAAAACAAATGTAAATACCCATACCTTTCATGAGCCTTCCCCATCTCATGTACTCTACAAATCCATACTTTTGCATCACCTGCGCGTCCTATGTGGTCATCCTTGTCATATAGAAGTTTAGATAAAGAAGCCAAAACTTTGGGAGGCTTTAGTTGCTCCTCCTCGCATGCTGACCACTGTGATGGAAGAACACGATCACCATTCACACAATATAGCCTCAAGAAAGCTGTACGTCATGCATGTCAATTATAATCAGGTATGAATGCATCATGCATGCTTACAAAAACATGAATACAATATGTGTTTTAACACAGTCCATGCACACCCTACGGACTTTTGTTAGAGACTGTGAAAAGCCTTTAATGAGACTAGAGCCACCTAGACAAACTTTAGGCATAAGCTAGGGCTGTCAAAAGTCAAAACAGTTCTTCTAATACACGAATCATTCGCCACTTTGTTAGAATTAACCTTAATAAAACCACCAATAAAGTTGCCTGAAGAATTAAGAATGGTAACACCCCTACAACATAACCCAAATCACTTAGACAAGAGCCATGCATCGACATAAACTTTTAACAAGAGGCACGAATTTAAATGACAAAATAACTCTCCAAACAATCCTAGAGCAAAAAAAGGAAGACGAAAAAAGAAAAAAAAAAGGAAGAAGAAAGAAAAAAAAGAAAAAGATAGATCAAGTCCAAATCAATTGCATTTAAAGATCTAAAACAGTAAAACTCCATAATATTGAAATACATTTATTGAAGTACTCATGAGTCATGACTATAGAGATTTTAAAGAGTTCTGTTGGGATACTACAACTTTTACTACGAGAACTTTACAATCTAATGTGACATCCTACCTAAAAGATACGATGACATCACTCATCAGCGCCTAAAACTAAATTCCATGTTAAGTTTAATTTCATTATATCATTACCATCTCCATCTAAAAGATTAAAAATTAAAAAAACCTTGAACTCAATTTGATGATTCATATCTCCTTTCTGATGTGACATCCTACCTAAAAGATACGATGACATCACTCATCAGCGCCTAAAACTAAATTCCATGTTAAGTTTAATTTCATTATATCATTACCATCTCCATCTAAAAGATTAAAAATTAAAAAAACCCTGAACTCAATTTGATGGTCCATATCTCCTCCATCTTGCTTTTGGTGTCAACCTCCTTTTCTCTTCACATCCTTGCCTGTTGTTAGGGTCATATTTTTCATGTATTGACATATCCTTTGACAAAATACACTTTACTTGTATTTGGATAGTTTTAAGTGATTTTTAGAATATCATGAAGAATGTACGTCTTAGGATTTTATCAAGTGGTATTGTTAAAGACATGAAGATTGCACTAAGAAACAAGTGAAGAAAAGCTGAAAAAGTGAATCTTGACGCTAGCTCGACACTAGCTCAATACAAGCTATCTATCGAGAATTAATGAAAAGCCTTGATACAAGCTCAACACATCTTAATCTATGCTTCGCATATCCAGAATTTAAAATCTGTTTTTCAGCTAATGATGACTTGGACTTCTAGGGTTTTATTCACTAAACATCTAGGGGGTATAAAAACTTTATTTTAAAATCATCATAAGACACATACTTAATTAGAGAATCTGTACACTTATTATGAAGCTAGTGCATTCTTATCTTTAGGGTTTTGTGACCAAGTGATTCATTCTTACAAGTATATTGAAGAACTTTGCATCCAACAAGAAACTTCAAGTTGTTGGGAGTTAGTCACGTCCTAGGATTCGTGCAAAGGGAAGAATTTTCTACAAAATCAAGACCAATTGGGGATTGGCTTGAGGATTTAATTGTAGGTTAGTATTTTGGGATAGACCAAGTTTGGGGTAAGATTCTTTGTACTTATAATATCTTAGTTTTGATTAGTAATTCTTGAGAGTGGTGACATAAAAATCACTCGGTGAGGTAATTGCCTTGTGAGAGGTTTTCCCCATTAGTCAACAAATCACTGTGTCAATTTATTTTCCGTTGCACTCTAATATATTTGGTGATTTTTTTGTGCCTCCAAGATTTACATGTAATTTGACCTAATTAATCAACTTGAATAATTAAATTAATTAATTGGGGTCAATCTATAACCCAACACCTATGTATTGAAAGAAGCATATCGAGTCTTGTGTGTCTCTTAACCTGTCCAAGCCTGACAAAGCCATCAAGGCATTACCCACCAATTTATTTGAGGTTGACCTGAAAGCCCTCTCTGACCTTATCTTGAGATTTTTTTTATTATTATTATTTTTTTATTTTTATTGATTATGTTGTTCTTTTTTTTAGTTGAAGTTATTTTGGTTTAATAGGAGCCTCTCGGTCTAAAATTTTATACTTTAGTCATTTTTTAAAGTTAAATACATGATTTTTATATAAGATTCAACTAATTTATGCATCATTGGATTCATTGCCCTGGAATGAGATATATAGAAAAATCTAGTT
Source organism: Quercus lobata (assembly GCF_001633185.2). Taxonomy (NCBI): domain Eukaryota; kingdom Viridiplantae; phylum Streptophyta; class Magnoliopsida; order Fagales; family Fagaceae; genus Quercus; species Quercus lobata. Next base: position 32,569,079 of record NC_044908.1, on the reverse strand, counting down.
GATGATACTTAGAAATGTTTTCATGGTCTTAATATTATTCATCCATTTGCTGTCGAAGCATTTTGTTTTAATGTTAGATTCTTTACAATATATATACACACACACATTTTGTAAAAGATTTCAAATGTATTTTTTATTATTGGTGTCACGCCCCGAACCTAGTAAGAGCTAGGCACGTGACATCAACTACACACTTATAAAGTTTACACCCTACAAGTGTGAAATGCCTTCTTAACAACTAAAGAATTGTCCTCAAGGAAAATTTTACAAATAAATCCAAAAATATCTTCAATAATGTAATTCTCAAAGGGTCTTCAAAATAATAATCTTTCAACATCATAAAGAAAATAAACTAAACATTTGAGACTAAAGTTTGAACAAAAGACAATATTAAACATAAAAGTCCAAATCTTATTCCAATGATTCCTAAACTTCACTCATACGCACATCCCAGCGGAAGTCCAAACAAATGCTACTCTTCCTGATCAAAATCTGAAAGGGGAAAGAGAGGGGTGAGTTGACAACTCAATAAGTAACCAAAGTCTTAATAAGTTTTATTAAGCAAATAGATCTGTAAAAATAATAAGTTGCACATAAATCAAATATTTTAAATCTTACAAATATATCATAGATGGATTAGAAAATAATCAGTCTTCCATATATCAAAACTATAATTTATAATATGTTCCAAAAACACATAAGCAGTTTCAAGGATTTAAAACAGTTCAAATATTCAAACATAATTCATATTCTTAACAATTTTTATGACTATGATCACGTTATATCCCTGTGACTGGGCATCAAATTCAAATGAAACTAGTTCTGTGCTAATGTATATCCCCCATTAGCTGGGTCTAGAAACATGATAGGCTCGTGATGCCCCAAATAGAACTGGTATCAAAGTACCAATGAATAACCCCCATTGGCTGGGTATTAGAATCAAAACATAGTTAAATTGTCTAAAAATCATATATATCAAATCATAGTTCAAACAAAAATATATTTCATTCAAATACATATATAATAAAATCATATATTTAATAAATCAAATATATTTGTGATAATTCTTTATTCCTTACTTTAAATTAATGTAGCTAAAACAATTAAGATAAAATTGTAACAATTATAAACAATTTTTAGTAGTTAAAATACGCAAAATAAAATCAATTAGGATAATGTTACTTATCTCAACTAGCTCACCACAAAAGAACTTTTCTCTAACACTTTTTCTAAAATCCTTAGATTTCAACTAAACAAATTTTCAAGTACCATTTACTCAATAATCAAATAATTAAGAAAAACTTATAACGATACCCGGTCAGAAGAGAGACTTAAAAATATATCATAATTTTCCACTATTATCTCAAAGCAAAAATTCACTTATTCACCATATAATATAAATATATATATATATATATATATATTTATATATTTATTTATTCTTTACTTTCTGCCACTAATAATCCCCAAGGATAAGACCTATAGAATGCATAAAGGGTAAAAGTCACTTGTAAAAGAAGAGGAACAGGTGGACTCATCTTTAGGTACACGTGTTTTCCTCTTTTTTAATTTAATTTAATTTTTTTAACTGGTGAGACCTCAAAATTATACTACTAGACTTTTGTATTTTCCCAACTCCATCAATTTCGGGTACAATTCCTTAAAGCAGAACTGTGCAGAGTCGAACCCACTATGGCCATGCCTAACCTTTTGCAAACCCTTCTACACTTAAGTGCACGTTTGGATTACATTGAAAAGAAAAGCAAATGCGCTTTTGCGTTTTTTGTATGGGTCCTGTACACAGGTGGACTCATCTTCAAGTACACGTGTTTTCCTTTTTATTTTTTATTTTTTATTTTAAATTATTTATTTATTTTTTAACTTGTCATACCTCAGACCTATACTACTAGACTTTTTTATTTTCCCAACTCCATCAATTTCGGGTACAATTCCTTAAAGTAGAACTATGCAAAATCAGACCCAGTATGGCCATGCCTAACCTTCTGCAAACCCATCTACATTTAGTGTACATTTGGATTGCATTGAAAAGGAAAGCATACGCGCTTTTACGTTTTTTGTGTGGGTCCTGTGCACTATTTATGAGACCCGTAAATACTTTTTTTTAGCAAAAACAACTTTAAAATTGAGTCCTACGACATTATTCACATATTTAAAAATTATTTTGTTACAGTATTTTCAATTTTTAGTTTTCAGCAATAAGTGAAATCCAAATAGACCCTTAATGTAAAAGAGGCATAGGAAAAGAATAACTATTATCCAGATAGTACAAGTACCAAGAATATGATTTAATCCCTTCTTGGTTTAGATAGTAAAATTCATTAGATATTTAAATAGTTTCACTTCTTGGCCAAAATACCCACATAAAAAAAAATACTATAATTCCAAATAAAGCTTAGATTTGACAAGAAAGAGATTCTTAGGCTCTTACCTCAACTGTGCAGTCAAACCTTTTCTACTTAAGTATTTTGGGTAGTCTCTTCTCTCAAAATATCTGTCATTACACGCTGATTTAAATTAGTTTATATATAGCTAGGGTTTCAACCTTATTTTCTAAAACCCCTCTTAGTAATATTAATTATAAAATTGACTCATAAACAAATTTACTTAAATACCCCTCCTTTTAAATATATATATTTTTATATCTATATATATATATATATATATATATTTTCCAGGTATTACAATTGGATAATGGAATAGTATTTCATTGTCGTAGACGGTGAGGATTATGCGTATTGAGATGAAGGAACTATCATCAATAAGGATGAAACAATATCTTCAATAAGAAAGAAAATTAAGGAACAAGATGTAGAGATTAAGAAGAATGAAGAAAAAGAGAACGTTATAAACGAGATGTTACATGAAAGTCAAATTATTTGAGAACCAAGGTTGGAATGTTGTTCAATTCCAATGAAGAAGTCAAGCATATTATATTCATTATGCTAAATAAGTAAGTTTTGGTGTATCAAAAAGAACCTCTAGATCTAGAGATGATGGGAAGTTAAGATACTTCACTCTCAAATGTAGGGCAACTGATATCCTTAAGCTGCAACCAGTAAAGAGAGAAGGGAGCAAGGCCAAGATATATATATATATATATATATATATATATCAATGTAACCATATGTCCTAATGGAATTTATAGACTATCTTATGTTGTGCTTGATCATATCTATACTTTGAGCTGGGAAAAGTTAGATATTTTAGATGCAATAAAAAGTATGTGAAAAAGGAGACCTGAAATAAATGATAAAGCTAGAAGTTGCATGAGTAAGAACTATAAATCTCTTGTTATTGAAGTAGAAGGATATGAAAATCTTCCATTTGAAGAGAAAGATTGTCAAAATTACATTGATACTCTTTGATTTAATTGAAGTGTAATTGATCAAGTTCTTAGTTGCTAATCACAACGAGCTTGTAATCTCATGTATATACATGGATATACTTAAAGATATACAATAAGATGCATAATATAATTCATATATATATATATATAATTTGAATACTATTGATAGTCATTTTTATATTTTGTTAATTCTTTAAAAAAATTTGTAATGATATTATTAGGTATAAAATGTAAATTGTCCAAGTTTTTTTTTTTAATTTTAATTTTAATTTTATAATTATTGTGAAACACCTTCTTTCTTTCTTTTCTTTTTTTTTTAATAAATTTTTACGATTCATTTATTCTAGACTCTTTGGATTTTGTACTTAATAACTTACTTGGATGAATATTTATGATATGGTCTCACATTTGATTCTTAAATTAAGAAATAAAACTTTTTAAGAATAAATAATTTAGGACACATGACGCAAAATTGGAACTTTAATTTGGAATTCTAATTTGAGTTTCTCTCAGCTTCACCTATTATTATTATTATTATTATTATTATATAGATTCCTTAATTTTCAATCTGATTTCCTCTATATTTGATATTACTTTTATGATTATTACAATCTCCAATACTATTAAGTTCTTTTAATTGAGGCATTATTGAACCAACTCGAAGTTGAATGCGTTCCTAGAGTTAATTAAAAAACATTCATAAATTTATTTTTGTCAAACATATCTGCTCTTAGATCAATGTATTTTTCCATGCTGCTAATTTAAAGACTATGTTCTACTCACCTACTTAAATTTTGTCCTGGAGAAGAATTAATGTCAGCTTCAACGTGCTAATAGAATTTAGAAGTTGTATTATTGAGCAATTTTGGTACTATATATATTATTAATTCTTTTTCATCTACTAAGAATTTGTCCAATTGTGGGGTTTTCTTTCCTCTCTCTCTTTTTCTTTTCCTCCTGTGAAACTGTGAAAGTGATTCCCATGTGAAGCCTCAGTCACCGGATTGGGAATTTAAGATTTTTCTTTTTTCTTATATCTCATCTTGAAAGTGATAACCATGTGATTAGCCTCACATGGCTTAATTAGTCAATTTAATATCCCCAAAATTCTTTACATTAAAAAGCAACAAAATGTGGACCATTGGATGATCCTTAGATGTTACATCAGAACAAACTTGTCAACTATTAGACGGCGAAGAAAAAAATAAAGTTTGACCTATATATATACCTTATGTACGTAACATTCCCCTATATAAAAAATTTTAAAAATAAAAAAAATTAATGATTATCGACAGAATTACGCGAAGTGCCTTATTCTATGTACCAATTAAAGAACCCCAATCCATGCCAAATATTACGTGCCGTTGTTTCTGAATGATGTGGACTCCCACGTGCGATATGGGTATTAATTCTACCGTTGGATAGGCAAAGAATGAGATATTCAATGGCTATAACCGTTAATAACGGCAACATTAAGGAACATGTTTCGCTTTTAATCAAATTCCTCAAATCTCTAAGGAGCTTGAATACGTATCCCCCTGAAAACGGGGTCTTTGTAAAACAACAAGCTAGCTAATCTAGGACCCAAAGACAATCCAAATTGAGTAATAATGTTAGGAATGTTGCAAAATTTATTAAATATATCCTACAAATTGATAAGTTACCAATTAGAAGAAACGTGTGTTTATTTTATTGTTTAAACGACACAAATCATATTCTTACTATATTGTTTCTCCAAAAAAAAATTCTTACTATATTAATTTTGTAAATTTTTTATAATAAAATCTGTCGTTGCTTTAGTATTTACCAACTATTTATTTTGAGAGGAATTTTCCAACAAAATATAATGAGATCGGTGGATTTCGGTTAGATCAACTGGTCAGGTTCTGATGGTAAAGTCTCTGATAGTTGAATAAGAGATATGAGATTCAATTTCCGCCTACATCAAACCGATTGATGTTTTGATCTAATAATAAAAATTATCATTAAGAGCGAGTTTCATAAGTTGAAACTCTCAATAAAAAAAAAAAAAAAAAAATGAGACCGAATTAAACCCTCCATTGAATATGGGATTTAGGAGTCATGTGGGTCCAATGCGGTCCCTCCAAGATGGCACAAATGCACGGGCAATTGTTTTCTAGTTGATGTAACCAGCCAAAAAAGAAAAAAAAAAAAAGAAGAAAAAACAAAAGGTTTTGTTGTTGATGTAACTGTCATGCGAAATTCAACAAATATAGTATGGTCAGGATCAATGGTTACTTGTACACACGGCAAAGTATCTTAATCCTAAAGACTAAGGGTTGGTTTGGATATAGCTGAAAACTGAAAATACTGTAGTAAAATAATTTTTAAATGTGTGAATAGTACCGTGTGACCAATTTTTAATGAAAAAGTTGTTGAAAAATAAAGTTTGTGGATCCCATAAATAGTGTACACATCCACTGTTCACAAGAGAAAAGTCAACAATCACGGCTTGAAAAAAAAAAAAAAAAAAAAAAAAGAAAAACCAAAAAGTGGATGTGGGAAGCGCAAAACGCGCTTCCCAAACGCACACTAAAGGGGTATTTGGTTCGGCGTAATGTTACATTATACCGTAATATTACGTTATTGTAATTTTACATTAATGTAATCTCAATACAAGAATATAATATTACATTGTTTAGAAAGGCAATAAGATTAAGATGATGTGATATATTTTGTAATTTTAAATTATGGTAATATTAGAAAAAATAAAATAAACAAAAAATCTTAATGTTATATTATCGTAATGCACATAACATTAAAGGTATATCATAGCGAACCAAATGCCCCCAAAGAGTGAGCTCGGATTCAACCCATCAATTCTCCATCCAATTTCCTTAGAATTTTTTTTTTTTTTTTTTTTTTTTTTTTTTTTTTTTTAAGAAAAGGAAAATTTGTACACACACTAGTAAATTCTTTATGTTAGGGTTTCACAGTAGTTGAAGAAGTGCAAAAAGGTCAGGAGGCTGTTGTCTATGTGGGGTTTGGTCATTTTGGACGGTGCAGGAAGTCAATAATATTTTCTTTTTTAATAATGGAATTATATATATTTAGAATTATATATATATATATATATATATAATTACTTACAAAGTCATAGCCCGTGTTTTACTTGAACAAAATATTATAGAAAATTTTATTAACAAGCTCAAAATTATGCTGAAGTCCTTATCAAAAAAAAAAAAAAAATTTATGCTGAAGTCACGGTATGCTATGATATGGAATAGCCCATATCTTTATAACTTGTAAAAAACAAATTCAAGGGTACCCGACCATTGCACCATGGTGATAAATACGTGAAGGACATGTTAATTCAAATTCGTTGGCTTGTTGCTTAAGAAAATTGATGCAGGACAGTCTAGTCTTCCCATGAATCCCACCTAGATTAGTCCTACCATAGACCTTAGGCTTTTCACCTAAGGTGTTTGGACTCAGTCTCACCATCAAACAATCACAATGCAATCTCTGTAAATAATTTTAATAATAATAATAGTAGTAGTCTGTGAATATAAAAGAAATCATCTAGAGCTTTATATACAACTTCCAAGAATCACAAAGATAATGATAAACTCTCCTAAATAAATCCTAAACAATTTCAAATACCAATCTAATAATCCTAAACAATTTCAAATACTAATCCGATAATCCTAAACAAAGGATAATTATGAACAACTAATCTAACCAACTCAAATACCTATCCAAACTAAACAAATAACTACCTTACAATATGAAATTATCTACTGAAAATCTAAACGAAATATTGAAATAACATTTGGTTATGCTCCTGCATTAAAGATGAAACTCAAATGCTCTTGTAATTAATGACACGTGGCATGTGATCATTGGAAGCAGTAGAAACCAAGCACTGGCCTCTGCCTATAAATACCACCAAGCCATTCCTCTCAGACACATTAACTCGATCAATTCAAGCCAGAAACCACAACTTTCATAGGCTCAACTTACTGGGGGTTCTTCGAGCACATTGTGATAATGGCTTTTGTTCCATTCTCTCTCTTTACTCTTCTAGTCCTCTTTTCTCTTTTACTGAATCCAACCTCTGCCTTCAACCCCAAGCTGCTTAATGTCTCTAAGCTTCAATCTAGCACTAGTTGGTCACCTGCGGGTGCAACCTGGTATGGAAGCCCCACAGGTGCCGGGAGTGATGGTAAATGAGAACAAATTAAGCTTACTATATCACATATTGATACAATATTTGTGCAAAATATGACATTTGTTCAAGACAATGTGCTTGATTTTTCATAATTTTTCCTTGTAGGGGGTGCTTGTGGATATGGAACTGCCGTAGACCAAGCACCATTCTCTTCAAAGGTGTCTGCTGGAGGCCCTTCTTTATACAATTCAGGCAAAGGATGTGGAGCTTGTTATCAGGTGCAAGCCCATGTTTCTTTGGAAAAGTATAGATTTACTTGGATAAAGTTTGGCTCTGAACCTGTTTGGAGTTATCTTTTATTCTTTTTAACTCATTGCGTGATGAATTATATAACTATCTATGTATATTATTTAAACAAAATACACGACTTATTAAAATATTTATGTGACTAGACTAAACATGGATTATCTCTTTAATTCCTGCATAATTGGTTGAAAGGAGGCCCCCAAGGGCTGAGGAAGTGGGGACCTAGGGGGCCATGGCCCATTTGAAATTTCAAAAATCCCTATTCTCTCTTTATTTTTGGTAAAAAAAGAAGAAGTAATTTTAGATATAAATTTAAATAATTTTCCTCCTAAATTTTACTAAAAACATGTAACACATTTATTTAGGTGATTAATGCATATTTTGTTTACTCTAATTATTTTTATACTATAAATTACTCATTAATTCAAACTATATTTAATGTATTCAAATAAATGGAAACATTTATATATTATTTATGTACTGTCTCTTTTCTCTAATTACTCTTATACTGTAATAGCATATTAAAGAGATATACAAGTAAATATTTTTAATAAAAAACATTCTTTTTTTCTTTTTATTTAGAAAATTAGAGATATGAACATTATTTTTTTCCTTTTAGAAGAAACAATAAAGGTTGACTTCATGGTAAGGAATTAAAAATATATTAGATTATATATATATATATATATATGAAGAAAATTTCTGACACTGCCACTAATGGCTCCAAGCATGTTTGTAATCTAACTTTTTCCAATTTACTATGCCTTGTTTAAAAAAATTCAACTTGTTAAGAAGTATCATTTATTGTCTTCTACATAAAATAGTATAAGTTTTGAAAACTACCTTTCTTAATTTAAATTCAAATAATTTAAGTTAAAAAGAAAAAAAAAGAGTGTTACGAACCATATAGAGTTCAGTAGCATATAGTCTTTGTTACTACCAAAATGGATTACAAGACTAGAAAAAAAGGGTGAGAGTGAAGACGGAGGGAGTGAAAATTGTATATATGTGTGAACCTCACAAAATCATCTTGTACGTATTGGTTGACTTCAGGTGAAGTGTACGGCGAATCAGGCATGCTCGGGGAATCCGGTGACTGTCGTTATCACTGATGAGTGTCCCAGTGGTCCATGTGTCGCAGAGTCTGTTCATTTTGATTTAAGCGGTACTGCCTTTGGAGCCATGGCAATTTCTGGTCAAGAAGATCAACTACGCAATGCTGGAGTCTTGCAAATTCAATATACAAGGTAATTGCCGTGAGAGAGAGGCTAAGGGAATAAATAAATAAATAGTACATTTTTATTTCTTGAAATGTGACAAAATGCTTCAACTCATGTCCTTAAAAAGTCCACATTTTGGCATGGTCTGCATGTCAAGTGCAAGAGATTGTTGCTCAATTTCAAATATTTTGACTTTATATTATCATTCTTTTAACTTTCTCAACATTTTCTTTTTGTCAATTGTCGTTTCATTATCTTCTTGTCTAATATGACTAAAACTATGGTTTGCAATAACGCAGAGTTCAGTGCAACTATCCAGGTGTGTCGATAGCCTTTCACGTTGATTCTGGCTCCAACTCCAATTACTTTGCTTCCCTAATTGAATATGAAGATGGAGATGGAGACGTATCTGCAGTTGACCTCAAACAGGCAGTTGACTCGAGCACATGGCTTTCCATGCAGGAATCATGGGGTGCAGTTTGGAAACTTAATTCAGGCTCAACATTGCAAGCTCCTTTCTCCATCCGCTTGACCTCGGCCGTGTCCGGAAACACTGTTGTAGCTAACAATGTCATTCCAGCTGGTTGGCAACCAGGCCAAACTTATCGATCAGTCGTCAACTTCTAATCCTAAATAATATGCTTGCCTTTGGTCCTAGCTAAAGGAGGTGGAAAAAAACCAAAGATAATGAAAAATATTTGTAGCTTTATATTTACGGTGAAGATGAATTAAAAGTCAGGTTATAGTTAAATGACTTTAAGTTTGTCTTTGTACCCCTACTATGAATACTATAGACTTACCTTCTGGGAAAAAAATGACCAGGAATCATTTTTTTTCTCCCTCTGATTATTATTTTCTTTTTCTACATTTATCATGTTACTATGTCTTAGATTTTCTCCATTTGGGAATTTAACGTGGTTCACACTTCACATGGAATTTATTAGAATTATTTAATTATTATATAGGCCAAACTACACTATTAGTTTCTCAAGTTTGTCAAGCGATCGTTTTAATTTGGTCTCTTAAGTTTCAAGTTAGCACCATTGGTCCATCAAGTTTAAAAAACGAGGTTTATTAGTTATTAGGTTAACTACCATTTGTTTTAATGCTTACATGGCTAATAGATTGATATGTAGCATTTTTAAATGATATGACAATATTTTTAATATTAAAAAAATTAAAATTTATTTTACACATAAGCAAACCCATGACTTATTTTAATATCCAATAACTGACTCATTATGAAACGGGGAGTAATTCTTAGGTACTCCTGAAGTACGGAAAATGATATTTCATTCTCTCACATTCATGGTAAGGTCTACTCATTAAATTCATGGTGGGATCCACCATGAATGTGAAAGGAGAAATCACTCTTTCTTTGTACTCTGGGAGTACTTAAAAATTTTCTTGAAATGGGTCTTCACTATTAATATAACTAGTCGCTAACCCGTGCGATGCACGGGATTGTTTAAAAAGAAAAAAACAATATTGCAATTGTCATTTGCTGGACTAAATCAGAATGTCTCAAGACTCACTAATCAAATAATACAACTAAATGGCAAAGAGCCAAGCGTAACATAAAATCTTCAATAATTCAAATATTAAACATTGTCAAACCTAGTACACAATATGCTTGTGCCCAATAAAAGAAATCCTGTATATTAGCTCCATAAAAATACATACATGCCGAAAAGATTAATACCACTACCATAGATCCATTGGCAATGAAGATATTTTCATAGTTACATATATTCTATGAATAAACAAATAAAAAAATTGCAATAATGATCACAATCTTATTTTCATAATAAATAAATAGAATATAGTTACTAATGTCAAATTCTTTTGCTATGACTCAAAAAGAGTAGAGAAAGAACATAATACAACAAATCTGCATTATATAGAAGAGTACATCATATATTTATTTAACATAAAACATTGAGTTCTATAAATTGTTATTTAGAACAGAGAAAGCAAATATTTGACCTCATGCCACATGGAGAGAGAAAGAGAGTAAGGAAGCTTTTATGAATTTGAATCAAAAGAGGACGTCCACGGCATCTTGATTTTGCTCCCTTCAATCCCAATTCTGCAAAGCTCACAAAAAACCAATAGGAAATCGGTTGTCAATTGAACTGAAGGTGAAACAAAGAGAAAACAAATCTCTTCATTTACTTTTAATCGCTTACCATCATTAGGAGCAGAGACAAAGGAGAAGGTGCACTAAAGGCGAAGCATAGAGACTGGAGAGAGAAACAAATGAGAAGCTATTGTTTTCCTTCTTCTTCTTCTTTTTTTCTTTTTTGATAGGAAGGGGCTATGGTTTTTGATTTGGGGGTTTCCTGCATATTATTGTTATCATGGGAAATTTTAGCACAGCTCCAAAATAAGTTTTAATAAACCATCTCTTTTAACTGATTTTTTTTTTTAACCAAAAAAGGCCAAGAATGATTGAAATAAACAGAGTATTTACAGGAAGATTTATAAACAGTAAACAAATGTAGGACATGACTAATCTAATCTTGAACAAAAATTAAAGCATGATGGTATTAAAGTTAGATAAGTTTGACCTATATAAAGAGAACAGGAATCTTCACATTCCCAACCACGTCTCTTTTGCTAAGATACCATAGATATTGCTTTTTCAAAATTATGAAAAGACTTTGCCAATAAAACCATCTCCACATTAAACCCTTTTGCTTTGCCTTGAAATAGTTCTTAGAAGTTAAGTAGACATTAAACATAAGTTATTCCCAATTAAAAAATTAAGCATAAGTTATTACACTTAAATGGTGGCCAACACAATTCAAAGCATACCACATCAATGATTATGTTTGTTCAACATTAAAAAAATGCTAGAATGGAGGGGCATAAAGCATTTGAACCAAAATAGATAGAAGATTGAAAGCAATCACCAACCTTATTAGATCTTAGAATATCTATCAGTCCAACAGTGAACTTCTGACCAATGGCCATGTGATAAGGAAAGGACCTTGTAGCCTCCTCTAAGTCAAATGGATTGTCTATGCACATGGCAGCTGTAAGCGATGCATTCTCTCGAGCTTCTGCCAAGTACTTCGTCAACATGTTTGCACCATATTCCCAGCCAATGACCATCAATGTAATCCATGGCCTTGCCTTATTGATGAACTGTATAGCTGTGGAGATATCATCGCTGTCAGGAGCTATAAATAACCTACAGAAAATAGAATAGTAAAGAAGCTCCTACTATTAGCACATTTAAAAGAAACCTGTATTAGATGATTCTCCTATCCATGTACCTGAGTATGAGATTGATTAAAATTTACCATGAAAACAACTACTTTGAAGTAAAAGCGGCAAGGTTTCCTCCCATGCCCACACCACTGAATTAAAAAAAAAAAAAAATATTAAAAAAAATGGTCAGTCCTAATTCACCTCACACATCTAGAATGCGATCCCCCATTGCTTGTTGTGGTGAAATGAAAAACCATGTAAAGTATGTCATGGTAAGAACATGGAAACACATACTTACAAAGATGCCCTTAAATCAATGTCATAGTAGTGAAGCTAAAATTTTCTTAACAGTTCCTTATGAACAATTATGAAGCATATATAAATCATTAAACAAACTTTTCTAAAAGTCAATTACATAGATAACAAATACTCACAAAGCCTTGGCAGCTTCTCAAAATTATCAAAGGAAATAGAAACTCAACCACAAAGCCTTGGCTATATTTGTCCATTTTCACCACCCTTTCTTCTACCAAAGTTCCAGACTTGTCCTGTAAATTCACCTACTTGGCTGCCCTGTTTTCAATTGATACAATGGTGGTTAGGATGTTGATATAAGGCTTTGAAATTAGGCATTGGTGACTTAAGGTCACCTTTTGCTTTTGATTACAATAGTCCAAACCGTGGTGAAAGGAGGCAGAATATCCACAATTTATAACCAAGGATAAACACTCAAACAGGGTATAATCAAGCCAAGTATCACATGTGTATGAGATACAAATTGCAATGCATGACAACTCTGTGTAATGTCAAGCAATATAAAGTTTGCATTAAAGAGCATAAAAACCCAGCCATTGTTACACTACACCATTGCATTGCCCTATAACTTGTACATTGCATGCAATAAAAAAATCAGCATAGCTCTTTTGCATAAATCAACACATAATGAATGACTCTAAAGGGTTTTCTAGCAAAATCCTGCTGATGGCATTAGCATGAAGCAGTGTAGTAACTGTAACAAACAGAAATTAAACTTCCTCAGCCTAAATTGGTCAATTTTGTTCTAGATAATAGAAAACAAATAAAAGATTGTTGTAATTATGTCAAATTACCCATGACTGGATTAGACTATAACTGAATCAAGCGAAGAATGAACTTTGCCCATACACAGATTGTCATCCAAAAATCTCTACTTAAATCTCAAATCATGAACCTAGAATCATAGAAATCACAAGTCCTCTCCCTCGGCTTGCTCTTGCTCTTGCTAAAATTTGATATATTGAAAGGAACCAAAATTGAGGGAGAACCCATATTAGGGTTTCAAGTATTGATAAAAACCAATTCTAAATCAAAACAAAATCTGAACCAATTTCGTAAATCAAAACCAAACAAAATAGCTGAACCTAAATCCTATTAAACACCCAAAATTAATATAAAATATTATACCTGTAGCCGTTGGTTGTGAGGCAAAGCGTTTGCAGCTTAGTTGAATTCGTTTACTGTCGCAGGGGAAGAGAGACGGAGACAGCGTTTGAAGGAGATAGAGATTTGTTTAGGGGTTGAATTTGTGTTTGAAGGAGAGACAGAGACAGCGTTTGAAGGAGATAGAGATTTGCGTTTGAAGGAGAGACAGAGACAAAGAGATGGAGACAGCGTTTGAAGGAGATAGAGATTTGTTTAGGGGTTGAAATAGGTTTCGTATTGAGTTTACTCTGTTGAGTTTGCATTTTTGTATTGGGTTTTGTTTAGGGGTTGAACTGAGTAAATTTTACCGGGTTTGTTTTGGGGATAAATAGTTACGGTGTTTAGATGTTTTTTTTTTAAATAATGCTGATGTGGAAAAATGTGGGAGCTTGAAAAGCTTCGGTTTTATATATATATATAGATAATGGTATTAAATAAAATTTTACTTATGTATTTACTCTTTGGTTATTTATTAACAAAAACCAAAATAGAAAGACTTAAGTACAGTACTTAGGTGTTGTTCCTTAGATTCCCTTTTTATAATTCAGCCATGTGGATTTTTTCTCATGGGATGAAAGTGTATTTTTAGTTAAGTAGTTACATGACTGAATTTTAAGAGGGAAACCTAAAGAATAGTACCTAAGGTACTGTTCTTAAGTTTTATCCAAACCATAATAAGTTGGAGTGATAGCTTAGTGGTACTGATATCTTCTATGATGTCTTGGGTTGAAAAGAGGTGGCTGGAGACGCACTTTCTCCCTTCCCTATTTATCTTAAAAAAAAAAAAAAAAAAAAAAAAAAAGAAGAAGAAAGAAGAAGAAGGAAATCTCTCTCTTAGGGACTGTATTTGTGATTGACTAAGGGTTTTTTTTTTTTTTTAATTATATAATATTTTTAATTTTATATTTTTTAGAATTTATTTATGGGATTAAGACAATGTTGTTAATTATTAGCATTGATGACCATTTTTAATAGAGTTCAATGGTTTGTAATAAGGTCTTGACTCTTCAACCTAGTGTTTCCATATATGGATATAAGTATTACATTATTAAGTAGAATGCTCATTATAGTATGTTTTTTTTGGGTTAGTTCATTATTGCTCTTATTTATCTCTAACTTTTGAGTAATTCTTAGGTACCTCGGAGCACGGAGAATGGTGCTCATTCCTTTCACATTCATGATGAGGTCTATTCATTAGATTCCTGATGGAGTCTATCATGAATGTAAGAGAAGGGAACACCATTTCTCTATACTCCAAGAGTACCTAAGAATTTTTCCTAATTTTCTATTGTTGTTCTCTTTGGATTCTCTTTTGTCTTTTTCATTTAGTAAGTTTTATGCTTTAGTTCTACTACATGATGTTGGTAAATTGGTTTTGTATGTCGTTATTGAGTGTGCTAATGTGAGGCAAAGTTCTAATGAAATATTAAAAATCATAATATGCTATTTGACATTTTTTTAATAAAAAATATTATATTTATTATATCACTGAAAAAAAAAAGAAAAAAGGAAGATATATTCAACCATGTCTCCTTCCTTCCCTACTCCCACTAAAAAATGAATGACCTACATCGTATAGCCATGAGAGTTGAAACAACAGACTGAGTTTTAACAAAATTACTCATCTCACAAACGTCACACTCTAAATAATCAATTCTCATAAAATTTGTCTCGAGAGAATGTTTTGTACTTCTAAAATATATTATGGATGCCATCTTAAAAAATAGTGTTCCCACAACACTACATGTGATTACCTGTTAGGAATCTTATATTCAATTTAATATACTAATATCCTAATATCCTAATAATTCTATAGTTCCATCACTTCAATTAGTAGTTAGTTAGTTGGTTACATATATTGGCCCTTTAGTTAGTATTTATGGGATTAAGACAATGTTGTTAATTAATAGCATTGATGACCATTTTTAATAGAGTTCAATGGTTTGTAATAAGGTCTTGACTCTTCAACCTAGTGTTTCCATATATGGATATAAGTATTACATTATTAAGTAGCATGCTCATTATAGTCTGTTTTATTTTATTTTATTTTTTTTGGTTTTAGTTTGTTATTGCTCTTATTTATTTCTAACTTTTGAGTAATTCTTAGATACCTCAGAGCACAAAGAATGGTGCTCATTTCTCTCACATTCATGGTGGGGTTTACTCATTAAATTCATGATGGGGTCCATCATAATATAAAAGAAGGTAGCACCATTTCTCTATACTCCAAGAGTACCTAAGAATTTTTCATAGTTTTCTATTATTGTTTTTTTTGGATTCTCTTCTGTCGTTTTCATTTAGTAAGTTGTACGCTTTAGTTCTACTATATGATGTTGGTAAATTGGTTTTGTATGTCGTTATTGAGTATGCTAATGTGAGGCAAAGTTCTAATGAAATATTAAAAATCATAATATGCTATTTGACATTTTTTTTTTTTTATAAAAAATATTCTATTTATTATTTATTTATTATATCACTGAAAAACAAAAGGAAGATATATTCAACCATGTCTCCTTCCTTCCCCACTTCCCCTAAAAAAATTAATGACCTGCATCGTATAGTCATGAGAGTTGAAACAACAGACTAAACTTTAACAAAAGTACTCATCTCACAAACGTCACACTCTAAATAATCAATTCTCATTAAACCTATCTTGAGAGGATGTTTTGTACTTCTAAAAGGTATTATGGATGTCATTTTAAAAAATAGTGTTCCCACAACACTACATGCAATTACTTGTTAGGAATCTTATATTCAATTTAATATCCTAATAATTCTATAGTTCCATCACTTCAATTAGTAGTTAGTTATTTGGTTACATATATTGGCCCTTTAGTTAGTTAGGATTTGAGCATATGTAGATAATTTAACACATGACTTAATTCTTAGAGCACATGTTTAATTAACTAGTCAATTATCTTAGGTCATGTGAACCAATGCCATTAGAGCTAATTTCTTATAAATACATTATTGTAATTCAACATTAGATATTGAAGAATATACCAATTTTTTACTTAGTGCATTTCCTCTCTTAATATTTCTCTGTAGAGGTTGACTACCTCAAATTAAGTCAATTCTTCTACAATTCCCATACATCCCCTTACAATTCCTATAAGTTCCCATTAGGAGCCACTACATTTTTAACGGACAAAATAGGCTTCTGCCCTTTTTGGACAAATTAATCAGCCTTTTGCCCTTCTTCCCAAACTAAATAGGGAAATACCCCTCTTTTGAAAATCGAGTTTTTGAAAATCGATTTAAGCCTTATAGTGACGTTTATAAAGACCTATAGTGGCGTTTTGTAACTTGATATCCATGAAATCGAGTTATAGGCAATAAAATTGCCTATAACTCGATTCTATGGATATCAAGTTATAAAACGTCACTATAGGTTCTTAAAATGTCACTATAGGTCCTTAAAAACGTCATTATAGGATTCCAGAAATTTTTTTTTTTAACTCGATTTTGAGAAACTTGATTTTCAAAAGAGGGGCATTTCCCTATTTAGTTTGGGAAGAATGGCAAAAGGCTAATTAATTTGCCCAAAAATGGCAGAAGCCCATTTTGTCCCGTTTTTAACATTACCCAACAAACTGAGGTATTAATCATACAATAAGAACAACTAGGTTCTTAACATTACCCAACATACTTAGAACTCTCATTTCATTTACTAATGATGAGAGTAATTGATAAATGTCCATCCTATTAAGGGTGTATTTGTTAACAATCATTTAAAACGTTATTTGGTTTATAGATGTTGCTTCTGGGGAACACTCACTTGACAATTCAAGATGGAAGAAGTATAAATAGAAAATCAATGTTAAAATTGAACTGGCCCGTAGTCTAGCCTAGAAAAGCATTTACTCTCCATCGAAGGGTTTCTAAAAAGAAGGTAGAAGAATTCATTCTCATTCATTATTTTACAGTGGACTTTTCTTTACAAATCACTTGAACAACAATGGCCAAAGAGGTTTTATTTCTTCCGCCGTTTTAGATTTCTCATGTGTGATATTTGAGATTTCTTCATGACTTATTAGTATTTTAGTAGTATGAGTTTTTTGTCATCAATATTGATGTTTGTGCGTTTATAGATTGTGCATTTGTTTTGCATCATTTAATAAAATTCAATTGAGCGTAGCTTCTACATGAGTGACATTTGCAACTTTTCAATGTTTGAAAGAAACTATGAGATCACCTTGTAGGACCTGATCGATGTTTGCCCATTGTATGATCTCTTTAAATTTTATTTTCTTTCTCATTACCGTTATTTTGTTTTATTTTTTTAGAAGAATCATTACTGTTATTCAAGTATTTGACATTTTTATTTATTTTGTTGGTCGTATACTTATGGAGATTTGATGATTTGGATATGCACTAGTTGTATTAAAACTAGATGGATGATAAATGATGATGCAAAAAATTGTTAATTGAACTCCTCGTCAATACAGATGAATGAAGGCGTTGGCTTCGTCTAGAGACAAACATTTTGGTGTTGTTCTTCTCTGGCTTTATAGCTGATGATGCAGAAAGTCATCAGTTAGACTCCTTGTCAATACAAATGGACAAAGGCATTGGATTCGTCTAGAGACAAACCTACAATAGAGAAAAAGAAGTACATCAGTGTTGTGTGTGCCAAAGGGCCTCTGATAATTAAGTTAGAATGGAATTCAATTGAAGTATCTTGAAATAGAATTCAACTTGAGAATAGTTTTTTTTTTATGAGAGCTGTATGTACCTACTTTGGTTTGTGAGGATTTTATAGCCATTTTCTTTATTGCCTGAATGAATATTTACATTTATAAGATATGGAGCCGTTGATATTAATGGCTAGCTTTTATTATCTGCCAACGACTATTCATCCGTTGGAGCCTGTAAGTTACTCCTTAATTGTCTTGGGCATTGAAGGTCTTTTATGACTTTACTTGTCATTGATGTACGTACATTATGTCTTGCAATGATAGCATTTAATTCATCATTCAAGAGATGGACAATCTTAATAATTCATTAGTAATGAATGTGGAGACATTATAAACTTCAATGGTCTTCTACCCGTTGGTTTGTCGGTTACATTTTTGCTTGTCTGGCACGTTAACTGTTACTCATGTCATTTATGGGGAACTCATTTAATGCATGCTGTGGTGTGGATGCAAAGGTGTCGTTGTTTTAGGAATCGCCACCTAGTTTTTGCAATGGCCTAGAAACCACATATATAACATCCTTTTGTGAAAAGACCTTTTGATTTTACTACCAAAAATATGGGTTCAGAGATAAAGTACAGTCTTGGAAAGGTGTTAGGCACCCAAAATCACCTAACCTTAAGGTTAGCTTTCCATCATTGTGTCTTATGTCTTAACCTTATTAAAGGCACGCTCAATACTTGTATCTAACTCACACGTACACTAGCATACATCTAACAATCAACATAATATCAAACATCCATAACCATACATTTATCATGCTTATAAACAAAGCCTACCATACATCTAATCATGCATCTCAAACAACCTATCATTTATCTAGCATACTTCATCACATCACAAGCCCTAATCATCATACATCTAAAGACATAGAATTGTGCTGCAGGCTTGACGTAGAATTCTGCGGCATTGTTGGAACAGAACCTTGTAAGTTCATTGATTGCAACTGAGGGTTCATTGATTTTCATGAGACTGAATTTGAGCAAGTTGAGGTGGCTGTTGCATGGTTTGCATATGAGGTGCCGGAAGCTTGTCCTTGCTGCAGTGCAGGCTTCTTACGCCAATTTGGGATTATAAAATTTACCATCTGCTTCTCATATGACCCCAATTTCTCCCTGTAACCAGGTGATATATTATTTTTGGAAACCTGTAAGAATGTTATAATACGCTCCAACATAGTCTTAAATACTTTCAACTTCTCAAGCTGATCTGACTTTGATTGTTGTGGAAGAGAATCATGCTGTAGAACAAATAAAAAATAAAATAATTATAAGAACAAGAATTCTAGTAAAGGACAAAGATCAAGTTACAAAACATAATCAAGTTATTTTTAATTTGTTCCTATACGATAAACAGCGGGGTGTTTCTAAGCACAGGTGTATTAACAGCCCCATGAGGACAGCTGCCACTACTTTCAACCACAAATCCATCTCTCCAGAAGGATGCCATTAATACCAAAACTATCATGTGATAGGCTGAATAATGAGTAAACTTAGGCGATGAATTGCACAAGGAATTTTTGAAGCACAACATACCTGCTGCAATTTAGCAGCAACTTTCTGGTACATTTCACTTATTTCAGGCAAGTACAAGTCCTTCATGGTTTCGATCTGCAAAAAGAAATTAGCAAGACAGATTATCAAACTCTTCATTTCTTCAGAAGCCTTTATTTATTTCCTTATTATCAGTGCACTAATGCATGCTTCCCCTTGGGGGAAGGTTATACATATCCGTTAAAGCATGAGGTTGTATAGGGTTTTACACAAGCTTCAGTTAAACGTTTCAACCAGTGGATTTTATAACAATAAAAATATGAAGCTGTCATTGTAATGTACAAATATATTCCAGATGACATTTAATAAAGAAAAGAAAAGAAAAAAAGAGGGGAAGAACAAAAGGAGTCTTCAATTGATAACATCCATCCATCATCCACAAATGCTATTCACTCTTAATTTCTGAAGACAAATATGCCTATATTTACTGATCCTAAACCACGTTCAGCTGCACTACAATAATCATCTTTTTCTTTTGACCTCATGTACAAAGTTTTTCTTAAAATATTTCCTTTTAATGAACTTTGATATGAAATAAATAAATACATGTCCACTCATGCACAAACAAGAATTCCTGGTTCTTCTTCTCTATGCTGATGCACCCCACATCTTTCTTGATAGGTACACCAGACAGCCTAGTTGATGGATAAAACTCACTACATTTGACCAAGATTTCATCTTCATGAATTCCTTTTTATTTCAACTCAAGATATGGGTGGTTCCCCTTTCACTTCACGTTGACCATCTTTCCTAATAGGAACTTCACCAGACTAACTACTTGCTAGATAAACCGTATTACAATTAATAAAATACTAATTTTCTACAAATTACTCTCAAGCCTTGCTTTTATATTATTTTTGGCTCAGGATAATGGCTGTAGAGATTTTTCCTATAATCTATTTAATAACTCATGTGAGTATCATAAGGGAGGAATAAGGGCGGTTGGGCTTTCTTTGAATTGAAGTTACATGAGTTCTTTTTGGGAAAACCAGCTTCTAGACTGGGGAAGGAGGTGGCTGTTGGCGATGGTGGGCTTGAAAAGTCCACCGGTAATTCAAGGAATCAAGATTGGAAAAATCTTAATGGAGACGTGAAATCAGGAAGGAATTTATGTCTGGCGAATCAGTTTCCAAATATTCCTGAGAAGTTAAATCAGAAGGAGAGTTTTGGGGGATTTCAAATTTTAAATAAACATTCTATTAATAGACCCTTACGTGGCCCTTCTGCCAAATGGACCCAGGCCCATTTTTCCTTGAAAATTACTGTTGCTTTAGATGGGAATTCTCACCGTAAGGTCCACTGGAGTAATTTTGTTAAACCAGAAGGGGCTAAGATGGGCCCTGTTTGGTTAGAGCCCGGGTTGACTTGTGATCAAGCTCCGCAGGCTAAACCCACTAAAGCCCACAACGAGTTCATTAGGAATATGTTACGTTTGATTGAAAGAAGTACATGGGAGATGGGAGAAGGATCGGGGTCACATGTTTCAGCCGAGAAGGGTCTGAAGCTGTCTCCGAGCACCGGCGATCTGGATGGGGATCTCCCAAGGACCGATGGGTGTGTGGATGGTTTTATAAATCATGCTTCGTCGACGGGAACCCAGATAAGTGAAGGATCGGGCCCCCACGGCTCAGCTGAGAAGCCATTGATGGTGGTTTCGGGTACCGACGAGATGGGCGATGCCCTTACAAGGTCCGATGGTTGCGGTGGTAAGGTTGGGGCTGTCGGTGGTCTTCCAGTGTACCCTAAATCAAGCGGGGCTGAGGTGGGTTGTATGGGTTTTAGTGTGAGGGTCGCCGATGGTTCAGCGGAGGACCTCCCAATCTCTGGGGCTGTCCTTAACTCCGATGGGCAACCTGTCATTGCCGAATCTTTTGCTTCCCCGCCTCTATTGGACTCTGGATTTTCCGATGTGTTCCGCCACCATTAGATGCTAGGTAAAAATTGTTTCTATCCCCTTTTTGAGCTGGGTTTTGATTCTAAGGATGATGAAATCTTGCTATTGGACTGGGACAACCCCACGAGGTCAGGTGAGGATGAGGATGTTGGGAATGCTTTGGAATGTGTGCCTTTGGTTAAGTGGGATCCCCAAGGGGGTATGGAATTAGTATCAGAGGAGGCTGCATTGGATGATTTTCTTGAGGGGGAGGATCTGGAACCTTCAGTGTGGGTGAAGAGGAAGATCAAAGGCTTTGGTAAATTTGTGGGTTTTCCTATTGACTCATGTGAGCAGCAGTGCATTGCCTTTTTTCAAAAGCTTGAGAAAGTGTGGAAAAAACAAGCCACAGTAGGTAGTTTGCGTCGTAATACATCTTCTTCAAAAAAATGAATGAGGGAATTGAGGAACTTAGTCTCTTCTGTTAACTATGAGGGGCAATTTGGTTGACAAACCAGAGAGATTGAGAATTTTTGCGGGGTGGGCTCAGTTAGTTGTCCATGAATTTGAAACTCTTATCTTGGAATGTGAGAGGATTAAACAATCCTCATAAGAGGGATACGGTGAAGAATTTACTCAAGGAATGGAAGTGTGATGTAGTGTGTTTCCAAGAAACCAAGTTGGATTCTTTCAATTTTACTGTCGTGAAAAGTCTTCGGAGTAGCCCTTTTGTTGATTGGGAGGCTTTGGATGCTATTCATACAGCAAGGGGGGTTCTTCTAGCTTGGGATACAAGGGTGTATAAAAAAATAGGTTGTATGGTTGGATGCTTTTCTGTTTCTGTTTTGTTACAAGGTGTGGTAGACGGTTTTGCTTGGATATGTACAGGGGTGTATGGTCCGAATGCTGATGGTCTTAGGGATGCTTTGTGGACTGAACTTGATAGTGTGAGAGGGAGGTGGAGTACTGCTTGGTGTCTATTTGGTGATTTTAATATCATCAGATACCCAGCAGAGTGCCTTGGTTGTTGTTCTTTCAGTCCAGCCATGTTCAAATTCTCGGACTTTATTGAGAGGAGTTTATTGGTTGATATACCTTTGGTGGGGGGTGAGTACACTTGGTTCCGTGATTCAGAGAACCCTTCTATGTCTAGAATTGATAGAGTGCTGGTATCCGCTGATTGGGAGGATCATTTCTTGGATGTGATTCAAAGGCCTCTTCCTAGAGTGATTTCGGACCATTGCCCTCTTCTTGTGGAGGCAGGTGGAATGTCGAGGGGTAAGTCTTCTTTCAAATTTGAGAATATGTGGCTTAAGGTGGAGGGTTTTGTGGATCTTGTGAGAGGTTGGTGGATCGGATATCATTTTGTGGGGCCTCCCAGTTATGTTCTAGCTTGCAAATTGAAGGCTCTTAAGGGAGACTTGAAGCATTGGAATAAACATGTCTTTGGGGATGTGGCTTTTAAGAAAAAATCCTTGCTGTATGAGCTTCTGGACCTAGATTTGAGAGAAGGGATGCAAACTTTGTCACCAGCAGATAGTGCAAGAAGGGTTGAGATAAAGGCTGATATTGAGTATTTAACTTCTTTGGAGGAAATTTCTTGGAGGTAGAAATCGAAGGCTTTGTACTTAAAAGAAGGGGATAATAATACTAGATTTTGTCATAGGCTTGCTAATTCTCATAGACGTACAAATACTATGAGAGGTGTGGAGGTTGAGGGCATTTTGTACGAGGATGAGTCTGCAATTCAGGATCAAGTGGTGGGTTTTTATAAGGCCTTGTATTAGGAGACCGAATCTTGGAGGCCCACTATTGATGGTTTAGAGTTTGCAAATCTAGATGAAACCGATCGGATTGCTTTAGAAAGGGAGTTTGAGAAGGAGGAGATCCTTGCAGCCCTACAGGAGGCTAAGGGTGATAAGGCTCCTGGTCTAGATGGCTTTACTATGGTTTTCTTTCAAAAATGCTGGTGTGTTCTTGAGAAGGAGATTTTGGCTTTTTTTGCAGACTTCCACAAAGAATGTATCTTTGAAAAATCACTCAATGCCACCTTTCTGTGTTTGATCCCCGAGAAGCTTAGTGCAGTCAATATTAGAGATTTCCGCCCAATTAGCCTGATGGGTAGTTTGTACAAGCTACTTTCAAAGGTTTTGGCACATAGACTGCATTGTGTGTTGGATAAACTTATTTCCAACTCCCAAAATTCTTTTGTTGGGGGAAGACAGATACTTGACTCTGTTCTTATTGCAAATGAATGCTTGGATAGTAGATTGAAGAGTGGTATTCCGGGTGTGATTATTAAATTGGATATTGAGAAGGCTTATGATCATGTGAGTTGGAGTGCCCTATTTTACCTTATGGAGAGGATGGGTTTTAGGGAGAAGTGGGGGAGATGGATGAAGATGTGTATTTCTACTGCTTGTTTTTCAGTCCTTATTAATGGGTCTCCTGCTGGTTTCTTTGGCAGCTCTCATGGTCTTCGCCAAGGGGATCCTTTATCTCCACTCCTATTCTTATTAGTAATGGAGGTCTTGAGTAGGTTGTTGAAAAGGATAGAAGATGGAGGCTTTATCAGTGGTTTCCAAGCAAATCCCAATACACGTGGAGGTTTGCATATCTCTCACCTTTTGTTTGCTGATGATACTATTCTCTTTTGTGATGCATCAAAGGACAAATTATTACATATTCGTATGGTTCTAATTTTCTTTGAAGCTATCACAAGACTGAAAGTAAATGTTGGCAAGAGTGAGATTGTGCCGGTTGGTGAGGTTGGGAACTTGGATGATTTAGCTCGTATCTTATGTTGTAAGGTAGGCTGTTTACCCATGTCTTATTTGGGGATGCCTTTAGGGGCACATTATAAGGATTCCTCAATTTGGAACCCTATCATTGAAAGGATGGAAAAAAAGCTTGCAGGTTGGAAGCAGTTATATTTGTCTAAAGGAGGTAGACTTACTTTTTTGAAGAGTACTTTATCAAGTCTCCCTACTTATTATTTATCTTTGCTCACTATTCCACAACATGTGGCGGACAGATTAGAGAAAATTCAGAGGGATTTCCTTTGGGGGAGATCTAATGAGGTCTTTAAATTCTCACTTGTTGCTTGGGAGAAAGTTGTGTGGCCAGTGGAGTCTGGTGGCTTGGGGATCCAGAAAATTGGGCTGTTTAACCAAGCTTTGCGTGGGAAGTGGCTCTGGAGATTTGGAAATGAGGTCACACAGTTATGGAGGCAGGTTATAGCTTCCAAATATGGGGAGGCCAGTGGAGGATGGTGTACTAGAGTTGTTAGAGGGACTCATGGATGTGGTATGTGGAAGAGCATTAGGAAGGGGGCTAAGAGTTTCTTTGGTCATGTGTTGTATGCAGCAGGAGAGGGTTTTCGTATCAGATTCTGGCATGACCCTTGGAGTAGCCCTATTGCCTTGAAAGATTTATATCCGGCACTGTTTGCTATTGCTGTGAACAAGGAAGCTATGATTTCAGAAATGGTTGATTATGCTTTGGATAGGGGTGGTAGAAGCTGGAACTTATGTTTCCATCGTGCATTTCAAGACTGGGAGACAGGGATCTTTTATGATTTCTTTGCGTATATCTCTTCTAAGTTACCTAGGGGGGGTGATGATACCATGATATGGCAATTGAATCGTAGTGGTGTTTTTGATGTGCGCTCTTTCTATAAGTCATTGCTAGCAGCTCCGGTGGTGTCTTTTCCTTGGAAGAGCATTTGGTGTGTTAAGGTACCTAAAAGGGTGGCTTTCTTCTTATGGACAGCTGCTAGGAGTGGGCTTTTTACTATAGACAACCTCGTTAAGAAGAAATTACCTCTTGTGAACTGGTGCTGCCTTTGTCGATGTGAAGAGGAAACGGTGGATCATTTATTGATCCATTGTAAGTATGCTTATACTTTGTGAAGTGAAGTCCTTCGTTTGTTTCGAGTTCAATGGGTGATGCCAAAGAATGTTGTTTCTCTTCTTACTGCATGGTGGAATTGGTTAGGGAGTCACACTTCAAAAGTGTGGAATATAGTTCCAGCTTGTATTATGTGGTTAATTTGGAAGGAGTGCAATTCCCGTACTTTTGAGGAAACTGAGAGACTTGTAGACTGTGTGAAGTCTTTGCTACTCAGGACTTTGTTTGAGTGGTCCCGGGTTTGGGGGTTTACGCATTGTCACTCTTTGTTTGATTTCCTTAATTGCCTTTCTTTTTGATTGGTTTGTATTCTTTTCAGTGCAGTGAGTTTACTATCGTAAATTCATTGTGTTTTTTTTATCAATAAAGCTGTTATTACCTATCAATAAATAAATAAGTCATGTGAAACTTTTTTTTTTTTTTTTAAATATAAATCTTAGCACCCAAAAGCAAGTTTTTTTTGATAGGTATGAAATATGTATATTCAAAAAAGGCACAAAGCAAAACAAGAGAAAAACAAAAAAAAGAGAAGGAAACTAATTACAAAGAAAAGAGAACTAAGGAACAATGGGAGAGAATCACTAGATGTGAGTCCCCAAGCCCTAGAACAATCATGAAGAGAACCAGTAAAAAGAGCAAGCAACTTGTCATTGGATTTGTCCAAATCCTCAAAAGACTGCCAATTTTGTTCCTTCCAAATACACCACATCCAACACAACTAAATTCCAAATGTTAGAGGAGTGCTTTTATATCATTGCCTAAGCCCCACTTTGACCATATTCTCTCCAATGCACCAAAATCACTATTTGTCAAATCAAGTAAGTAGTAAAATAACTCAATCTGCTACACAACTAAAAAAAATATGAATAAAAAATATCATCTCACAATTAAAATACAGATTCTCTCTCTCTCTCTCTCCCCCCCCCCCCTACCTATATATATATATATATATATATAAACACATTTTTATGAATATTTAATAAATAACAAATAAAGGCTGTGCAACCCATGTACAAAATGTTCAGCCAGCAGCTTAAGGGCATCCAAAAAGGTGAAATTCAGAGTATGATTAATCAATCTAGGAGTTGAAGATAGCCATGAAAAGAACTCAAAAGCAACCCATCCCCTTTGTAAACAGGAAATTTTAATCTCTCAAGCACTATAGCATATCTTTTCTGCAAAACACCAGATTGAACAAGATGATTTAGATTTTTTTTTCCTGCCTAAAACTACTAAGACTAGGTTTCAAATACACAATAAACAACCATTAAAAACACTTCCTTATCAAGCCTTCATAGGTTCAGTCACCAGTGAAAGTTATACTTACAAAAATATATATGACCAGCAATGCTCTACAGTACCAAATGTTGGGCTATAAAGAGGCAACATATCTATTAAATGATTGAAACTGAAATGAGAATGTTAAGATGGATAAGTGAAAAATAGGGTTTGAAATGAGGAAATCCACTTAAAGGTAGGGGTAGCCTCTATTGATTAAAAGATTAAGGAAAGTCACTTGAGATGGTTTAGTCATGTTCAGAGGAGAGTGATTAATGCACTAGTAAGAAAGAGTGAGTTGATCCAAGTTGAGGGAACGAAAGAAGGTAGATGAAGACAAATCATTAGTAATAGTAATAAAAAATAACATGTCAATTATAAAAATAGTAGAGAGAATGACTTCAGATAGAATAGAATGAGAAAAAAAAATGTGGTCAATCCTAACTAATCTGTCAAGGATCTAGAGCCCCCCCCCCCCCCCCCCCCCCCCCCCCCCAAAAAAAAAAAAAAAAAAAAAAAGTTTGGGACTAAGGCTTTGTTGTTGTTGTTTCAAGTTAGGCACACACTAGACAACTAGTAGTAGTACCCAATGCAGATATCCCCATCTAGGTATCATCATGAAGAGTAAAACCATAGAAGTGGGCTAACAAGTACTAAATTTTCTGTTTTTCCCACTTTGTAAAATATAGAAGTGGTCCTTAATTGGTCATTTTTATTTCCAATATTAGTGTTAATGGTTTCAATAAAAGGATTAAAATGTAATTACGAATCATTTAAACAAACTAATAAAAACAAAAACTAGTTCATTGTTGAAGTAGTTTTTATTTTAGAGTTAGGTCAAAACTAAATTGAACTAGTTCTATGGTTTGCCAAGCACCACAAAATGTGCAAAATAAAATTCATGATATGAAGAACAAACAAGCATTGAATAAGAGAATCTCTTTAAGAAAACGGAAATCTATCACTGAAGTTCCATATTGGAGAAAAATATGGAAGAATAGTCATACACTGATTTATTATGTGGCCCTCATAAGACTGGTTTAGCTGATTGTGACTATATATAGTATTCTATATATAGTTCCTAGTTTAGCTGATCTTGCATTGGCAACACTATTATCATCAATAATGCATCATAATAATGTCAGATTTATGAGTATCTAAGCTTCAATGATGTTTTGTTAGAAAATAATTTATTATTTCTTTTTAAAAGAACAGGAAGTTCAAATTCTCTACTGCTAAGATAATTCTTCACATCCTATTAAGTTGGAAGCTTTGCCCTTTATTCCATATCTACATCATTCGAAATAATTATTTCTTGTTGGTCAGCAACTATTATCAATTAAGCCCAAATTTCAACTCCACCGAAATTCAACATTTCCCCCAATACCTATGAGAATTTGTCATAAGTGAAACTTCATCCAATTAAAAAAAAAGAAAAAAGAAAAAAAGAAAAAGACATGGCATATTACCTTTTGATAGACCTCCTCTTGCCAATCAGCCCCATTTGCATGCCCTGTCTGAGCTGTGGAATCTAGAGATGCTAAAAAGTATATAAATATATGTAAATAAATTCTCATGTGAATCAAATGAATATCTCCTTCTAAGGAAACAATTTAAAGAAGCATTACTCACTGAACGCTATACTAGTAAAAATCTTCATTCCAAACCATATATCATGAAACTGTAACACAACTGTAATAAAAGCATGTGAAATGAAAATAGCACCCAAGATTAAATGCTAATTACTTTACACACCCTCTGCATATTAAATTACTTAAAGACTCCCCATATAGTTGCATTGATCCACCATGCATCACTCATCCCCCATATAACCCCTTAGAGGCTTCCACAGCTTGTTTTACCCATATCATCAAATAAAATAACATTCACTAGCTATTTTGGATGGGGAGTTGACCTCCATTTGCATGTATATATAGAACTAAGGTGACAAAATCAGGTTGGACAATGATGGACATTCAGAAATTTCATTATTCATCAAAAAAAAAAAAACCAGAGAGAGAAGCAGGGTGGATTAATATGTAAATAAAACCATGCACATAAGTCTTTGATGTACCTACCTGCATTCTGAGACTTAGTTTCCATTGTAAGCATTTTCAGAGATATTTTTCGTAGATAATCTGACTGGCTTGTGGCAGATGTATAAATATTTTCCTCAAACCTTATAACAATTTTCCTGAGTACATGTAATCCCTCTTGGCCAGAAACAGGGAGATGCCTCTTCAAAGTTTCCAATCTATACACAAGGAGATACTCTTATTATGTTACTGACCATACAGGCACAATTAAGCTATTAAAAAAAAAAGTCCCAAATTGGTAAACTATGCTGACAGTGCAGAACTTAAAGCAACAAAATGTGAAAAGAAAACACATAAAATTTCATGAAATTTTAAAAATATGAACATAAACCCAATATTTTTTTTCTCTGATAAAAATTAACAGTAGCACTTGATTGTTCAAGGTTCACTATGGAAAATCTGTCAACAGAAAAAGTTTTCCTAGTCAACTAACATGATACCTTGCTTTCTGACCCCCAAGTGTTCCTCAACGAATTGTATTCCTAGCTCTTTATTTGGGTGATGCATTCAGGTGTTTTGTTTCCAACCCCTAATATAGCACTACTAGTTCTTGTAGTCAACTCCCATGATACGACATTTGCTTTCAATGTCATATCCAATTCTTATACTTGTAGATGCATTTGTCATATTTCCGAAAAATTTTATTTTTCTTCATATGAGGATCATCAACACTTACCACAAGCCTATCTGACATTAATTTGAATATTTGTTCTCTTCTTTTTCCAGTTAGACCTTCCTCAGTTTTTTCTAATAATTAACTGAAGTAAAATATTGCTTATGGTATGAAAAGCTACTACGAGCACATGCTTTATCAAGCTCATATACGGAATGAGTAGCTAAGCAAGGACATTTCATTTGGGGTGCCGTAACCGTGTCGTAACAGTGTCCTATATACCGTCTCATGTTATAATTTTTCAAAAATTGCTCATGTCGCCATATTGTACCCGCACCCATGTCCATGCATCCTAGATTGAGTAGAGAGACACAAGTCCCACCAGCCAGAGCACAATTACAGGCCTAACAGAAATATTTAAGCAAAAACGCATTCCATATATGAGCTTGATAAACCAAAGCCTCCGACGATGGCTAGGAGGCACCAGTTTTGATGGCTTGTGCATGGAAAATTGTCATACCAATTACCAAACACTTGAAAATGTTTTTCTGTAAAATGTTTTCAAAAGAAAATACTTTATTGTAAAAAAGTTTACATTTGAAACATTTTACAGTGAAACAAACAAAGAATTAATTCAGTCATATACAATATTCAAAATGTCAAATGAAAGAAAATGAGAAACCAAGCATACAAAGACTCAAGCTTGATGTTTGGAATAGCTTCATTGTTTTCACTAGTTTATTTTGTTTAAAATGTTTATTATTTAAAAGTACAGGTGTACTTAGAAAAATGCAAGGCTTTCAAAATCTGTACCTATGAAATAAGTTGGCTTATTTCCATTTTTGAACCTGACCAAACAGGGTAAAAAGTGTGTGTATGTTACAGCTTATTTTGGTGAGTTATTTCCCCCAACTTGTTAGATAAAATTTTATAGAGCATTACTTTTTTTTTTCTTAGTATAGCTAATTAAATCCTTACTAATTAAAACAGATAGCACTTTTAAAAGTAAGCAATCTGAAATGGAAATTTAGTCTTTCACATGATTACTGGTTGTGCTGGACCTAGTCTTATGTTAAAGTAAGCTACTAATGTCACCACATGGGGATGTGTTACATCTACGCGATATCTCAAAAGGACAAGTTACAATTAGAGCTCCCACATACTTTGCGCACTTCCAATGTGATATTCATTGCACTTCTACTACATTACGCCCTCACAATCTTGATGGGGGTCTCAAAGCATTACTCTTCGGTGCAAACTGCAGACTACCTTTTCAGTTAAACTGTGTTCTTGAATGTGTGTGGCATTGAAAGTGAAGATTGTAAAAAGGAAATCTTCAAATGTTCCACAACAAATTCTACCCCCAGCTCTATATTTGGGTGATGCACTCAAGTCTTTTGTTTCCAACTCATAATATAGCATTATTAGCCCTTGTAGTCAACTCCCATGATACAATACTTTCTTTCAAAGTCATGTCTGATTCTTATGCTTGTAGATGCATTGTAAAATTTCCAAGGATTTTTATTTTTCTTCATATGAGGATCATCTACACTTACCACATGCCTTTCCGACATTATTTTGAATATTTGTTTTCATCCTTCCAGTTATGCCATTCCTTTTTTTTTTAATTAACGAACTGCAATAAAATACTAGTTATGGTATAAAAAGCTACTACAAGTACACAATTTTATCAAGCTCATGTATGGAATGAAAGCACAAGTCCCATCAGCAAGCCAGAGCACAGATACAGGCCTAACAGCAATATTTAAAAACCAAACATTTCAGTTACATGCAATATTCAAAATGTTGAATGTAGAGTTAGCCAAACAAAAGACAATGAGAATCTAAACAAAAGACCTTAGTATAGCTAATTAAAACCTTACTTATTAAAACAGGCCACACTTTTAAAAATAAGTCTGAAACGGAAATTAACTCTGTATTCTTAAATGTTTGTGGCATCAAAAAGTGAAGATTTTGCTGTAAAGCTCTCTAATTTCCACCAAAAAAGTCAATAACTTGATCAATTAAGCTAATGAATAAATTCAATTTGATCGGATTCGGACCCAAACACAACCCATAAACATAAATATGTAAAACAAAAACAAAAAGCAAAAGCAAAAGAGAGAGAGAGAGAGAGAGAGAGAGGAAAATTACATCTTGTTGACGATTCTTTGACGAGAATCAAGCTGTGCTAAGGAATTGAGCCCTAAAACGTTTAATCTCTTGCACCTGTAAAAGTTCGTTGCATACAACAATCAGTTACATCAGATTCAAAATTCAAAAACAACCCATCAATATCAGGTATTATACTACGTTGATTTTTCATAAGGAAGAAGAGAAGGACGTACGTGAGGAGAACGTCGGCGAAAACGGAGGGGCTAAGTTTGCAGAGAATGGAAATGACGAGATCGTCCGGCAAGGAATCGAACAAGTCACGCTTTCCAGCTATATCAGAGGAATTCCGGCGAGATCGTTCGGCGGCGAAATCTCTCCTTCGCTTCACAACTCTCATGTTCTTGCCTTCAACAACTCCAGGGTAACAAAGCCCTCTCCTTGTTCTCATCTCTCTCTAACTCTCTCTCTCTCTCTCTCTCTCTAAATGAAAATCTTATCTTTCTAGGCTCCGGCTCCTCTCCAGTTTAGTGTCTCATGTTTTCTCTGTTTTTAAACAGATGAACGACACGTGTACAGATGTTGGGTGAGTATACCTGAGGCTCTATTTATGCTTATGGATTCTCAGGTCGGTTATATTTCCGGCATGATTTCTGACGGGTCGTTATCATCCACTGCCACGTGCAGTGGGGTGTGAACAGTAGATTTATTGCTGAAGAGAAATTGTGATGCTTTTATTTGTTTAAAAACAGGAGAAAACATAAGACACTGGTTGGTATGTTTGGTATACTGAATAAGGATTAAGATAGGAATTGTAATCTTTATTACTAGTAATAAAGTGTGTTGTAATATAATAACTAAACATATTTATAAGTTTGGTTGTAATTTATAACATTAAAATGAAATTTAACATTTATTTTAGGAAGTATCTTACTTATACAATTATATCTTCTTAAAAATTGTTATTTTTAAATTTAAGAAAGATATGTGCTATTTTTATAATTTTTTATTTTTATAATTGTTAGATTTATATGAAAAGTTTATTTATTTGGAAATATATTAAGTTTTGAAATTATTGCACTTACTAAGGAATAACTAATACAACATCTTAAAGAGGAATAGTTATTCCTCATTTTGAAGAATAATTATTCATAAGGAATGACTATTCCTTGTAATAAAAACATAACCAAATTAAAAATTAATTAAACCATAGAAATAACTATTATATTACAACGTCTATTACAGTCTACCAAACATGCCCTAAAACAGAAGGAGAGTCGTCCCCATCTTTCTGTAACTAGTTTGCGTCTCTCGCTCTCTCTCTCTCTCAAAGAGAGGCTTTTTACTAGTTTGATAAACTCGAGTTCCAAAAATAGTCCAACTTACTAAATGCTTTCAACTGCATATTATTTATCTAATATTTTTTTGAAAAGATGCTGTTGAGCAAATTTTGCCTCTTTTTAAAGACGTTATTTGAAACTACCCTTAAATATTTCTAGTTTTGATTGGTTGGGATCCAATCATAAACAACTAATTATAGTAATTGGAATCTTCATCATCATATATACTATTAATAACATGATTCTTTATTTGGGTTTCATCATTTTGGGCACTAAAATATTCTTACATAAATTCTTTAACCCTCTAAAATGCCTCCTATCTTCTAGTTAAATAATTTTAAATTTAAAAAACACAAATGGTTAAAAGAGTAATTTACTATTTTTTTTTTTTTTAAATTTCAAAATTTTAGGTTTTTTCCTTTATTTTCTCCAATCTAAATTATCATTTTTGATTTTCAATTCAAAATTTTAAACTTTTATCAACAACTTGGTAGAGAAAGATCCTAAAAATTAGGACATTATCTCTATCTCACTTTTAAATGACACTTAGGACAAAATAAAAGATAAAAAATAGTCTCGTCGCATGCACAAAACGCGTGTGATGAAGCTAGTTTCAAATAACGTTTAATCTCTTAAAAAACAACTGTTGGAGTTGATTTTGGAAGGGAAAATGAACTTGAGCCTATCAACCTATGTTTGGAAGTGTATATATATATATAAACGAGAGTCAAGCCCACTACTCACTAGTCACTCCAATTGAAAAATGGAAGCAAATGGTGCATCACTACATTGTGGAGAAATACACAAGACACTAAATCACAAAGGAGAATATTAAAAAAAATATATTTATTATTGTTATTATGATCACTATATAATGAGCATAAAGAAGGGATTGATGAAGGAGAGAGAAGGTTATTTGCACCATGACACACCCTAGAGCACCTTTGGAATATGTTGCTTCTTATATCAGAAGATTGGATTCAAGCTTGGAAGAGTGAATAAGGTTGGTGAGGTAGGTAAAATCTTGCCGATAAATGCATAGTTTGGTGACAATGTTTTATAGCAAGTCTGGGGCATTAATTCCTAATATCCATCTCTGAATAAGGATCAAAGCTTATGGCTATTGGATTTCTAGTGTAGATGTCCTTGGGTGAGATTTTGGGAGAGGCATGAGAGTTCTGAGCTCTCCCCTCTCAAGTATTCGCACATTGGGCGTTTGACAATGTGTTAAATGTGCACGTGTTACTAAGGTAAGGTGTGTGTGTGTATGTGAATCTTTTTTCTTATTTTTTTTTATGGAGTAGTCACCAATTATTGGTTTTGTTCTATGTGTGATTCGTCACCTATTTGTCTAATTTGTTTTAATCACCTAATTAACTAAAACCTATTCAAGGGTTCTTAAATTAATTAAGGTAACCAGAGTCTCAAACCAAAGATTCTTGGACTTGAAAATTCGGTTATAGGTGGGAAAGGTGTTAAATACCCTACATTGCTTATCAAAAGAATAGCACCTTATTTTAATTTAATCACAACATTCGTATTTTAGAAAGATAAATAGAATACTTGGCATTTGTTTTTGAAAAAGTTTTGTACAAAACAATACATATACATAATATCTTATTTACATATCTAAATAACAAGTGAATATTATTGCAAAGAGTAATTTACAAGCAAACATGTGAGTATATATAAATAATATGTGAAAATTAATATGCAAGAATGTAAATATATATAACTAGCATGTGAGTATTATATTTATTATGTGTAAGGACTGAAATGGGATTAGGCCAAAAATAGGATTGGGTTTTGGCCCAAGCGGCCTAAACAATAAATTTGTAGAGCATGGATGAAAGAACTAGATCTACTCCAAAAGAAAAACGATTAAATTGGGTAATTTAAGATTGTTAGACACAAGTAAGATAAGAAAATTTGTCCTCGGAGTCACTCGAGGGGTTTATATTATATTGTACTTGTTAAACAATAAGATCATACAAGAGTTCACAGTCTTCTTCTTCTCAAATTACTTGATTTTTTCCAATGCCCTTTTTTGGTACATATTCCTATGTTATATACTACAATCTTGGTACCATCCCTACCACACACGTGTAGGTTAGATTCGGGGAACTCCTCTCTGTCCCATCCAGCACCTCCCAAAACCATTAACTAGTAGCTATAAGGCTGCTTGATCATTGTTCAGGCATCACTTTCACATTAATGTGGCCAGAGAGTTGGTTGGGAGGTATTTAATGCGGAGGTAGCAGCCTTTGAATATATTGGTTTGCCCCTTTTTCCTTTTTCTACCCCTTGTCCAACATCCAACCCTTACTTGTGATGTAACTTTGAAGAAGGTCCATGATGATATGACACTCTTACTAACCTCGGACACTAGATACCGAGATGGCTTTTTTCCTCGGACATTCGTTGGACTTATCTCTTATTATCCCTACTTTTCTCTTTATTCTGTTCCCCTTATAAGTTCATCTTAACATCCTCGGATGGTCCAATGCCCTTGGATTGGGCCATAGGCCCAATTAGTACAGCCTTAACAGTACCTCCTAATTAACTAGCCCCCACAATAACCCCTCAAAATCTTGCTTTTCGACTCCTCGGGAGAAAAGGGTGATTTTTGACGTCCTTAGCCCTTCTTGTTTTAGGTCCTATTCTGTATTCCTGACCTCCTATATGTCTTTTTACCTGCTCAAGGTATGCTCCTGACGCTTCGTTGTCTAGAGTGCGCCATCATTAAATTTCGACGGCGCCCTTGTCCCCCACGTTCAACGGTAGGATGTAAATCGTGTGGCGGGAGATTTTTCTCGTTTTACAAGCGGGAACTTTCCCACTTGTAATTTCTGTGCCACTATAAATAGCTTTTCAAATCAATTCATTTTCTTACTTTCTGCAATCACACAGTTCTAGAGCTCATACACTGAACTTGTCTCTCTCTTTCATCTCCTTGTGCATCTACAAATACTAGAAATTTGTCCGAGGATCCTTTTCCAAACCAATAAATCTTCTCAAACCCTTTTTGCTTTCATTGTAAACTTGTTAAATTTTCTTCGAAACCTCTTAGGAAAATGGGTAAGTTCAAAAGTTTGGTTGAGTCCGAGGAGGGTATGAGAAGTTTCAAGGCAAAGTATAGGATCCCACCAACAGTAGGGATGAGGTATGCTGCCCAGGGAAAGTGGGTCAATGATAAGAAAACTGGAGAGGTGATCATTCCCATGATTGCCTTCATAGAGGGAGGGATGACCATTCCCATAGGCACCATCACTAGGAATTATCTTAGGTTTTTTAGGTTATCTCCCACACAGTGCGCCCCAAATATGTTCGGGGTCTTGGGGAGTATAGGAGCCTTAAACGAGAGAATGAACCTAAACTTGACCCACCACGATGTGAATTAAGTATACAATCTGCACAATTTGAAGGGGTAGGAATATTACCTCAAGTCGAGGTATCCCAAAGTAAGGCTAATCCAGTGCCTCCCCACTTCAAACAAAAATTTGAAGGAAGATTTCCTTATCTTTTCTAGGGAATGGCACGACAGCCTACCCTATCCAATGGAGGAGGGAGAACCAGGTGAGGGTATAGCTGTAGATTTATGAATTTTGGTTTACATTTCTTTTTCGTGTCTCAATATTCTTGTTTCTAATGAAACCCCATTCTAATTCAATGATTTTGCAGACAAGCGTGCTACCAAACCCAAGCTCAGCTTAGTCAACAAAGTGAGCTTGGATAGGATATTGCAAGCCGAGGTGTATGTGAACGAGGCTAATGGTCAACTCCGAGCAGCCCATCTAATCCTTGGATACACACCCCTCTCTTTCGCCTTCCAAGCCCCTAAGTACGTAATCAAAGCTAGCGACCCTCAGCTCCACCATATCAGTGTTGCCTACCAAGGGTTCATCGTTCCAAAGGGTGTTCCACTCCCTAAAGATACTCCGTGCACCCAACCACTTTTTGTGGCCATTCCTTCAATTGGAGCATCCTCATCCCAACCCATTCTCGAGGAAGAGGAACAAGGAAAAGAAGAAGAAGAAGAAGCCCGGGAGAGGTTGTGGACTTGTCAGACTCCTCGGACGAATTCGAGGTTTTTAACTAGACTCTATCCCCCGAGGACGTATTTGACGAAATGGGTGTCCAGTGGAAACCCTAGAGGAGTTTAATGGAGTTGATAGAAAATCAACCTGGAAAAGGTGCACCGGGGAAATCTACACAGTCTTAGATTCCGCCTCCTCTTCCCAAATCTCCTCCTTCTGCTCCTCACCAACCTCAACCAATCAGACCCGAACCTGATGATCCAAAAAGAAAAAGGGAGCAGAAAAGGAAAGAGGTGGTTGATGCTGGAAGATCCCGTTCGACCTGGGAAGACGAGGCCCAACGAGCTGCGAAGCAGCAAAAGGTCAGCCACACCTCTCAACGGGGCTTGGAAAGATCGGACACTCAGCCTCCAGAGCCACGAGCCTGGCTCCCAGCACCCATGCACAGCAGGAGCCCCTGAGGGATGATGCATTGCTCAGGGACTTCAACGGAGGCATTGGGTGCCACGTTGCCTCAGCTGTGGAGAAGGCCTTGCTGCTCCCAAAAGATATGTCTGACTTGCAGAGTATGAGGAAGAATGAGGTCTTCCTCAACTGTAAAAGATATTTAGGAATGGTAAAATATTAACCACACTCTTTTTTTTTTTTTTTTTTAATCATTATTTGTAGACATATGCTTTTTGTTGGCTACGGTATTAATCCCTCTTTTTTTAAGCTGTCCAAGCCATTTTCTAGCTGGAGGAAATTACTAATAACTGCTATAGCAGTTAGAAGATGAAAGGAAAAGACGAACGTCAGCTGTACAAACGCTTACAATTGCTGAAAATAACATTGCTGAACTAAAGAAAAAGCTGACCGAGGAGGAGCATGCTCGCCATAGTGCTGACTCGGCCTTGGAAGGCGCATAGAGGCAAGCCGAGGACCAGAGGAAGCGCCTACGCGAGACAACTGACCAATTAATTGCTGCCAAGGAACAAATGGCAGCGCTCAAGAAGCAACTTGAGAAAGCCCAAAGGCGGAAAGATCAGGTTGAAAGGTCCAAGGCTGAAGTTGAAAAGGCAAGTGCTGAGGCCGAAAAGGCTAGGGATGAGGCCGAGAAGAAGGGTTACGACCTTGGAGTAGTTGAGACTGAGGAAGCCCTTCGGGTAAAGGTTCCAGCAGTGTGTCGTATTTACTACGCCCAGACTTGGGATGAAGCCCTTAACCGAGATGGGGTTGAGGCTTCTTTTGAGCTGAGGAAACCTAAAAACGTATTCTACCCTTCTGCCATATGAGCCTCGGACCTTCCTTCTACTCAAAATGAAGGGGCTTTTACAGTCGTTGATCCAAGTAAAGAAGCACGGCCTCAGGACCCTCCTCTTCCCAGCCAGCAAGGGCCAGCAAAAGAATCCGGTGCTTCCCAAGAAGTACCCTCAAACAAGGTCGCAGTTGTTCCAAAGGTAGGAGCAGCTTCCTAGGGCTTCCAGAAAGACTTGGCTTCAACTGCCTGCCCGCTGAGGGAGCCTCCAAAGATAAAGAGGGGACAACCACCTCAGAGGCAAATAACCCAGCAAACAAAACCTCCAAACTTCAGATCAAGTTGAAAAAATAAGCCATCCTTTGTAACATAATTATGACTTTTGTAAGGGATTTTGTCCCCTTTTTTTTAGACATATTTTAATGAAGTATGTATTTTTAACGTCTTGAATTCATTTGAGTTATTATTCATTTCATTTTTATTTTATCTGTTTTGTTACTTTGGTTTTGAGTAGTTTTCATCTTGACTGCCCTTTGTTTGTACAAAAGAAAAAACATAGTTTACACATGATTTTAATTGGTAGTCAAAATGGACGATAACCATTGAATTCGTAACATCACATAGACATATTCAAATACATATATATCTATCCTAACAAGTTTAACCTCAAGTAAACATCCAAGCGTTTAATTAAATAAAGTTAAATCCAGAGCGCCTCCTCTAAATGATGCTCATAGGCTCATTGAGGTTTATATCTTTGCTAGGTGATCATAAACCCTGTGATCCGAGAAATGAAATTAAGGGTTTACTCCCTTTAAGTGCTCAAATTCGTGTTGAACTAGCATTTTAATGGTAAGAGGGTGTATTAATTTCTATTGAACCTGTTTAGGGCTTCAAGGAAACACATGACATTTGATTGGAGCAAATTAAAGGGAAACTAAACAAGACTACTTCTATTAATAATAATACCTTTTTAAATTGTTTACATTCCAATGGTGGAGTACAACTTTTTCATCTAGATCTTCTAAATAGTAGGCACCTATTCCTGCCACTGAAGTGATCCGATACAGTCCTTCCCAATTAGGCCCCAATTTTCCCCAGGTTGGATTCTTGGTGGTTCCCAGAACTTTCCTCAGTACCAGATCTCCTACAGCTAAAGGCCTCAGCTTTACATTGGTATCATAACCTTGCTTGAGTTTATGCTGGTAGTAAGCCAGTTGGACCATCGCATTTTCCCTTCGCTCTTCAATTAAACCCAAACTCCTTTCTAACAATCCATCATTACAGCCCGGGGTGAATACACTAGTTCTTAACATTGGGAAACCAGTTTCCAGAGGGATTACGGCCTCGGCTCCATATGTCATCGATAAAGGGGTCTCTCCTGTTGATCGTCAAGGCGTTGTTCGATACGTCCAAAAGACGTGTGGTAATTCATCCACCCATTTTCCCTTTGTGTCGTCTAACCTCTTTTTAAGTCACTCACTATAACCTTGTTGACAGCTTCAACTTGCCCATTCCCTTGAGGATAGGCCGGAGTGGAATACCTATTCTTTATCCCTAGGTCAGAATAGTACTGCCTAAAGCCTTTACTATCAAACTGAAGGCCATTATCCGAAATAAGGGTATGAGGAACCCCAAATCGAGTAACGATATTCTTCCAGATAAACCTTTTAACATCTACGTCCCTTATATTAGCCAAAGGTTCAGCTTC
Source organism: Quercus lobata (assembly GCF_001633185.2). NCBI lineage: Eukaryota > Viridiplantae > Streptophyta > Magnoliopsida > Fagales > Fagaceae > Quercus > Quercus lobata. Next base: position 32,528,921 of record NC_044908.1, on the reverse strand, counting down.
GATCCACTTAGTGAAATAATCCGTGCCGACCAGCAGATACTTTTTGTTCCCTAGTGCTTTAAGAAAATGACCTACAATATCTAAACCTCACTGAGCAAAAGGCCAGGGGTTGGAAAGAGGATTAAGAACTCCTCTAGGCTGGTGGATGTTTGGAGCGAATTTTTGACATTGGTCACATTTTCTGACATACTCTTGTGCTTCTTTTTGCATACTTGGCCACCAGTGTCCTTAAGTAATAGCGCGGTGAGATAGGGATCTTCCCCCCGTGTGACTTCCACAAATTCCTTTATGTAGTTCCTCTAGGAGTGACTCTGATGCCTCGGGATGTACACAAAGCAAATATGGCCCATAAAAAGAACATTTTTATAACTTTCTGTCCTCAAACAACCAAAACCGAGGAGCTTTCCTTCGTATTTTCTCAGCTTCTGGTTTCTCCTTAGGCAATATATCCCTTTTGAGGAATAACAGTATAGGGTCCATCCAGCTCGGCCCCAAATTAACTTAATGGATCCGGAGTAAATCTTTCCTTATTGGGGTGGGAATGCACAAATCCTCGACAATTATCACTCGGGGCAAATTCCGTGCCGAGGAGGTGGCAAGGGTAGTCAAGGAATTTGCATGAGTATTTTCACCTCTGAGGATATGTGACAAATCGAAGGATTCAAATTTCGTTTGTACACTCCTAACTTAACCCAAATATTCCTGCATTTTTGTATCTTGGGCTTCTAGTTCCCCTTTTACCTGACCCACGATCAGTCTTGAATCTGAGAACATTGCCACTGCCTTTTCACCTATTTTCTGGACCATAGTCATTCCCACCAACAAAGTTTCATATTCCACTTCGTTGTTTGTAGCCGAGAATCCCAGCCTCAAGGACTTTTCAATGATGATCTTTTCGGGGGATACCAGAATTAGCCCCACTCCTGCTCTCTGTTGGTTTGCTCCTCTGTCCACATATACTTTCCAGGATGAGGTGTCCTATGTGGAGATTAGGCCAACCGATTTTTCATCTATGTCATGTCGCTTCACCTCTGCTTCTTCTGGAAGTTCAGCAAACTCGGCTACTAGATCGACGAGGACCTGGCATTTCACAGACGTAAGAGGCATATATTTGATGTCGAAAGCCCCCAGAATTGTGCCCCATTTAGCAATCCTCCCAGTATAATCTGCATTTCGAAGTATGGACTTGAGCGGTAATTGAGTTAGAATCACCACGGTGTGCGTTTGAAAATAATGGGGGAGTTTTCGTGTAGCATGTACTACTACTAAGATAGCCTTTTCCAGTGATAAGTACCGCACCTCGGCTTCATAAAGTGACTTACTTAAGTAATAGACTGGTCTTTGGATGCCACTGTCTTTTCCTATCAGAACAAAACTTACTGCATGGGAGGCTACCGCCAAACAGGCAAACAGGACTTTATCCACCTTAGGACTAGACATGATAGGTGGCCGAGATAGGTACTCTTTCAGCTACTGAAACGCTACAGTACATTCCTCAGTCCATTCAAATCCTTTCCATTTATGTAGTAAAAGGAAAAAGGGTCTACACCTATCAGCACCTCCTTGGGATTCCGAGGTGCTTGTAAGCCATTAATGGCTTTAATCTGATCTGGATTCACCTCGATTCCTCTGTGAGTCACCATGTAGCCCAAGAACTTTCTAGAGCCTACACCAAATGAACACTTTGAAGCATTCAAACGTAACTTGTGCTTCCTCAGAATTCCAAAAATGTTCGCAAGATCTCCCACATGCCTAGACACCACTTTGCTTTTTACAACCATATCATCGATATAGACTTCAATGTTCCTGCCCAATTGTGGTTCGAACATCTTAGTCATCAACCGTTGATAAGTAGACCCTGCATTTTTTAAACCAAAGGGCATCACTTTGTAATGATAGTTTCCAATGGGAGTAACAAAAGCTGTCTTTTCTTGATCATCCAATGCTAACAGTATTTGGTGATATCCTTGGAAGGCATCCAAAAAGCTCATTTGAGGATGACCTATTGTTGCATCCACCAATTGGTCTATCCTAAGCATAAGGAAAGGGTCCTTGGGACAGGCCTTATTGAGGTCCGTGAAGTCCATGCACACTCGCCATTTCCCAGTCTTCTTTTTTACCACCACCGTGTTGGCTAACCATTAGGGGGTAAAAAACTTCCTTAATAGTCCCAGCCTGCTTGAGCTTGGCTACTTCATTTCTGACAGCTTCGGTATGCTCTTTTGACGGACACAGAAGCGGTTGTCTCTTCGGGGTGATGGAAGGATTAACATTTAGATGATGACAGATGAAACTTGGGTCAATACCTGGGGCTTCATATGCACTCCACGTGAACACATTAACATTTTCTCTGAGGAATTCAGCCAAATGCTCTCTCTCCTGCAAAGGCAGTTTAAATCCAAACTGAAAGAACTTCTCCAGATTATCGCCAACGATTACCCTTTCCACATCTTCGCACTCCACCTCGTCGACTTGTCCGTTGAAGGGTAACGTTGAGGTTTTTGATTGCTATAAATCGTTATCAGCGGTGGTTGAGGTTTCCGCCTCAGGCCGATGTTGGATTGCCGCTACCAGGCATTGTCGAGCCGCAGTTTAACTTCCTACTATCTCCAAAACCTGGTCTCCAGATGGGTACTTAATCTTCTGGTGTAGAGTAGAAGAGACAGCCCCTAAGGTATGAAGCCAAGGTCTGCCTTTAATGGTCGTGTAGGGAGAGAAGACATTTACAACAATGAAGTCCACCTCCACCACATCCATGCCGGTCTACACAAGTAATCTGATTTGACCTTTTGGGATAACCATCTTTCCCTCAAAACTCACAAGAGGAGAACTGTAGGCCATCAAGTTCTTAGGTTTCAAATTTAGCCCTTTATACAAGTCAGGGTACATTATGTCAGCAGCACTGCCCTGGTTAATCATCATCCTTTTCACATTGTACCCACCAATTATCAGTGTAACTACAAAAGCATCATTTGAAAAACCCAACACTAACGGGGCGCCCATCTTCGCTCTTTTAGGCATTAAGCTAGACTCCCCAGTCGGAGAACAAGATACCAACGTTACCCTAGAAGGACGAGATCCAGTCCTTCTCGGGCAGCAAAAATGACGTTTATTATGCCAAGGGGGAGTCTCGAAGAAGCATCCCCACGAAACTCTAAGCCCGCCTGGTTTAACCAACCACTGGAATGATGCAAGAGTTGCTTCAACTTCCCTTCTTGGACTAATTGGTCCAAATGGTCCCATAAATTCTTGCAATCCTTCGTTGTGTGTCCATGATCCTGATGATAGTGGCAATAAAGGTTTTGGTTGCGTCTCATAGGATCTCCGGCCATCTTGTTTGGCCATTTGAAGAACGGCTCATGCTTAATCTTCTCTAGTACTTGTTGCACTGGTTTTCAAAACACAGCGTTAACCGCCTGGGTGTTGGAAGATCCTGACTGCCCTACAAAGTCTTTCCGAGGTCGGTTATTATTGTACCGGTTCGACCTGAAATCCCTTCTCTCTTGAGAGATCACCTCAGCCTTTCTTTTCCCCTGTAGTTGGTCTTCTTCTACTTTTGTGTACTTGTCAATCCGATCCATCAATTGACGTACACTAGTAATAGGTTTACCAGTTAGAGATTTCCTCAAATCATGCTCGGCTGGATGATCAGCCTTGAAAGTGCTAATTGCCACATCATCGTACTTTCCTTCTATTTCATTAAACATCTCCAAGTATCTATCTGAATAATCCTTCAGAGTCTCACCCTCCCGCATGGACATAAACAATAAGGACCCCAAAGGCCGAGGAATCCTACTACAAGTAATAAATCGAGCACCAAAAGCTCGGGTGAGTTTTTTGAAGGAATCGATAAAATTCCCCCTCAAACCGTTGAACCACCTCATTGCCACCGGGCCCAAGCTAGATGGAAAGACCTTACACATCAAGGCCTCATCTTTGGAGTGAACAGCCATCTTTTGACTGAAATGACTAACGTGTTCTACCGGGTCAGTTCGACCATTATAAATGGTGAATGTGGGTTGCTGAAATCATCGAGGAAGTCTCGCATCTTCAATGTTTCGTGTGAAGGGTGATTTAGAGACTTGACTTAGTGCCTTGTTTATGGCATCATTGCCTAAGCCTCTGCGAGGTGGGCTTCTGTACTTACGTCTATGGTGGTGCTCCTTTTCATAGGAAAATGTCTTGTTGGGTGGGGTTCTAGACCTCTGCCTATAACTAGCACCATCTGTCTCTTCAGAGGATGGCTCGGAACTGGGCGGTGAACGTCTTCACTGAGCATAACGTAACTCCCTTTTCAACTTGTCAATTTCACGTTGCATGTCTCTGTCATTCTTTGCATGGGAAATACGACTCTTCCCTCGAGATTGACTTTTACCAGTATGAGCTATGTGCACACTTCCCTCACGGTCCTCTCTTCGTTCGAGACTCCTGCGCTAATTGCCATGCTGGGAACCTCTTGACTCTGCTTGATGTAGATTAACATCTACCTAGTGTGGTCCTGCTACTGCCTGGTGTGGACCTGCCTCCTCCATCGTGAACGTTGTAACCAAATCTCCTTTGAACTAAATCAAGCTCTTCCCACAGACGGCACCAATTGTAAGGACGGAAATGAGATTAGGCCCAAAATAGGATTGGGTTCTAGCCCAAGCGGCCTAAACAATAAATTTGTAGAGCATGGATGAAAGAAGTAGATCTACTCCAGAAGAAAAACGATTAAATTGGGTAATTTAAGATTGTTAGACACACGTAAGATGAGAAAATTTGTCCTCAGAGTCACTTGAGGGGTTTATATTATATTGTACTTGTTAAACAATAAGTTCATACAAGAGTTCACAGTCTTCTTCTTCTCAAATTACTTGATTTTTTCCAATGCCCTTTTTTGGTACATCTTCCTATGTTATATACTACAATCTTGGTACCATCCCTACCACACATGTGTAGGTTAGATTCAGGGAACTCCTCTCTGTCCCATCCAGCACCTCCCAGAACCATCAACTAGTAGTTGTAAGGTTGCTTGATCACTGTTCAGGAATCATTTCCACATTAATGCGGTCAGAGAGTTAGTTGGGAGGTATTTAATGCGGAGGTAACAACCTTTGAAGATATTTGTTTGCCCCTTTTCCTTTTTCTACCCCTTCTCCAACGTCCTACCCTTACTTGTGATGTAACTTTGAAGAAGGACCATGATGATATGGCACTCTTACTGACCTTGGACACTAGATACCGAGATGGCTTTTCTCCTCGGACATTCGTTGGACTTATCTCTTATTATCCCTACTTTTCTCTTTATTTCGTTCCCCTTATAAGTTCATCTTAACATCCTCGGATGGTCCAATGTCCTCGGATTGGGCCATAGGCCTAATTAGTACAGCCTTAATAGTACCTCCTAATTAAATTACCCCCACATTATGTATCTAGCATGTGAATATATAATACTATACAACATAAAAAAAGGAAGGGAGAGGAAAGATATCACATTATGCATTTAGAGTAATAAGCCAAGTTTATTCTCCAAGTTTCACTCCTATGCACAAACACAATAAACCAAAATGGTTAGTGTAGGAAGTAGGGGGATATGTTAGCTTGATCACATACCATCAATTCAATTAAAATGAATCATGGATACATATCAACCTTCTTAAAAATTGTGCAAAAAAGAAATTGATTGAAAACGAAAGATAGAAAACACCATTTACTTACATTTGAAAAGATTAGTATTGTCCTTTGGAAAACATCATGACTTTTTGGAAAATTTCTCATTTTAAAACAAAGGGAATTTTGGGAAATGGAATTTTGAAAAAGGGATTCTCTCTTGAAATTTTATGAAAAAAAGGCTTTTGAGGTGAAAACATAAAGAAAGAGCAATTTTATATTTTTTTAAAAAAATATTTTTATGCACTTTAGAAACCATATCCAAGATTAAAATCAAAACTATTCAAGAAAAGGGATTTGTTTTAAGAAAATTGTTTCCATGTTTTAGAAAAAAAAAGATGGTTTTGGTCCTTTTGGAAGTAAAAATCCAGGGTTTTTGTTTATTTTTTAAAGAAGAGAGTTTTATTTTGACTTCTTAAGATTTATTTTCAAAATGGCACTTATTGAAGCTTTAAAAATGCTTCATTGGAAGGCTTTTTATTCAAGGGTGAACTTAAAATGTTTGCATATTTTAAAGACTTATTGAAAAGGGATGGTTATTGGAGTATTTTTTAACATTTTAAGAAGTTTGCTTGAATCAAACTTCTCATTGTCTGGTGATTTAGGGTGAGAAGGAAACAAGGGAAATAAATAGGGCTTAATGTAAAGACATAAAGTAATAAAGGAATGTAAATACATATAAATAAATATATATATATATATATATATATATATATTTTGTGTGTGTGTGGAAGTTAAAAGCAATATATGAATTTAAAGACATAAAGTAAATGAAATCTTCCTTGAATAGAGTTTGGCTTACCTCCAGTACTTTTTTAACTAGATCTGTCCTTATATTTTAAATATACAATGGCAAGTGGTAATGAGTTTTAATCTCCACCTTTTATTTAATTAGTAGATGATGCAGCAGTTTTATTAAAATAAAATGAGATTTCAGTTAAAAAAGTACTAGAAGTAGGCCAAACCCCCTTGAATAAACCTTTACACCTATGGAAAATCAAATATGGTGGTGCATAAGGATAGACCTCCACTCACTACATTGATTTTGGTGTTAGAGATTAGTCTAAGAAGACCTACCTTAGCTAAATCTTTAAAATCATAGTTGAACCAAAATGGTGGTGCACAAGGACTAATCTGCACTCACCATATTAGTTTAGGATATGAAGATTTACCAAGGTGTGAGGTTGATTTTTCCTTTAAATCCATTAGATTTAGTATGTCTATGTGCAAAATAAGGTGAATACATTCACACATAGCATATACTCATGTCAAGTATAAAGGAAAACACAACTATAAAAAAGGAATCTGTTCCTAAAGATATAGCTCCCTTTGTTTCGCGTGATGCTGTGTAATTTTTTTTTTTTTCAATTTCATTTGCTAGGACATATGTGGAACTTGTTATGAACATATGTCATATAGAATTAGCTAATCCTTTGACAAAATGTACTTTACTTGTAATTGGGTAGATCTTGGATGTGTTCAATACTTCAAGGAATAAGAGTTCAAGTCCAAGTATTGAAGTCATGCAAATCTATCCAAGAATTAAGTGAAGAAGTGTTGTTCATTAAAGCTCGACAGATGTATCTATCGAGATTTAATAGTTGAGGCTCTACAGATAGCTCGACAGTTGTATCTATCGAGAATTACGAAATTCAAATTTCTAGATATGTTTTTCACATATATCCAAGCTATTTGTGTAGGGTTTCTTTTCTCACAACCCTAGACATGTATAAGGATTATTTTAAGGGCCGTCTCACTTGATGCAACCGGATGCAACTTGATGCAAAGTGATTATTCACTCAAATTATGACCAGAAACAATTTGCCCTAATTCATCTTTCTCTTGAAAAAGCTGCTGCGTTTGTACGCCGTAGGGTTTTGTAACTAAAGAGCTTCTTGATCTTCATCGTGTGGATGAACGGAAGAACTTTGCAACCAACATCCTTCTCAAGTTAGTGTGTAGTCACGTACTGGGATCCGTGCACCGATTGGTTAGTCACGTATTGGGAGCCGTGCATTGAAAGGAGAGATTGTCATTACATTACAAGTCTAATTGGGTATTGGGGTAAGGGTTCAACTGTAGGTTGGTATTAGGTATTGAGATTCTTTTTACTTGTAATTGCTTGTTTTGATAATAGTGGATTCTCGAGAGTGGTGACCTTAAATTCACCCGATGGAGTTTTGCCTCGGTGGTTTTCCCATTCGTGAACAAATCACTCGTGTCAAATTTAATTTCTGCTACATTTATTTATTTGGTGATTTGTTTGTGCTACCACGCATATTGCATACAACTGAACCGAATTAATTGGTTAATTTACCTAAGAGGTCAATACATTCTTGGCCTATCAAGTGGTGTTAGAGCAGGCACACTCTGATTAGGTTTTAATCTTTGCTGTGTGATCCATTGATCCCTGTTGCCATGGTCGTAACCGGCATGAAAAGATCTTTTGTTTCAAATACATCTTGTCTTTCTAATCTCTATTTGATTGAGTGTCTCAGAAAATGCAAGTCTAAAAGTTATTTGAAATCTATCATGATGATTATTGGAAAAGATCTTAGCATGACAAAGAAGAAACTAGATTGTCTTAGAATGAAAATGTGCAGAGGAGTTTGTCTAAGAAGAGTGAAAGTTAAAAGCTTTGTTCGTAAATGGCAGATGAGAGAAAACACCATTCCCACTGATTTGTCATCTAAGCATGAGGTGTGCTTCATGATGAAGTCCGCATTTAAGGTAATGGACATATGTTTGTGGTACCTTGACAGTGGTTGCTTAAGACACATGACTAGAGACCACTCTCTCTTTAAGGTATTCGAGACTAAGAAAGGTGGTAATGTCACTTTCGGTGATGAGAGCAAATCACAAATTAAAGGGAAGGGAACGATCTCTTTACCTGGATTGTGAGACATTGCAAATGTGCTATATGTAGAAAGTTTGAGAGTGAACTTATTAAGCATAAGTCAGATATGTGATCAAGACTTTATGGTGTTGTTCTTAAAAGGGAAATGCCTTGTGTTGAATAAGTTTGGGAAGAAACTCATAAGCGGTGTACACACTCTAGATAACTGTTATGGATGGGTACCTGATGCTGATATTGTGTACAATAGCATTCATTTGCCAAATGAAGATCTATGGCACCAAATGATGGGACATGCTAGCTATAAACATCTTTCAATTGTATCTAAGCGTGAATAAGTTTTAGCGATACCAAAGCTCAGTAGAGTGAACAATATTGTGTGTGGATCGTGTTAGCTTGGGAAACAGACCAAAGCTAAACATCCTGACACTCAAACATTTAGACCGTTGGAGCTACTACATCTGGATCTCATGGGTCCAACTAGAACCAAGTCTCTTGGAGGAAAGAGATACATTATGGTTGTGGTAGATGATTTTACTAGGTACACTTGGGTCATTCTTCTAAGATCCAAGTCAAATGCTCCTGAGCACATTGAAGCCTTGTGTACAAGATTGCAAAATGAGAAGAGCTTGAAAATTGATCGAATTCGAAGTGATCATGGTAAAGAATTTGAGAACTCATACATGGAATCCTTTTACACTAGATCAAGTATATCTCAAGAATTCTCTGCTCTTATTACTCCTCAACAAAATGGTGTAGTAGAAAGAAAGAATAGAGTCATTCAAGAGATGGCTAGAGGCATGTTGCACAACAAGGATGTGGCTAGAAATTTGTGGGGAGAAGCCGTCAACACTGTATGTCATATGGTTAACATGGTGTATTTCAGACCCGGTGCCAAGAAGACTCCCTATGAGTTATGGAAGGGAAGAAAGCCAAATGTGAAGTATTTCAGAATTTTTGGAAGTACTTGTTTTATCCTTAAGGAGAGAGAAAATGTGGAAAAATTTAATTCCCAAAGCGATGAAGGAATATTTTTGGGATACTCCTCTACTAGCAAGGTTTATTGGGTATACAACAAGAGAACCAAGAAGGTGATGAAAACAGTCAATGTTGTTATTGATGAAGCCTCAGAGTCCAGTTCTGAGAAAATTAGTGAGGAGATCCCTAAGGAAATTCTTCCTCCTGAGAACAAAGGTGTTCAAGAAATAGTTGATTAAGAGCCTACATCTCCAAGTACTCCAAGTGGTGTAGAAGTTTCAGTAGACATTCCTACCTCACCTGATTCTGAATCTCATGAAGAGAAAGAACCCTTCGACCCTTGCACAAAGGAATTGAGATATCTATCATCACCCTTATACGCTTGAAGTTTCCAAGACAAAACCCTTTTTCATTCACGTCTACTTTTTCCACTGTTGCAAAAGTAGCTCCAATGCTATACCCCACCTCCTTGGTTTGGTACATGGTTGGGATGCTGTGAATTTGAATCCAAAATGACATCTTGTCGAACCTAGCCTTACTCACTGCCTCCCCTACTTCCAACTTATACAAGGTAAGGAGGTATTTGTCAAAAGACCACGGACTAAGCAACAAGACTTTATCTACATCATCATCATTCTGGAAAAGAAAAAGAGCCCTGTTATCTCCTAAGTCACTAACCTCAAAATTCTGAGTCATTTTCCAAACTGATCTCAGAACTCGCGCCACCGATTCCAAATTAACTTGTCGTTTCGTAAAGAACTTCCTAGCCAACACTCTACGACTGTCTATCACTGGAGCGCCTATAACAATCTCTGTTTCCTCCTTCTCTGATAATTGTAAACCCGCACATCTATTCAAAATATCATCCATAGCCTCCTTGAGAAGTGTTTAACAGCTGTTTTTACCGTAAAGCGGAGAGAGTCGTTCGTTCTGAGATGATAAAGTTTAATTTTCACCTCTAGGGCTCTACATAGAACCTAGATATGATTTTTTTTTCTTCGTTTAAGGGTTCAAATAGGTCACAAATGCAACTTGCATGTGTTACCATACTTTATAATTACTTACTAAAGATTTAGACTAACAACTACTTTGAAACTATTGAATAAATAAAGATAGGATTCATGAGGCCGAATCACATTAGCACCAAACATTGTCTTGATTGACTCCTTTATTTCATCCATTGTGTTAGGACTAAAGAATAGAGAAGTTTTACTTCGATTTAATTATTGCTCGGAAGATTGTTCATAACCTGCAATATCCTTTGTATTTCGGCACACTCCTCCATTATGGCTCTCCCAAAAATGAGGCTATCATCGGCGAAGAAAAGGTGTGACACTTTAGGACCCCCACCCAAGGCAGCCACTCCTTTTAAGCTCTTCCTTTGGACTGATTTGTGGAGTAAAACAGAAAGGCCATCCGCACAAATGAGAAAGAGATATGGAGATAGTGGGTCTCCTTGTTGAAGCCCACACGTAGGATGAGTCTCCCCACATGGTTGACCATTAATTCTTACTACATATGAAATTGATGACACACACCTCATGACAATTTTCACCCAATGCTCATGGAATCCTAGCTTTAACATAATCTGCTTCAAGCACTCCCACTCCACATGGTCATAAGCTTTGCCCATGTCTAACTTCAATGCCAACTCCTCGCATTTACCTCTCATCTGTTTGCCAATATGAGTCATCACTTCATGTGCCACTAAAACATTGTTCGTGATTAACCTTTCTGCTACAAAAGTACTTTGGTTTTCACACACAATCTCCTACAACACTAACTTCATTTAATTTGCCACCACTTTTGAAGCCACATTGCAAAAGCTTATTGGTCAGTAATCTGTGACTCTTTCCGGATTTTTTGTTTTTGGAATGAGCACAATATGAGTCTTGTGTTGGGCAGTGCTATACCATGGTTAAGAAATTCAAAGCAGTACATACAACAATAGATCTAACAATAGGCCAAAAATGTTGATAAAACAAAGGGGGAATACCATCGGGGCTGTGGGCCATCATGGGGTGCATCTGCTTCAAGGCTTTCTCCACTTCTGGAGCTTGAAACTCCCTGTTCAGCAAGGCATTCATTCTATCCGAAACTTTGGGTTGAACGACATCAATAAGCTTTCTCTCAATCCAAGGCTCTGAAGTACTAAAGAGATCATCAAAATACTGCATAAACACTTGGCCAATCTGCTCCTCATCTTCTATCCACACGTTGTTTGAGTCCAGCAACCTACTAATAGTATTACGTTGTAAACAGTTGGATGCTTTGGTGTGAAAGAAAGTTTTATTCTTGTCCCTTGCTTTCAACCAATTATTTCTTGACCTCTGTAACCACATATCTTCTTCAAATGCTAAAAGCAATTACATCAGTCCAGCCAAATTTTTTCTGTCTATTTTATACTAAAACCTTTTTTTCTTCTATTTTACACTGCCGCTTTTCCAAAATACTCACATTAGTTCATCTATTTTACAATCCCCTCTATTTAAATAATAATATTTTTAAATGCTTAATTATTATTTTATATTTTTATTTTGTTCCTGTCTTTTTATCTTTTCTTTTGTACTTATCTTTTTTTCTTTGTCCTTATCTCATCTTTCAGACTAATCTTTTGTTCCTTTTCTACTTCTTCTTCCTTCCACAGTAACTTCTCCTTCTTCCTTCTAAGGTCATGATTAGATCGCCTCCCTCCACAAGCATCTTCTTCTTCTGTTTCCTCTCATTGTCAAACCACTTATCCACCACAAGCACTAATCTCCACCATAAGAACCACAAGAATCAAAACCCACAAGTACGGACTCCATCGACCCACAAGCACCGATCTCCACAGCCAGAACCGTCCAAAAGCATCAAAACCCATTCCTATCGACCCACAAGCACTGATCTTCGCTGCCAAGACCAATCCACAAGTATCCAAAACCATTTCCATCAACCCACGAACTCTGATCTAGCGCCACTAGCACCGATCCACAAGCGACCAACATTAGCACCTATCTGTCTCTCTATTGGTTTGTTCGTATGGGTGTGCTTATGTATCTCTGTGTTGATTTGCCTGTGTAGATGTGTTTGTGTATGGGTGTGTTTGTGTGTATCTAAGGAAAAAGAAGATGAGGAGAGAAGTTTGAGACTGAGGTCGTTTTGCACGGAGAAGAGAGAGAGAAAAAAAATGTGCGAAATGTGAAATTAATAAAATAATAGTATACACAGCTGTCGTAACTATGTATATATGCATAGTTACTGTAGCAAATGTTTAAATATACACAGTTTTAGAATGACTAATGTGGAAGATTTTTTGGGGCAAAATGTGTAAAATTTGTTCCTTTTTGTATTTTGCAAAGTTTTACATCTACTGATGCAGATGCTCTAATAAAAACTTTAGGCCCTGTTTGGTTTGAGTGATTTTTGATAATATTTAGGAAATCAGTAGGCTAAATAGCATGAATTGTAATGATGTTAAGGGTTGAAGGCCAGAAAAAGAAGAAACGAAAGATCAGAGGAGACTGGGGTTGACCGGTCATAAATCCTCCGATGATAAAGTTAGTCTTTTCTTTCGAAAAAAAGAATTCCAAACTTATGGGGATTGTGTCTGGAAAACACTTACCTTTTATTGTCGGAGATTCGTGCCCTTTTATAGGTTCAGGAAATGGTTATCCATTGAATAACTTCCCCTACCTTTACAGAGTTCGGAAAGTTTAGAGTACACCTTCATAACTGCCATAGCGGTTATCTTTTATGTTCCTTTATTCTACAACCGTTGTTGAGCTCATCCTAAGCAATGCTGGATGGAAGGTTGTCCCAAAGCGGTAGATGGACTTGACGAACTTGTCCAGAGACCTCTATGGACGAAGGACGAGTTGCTTGTTTCTTGTCATTCCTTCTTTGGACGACCACTATGGACGAATATGGAGTTGGTTTATTTTTAGACACCATCAGTTGCCCTCTTGTCCATGGGTTGTCTCTAGGATAAGTTTAAGGATGTTCTCATAATGTATATTTAATGCCCGTAACTAGGCGTGCCATGTGTCACAATCTCATTGGTAAACAGTCGCGTCTAGTAATTTTTTCGAGGAGTATGTCACGTGTCACCTTTTGGTTGGTTGTGTCGTTTCAGATACCTAAGCTTACGGCCTATAAATAGTAGAATTCCTCTAGTGCCCTTCACATTTCTGAAATTTCCTTCCTTGAGCATCCTCATCTTAGCGCCTTGTCTAGAAGTGTTCTCTCGTCCTTAGTTTCCTCATCTAGATTCAGGTACTTTTTTAATTCTCGTCCTCAGATTTTAAGTTTTCTTAAAAATGTTTGAGACCGTTCTTTCCTCGTCTAGTAATAGTGTGGATAAAGTCATAGACGAATATCATAACCTAAGTAGTTTTAGTGGCTCTAGTGATAGTAATAATAGCAATAGTAGTAGTGGAGGAAACACTACAGACGAGTACACGTCCGATGTTCCTAGGGTTCCTTTAGATGTTCTCCAGGAAGGACTTAGGACGAGGACTGAGTCCGGATCCCAGGCTGGTACAAGTGCTCCCTCGTCCACAGTTCAGGATGAGGTTGAGGTAGTGTACAGTTGTGCTATAGGAATAGATTCCAAGACGGATGATAGGAGATTGGATTTACTTAAGAAGTGGTATCAAATCCTAGACGACCTTAAACCTAGGTTAGCAGTTCGTGGGAAGTGGTGTTGTCAGCCACATTTTGGGATAGGTATTTACGAAGCCTATATTTTAGGTGGACTTAGGTTACCTTTAAATGCTTTTGCTAGAGAGTTACTGACCAAGTTAGGTTTAGGTGTTTGTCAACTCAATCCTAATGCAAGGAGGTTAATCGTCTCTATGTAAGTTTTGTAGAGGGAGGTGTTTGAGGGGAACCGTCCTCTTACCGTGGACGAGTTCCTTTACTGTTATAAGCCCTCCGAAATTAACCAATCCCTTGGCTTCTATCAATTCATAGCTAGAGGGAAGGATTATAGGTTGATTAAGTCCATAGTTACCTCAAATAGGAACTGGAAAACGGAGTTCTTCTTCATCTCAGGTTTTTGGGCTGGACCCCCCCTTGAGGTTTCTTAAGATCCATTTCCTCCCTACACAGGAAAGTTAGGGAACCTTCGTCTTGAAGGTATGCTTATAGTTGTGGCTTTGTTATTTATTGTATTTATTATTGTAGGTAGTTACCTAATAATGTTCATTCTCCTTTTTTTTTTTTTTTTTTTTTTTTTTTTTTTTTTTTTTTATAGGTGCTAGACGACCTCATTTTAAGCAGGTTTTACATCGAGAGAATTCAAAAGGTTCGTCTATACACTGACAGGACTTTTCATTCTTTGGTAAGTCTCTAACGTCTTGCCACCTGGGGTTTAGGTCCTAAACCATCTGTTGAAGCCCTTGCACATGAGTTCACCGTCCGTAGACGTAAGCTCTCTTGTCGACCCTCCCTCACTCTTCTTCCCTTTTTTTTTTTAAAAAAAAATCTTTCTTTTCAGGAATAGCTACAATGAAGGAGAACAAAGGTAAAGAAGTTGTGAACAAGGCAGTTGGGCAGGAGGTACCGTCCCAACCTCATCCATCAGTAGGTGACAAAAGAAAGAGTTTGTCCTTAGGGGTTGACTTGGGAAATCTCCCAAGCAGGCACAGGGAGAAAAAAGTAAAGCACAAGTCATCTAAGCCTAAGAATATCCAATCCACACTGCCTATCTCTATCCATGAGCCTGAGGACGTCTAGATCCTTGATGATTCAGAACTCAAGGATTCTCCTATGCAGGCCCCGTCCACAATCAAGGTGCCTTCCTCATCTTAGCCTTCCCAACAAGTACCTCAAAACCTTATTGGGAATAAGGATCTAGCTTGGGAAAGATTTGGGATGGCTGTGACAGATGCGGATGTGACAGCTTGTTATAACATGTCTTTGAAGGACTTTGAACATTCTGGGGTTCATGACCTTTTCAAGGTTTCATGCTTTTTTTTCTTTTTTTTCTTTTTGGGTCTCGTCTTGTTAGCAAGGTAAACATACTTTTGCTCTAACAAAAAATTTGATTCAGGCAATGTCTAAGTTCATCGCCATGTCCAGACAAGCAATTGATTTGGACAAGACGAGGGTCTTGCTGGAGAGGGGGATTAAGGAGGTGAAAGACGAGAGTAAACGGTGGGCTGAGATAGCTGCTAAGGCCAATGAAGAGGCAAAGGAGCTGCAGAACCAAGTTGAAGAGCTGAAGACTGATGTTGTGGAGAAGGACACTCGTCTTGATCACTTACAGAAGAAGAATGACGAGCTGAGTGCTCTTCTTGAGAAAGCCAAGCAAGACGCAGTTGCAGGTTGAAGGTGTCCAAGCAGTTTACAAACCTACTGGATACCAACTATGCAGTTGGGTTTGAGGACTTTAGGATGGACGCTGTGGAGAACTTCCCTGACATTGACTTCAGTTCTATCAAGCTCAATCTTAGTGGTGCTCCTACAAGCTCCCTCCTCCAGGCGAGTTCAGAAGATGTCAATATAGAGGACGATGCTACAACCCAGCCACACCAAGATGACCAAAACACCGACGCCCCTCCTGCCTAAAGACGAGCTTTTAATACTTTGATCATCTTTATATTCTTATATGTATTTTTCTTAAGTTTTGTTTGGTCCTTGGTCTTAGGACCTGTTACTGTAATTCAAGTACGCTAATCTCGTCCATAGTTTTAGGACAAGCCATTAATAATTGGCTTTACTTTTTAAGGGTGTTTGGACATTGGTTGTCCACCCTTGAACAATTGCTTGACTTTCTTTTCTATTATGGTATGGATGAAAGTTATTTGTGATGTTATCTTGTTTCAAATTTTTACTCGTCCATAGAAGTAATTCCTTAAAAAGTATTTGAATTCCACAAGTATAACTCGTCTTGGTGAAATGGTGATTACCAGCATTACTCGTCCTAAAACTTAGCTAGTTTTCACCTTTAATGAAGATAAGACAACTTTGCATTCGTCCATAAATTGGATTGCTTTAGAATGCGTCTTAATCAATAAGTTAACACTTGCTTATGCGTTTACTCGTCCATGTGTTGGACGTGTATTATGCTTTATCCCATCCGTTATACGGACGAACATTCTCTGAACTTACTGTTTTGCTCAGGGAAGGTTTTACTTCGTCCATTACTTGGATGAGCATGCCTTTGTTTTGCCCTTTCCCTCTTCCATTACTTGGGCGAGCATGCCTTTGCCCTTAGGAAAGCTTATTGACGTTACATCTTCGTATCCGGAGAATTTTCTCGTTTGGGGTTGTTCAGCCGTCTTGTGAATTATTTGTATGAAAAATAGCATAGAAACTAAGATTCACACAACATTATGTACATGTGATAAATATTGTTTACAAACGAGGCATATACTTAGAAGCAAATGCCTTCACAGAGAGTTTTATAAGTACAAACATATCAATAACTTTGTTCATAATTACAACACAAATAATAAAGTAGTTGCATTGTTAAACATAAGTAGAATATAAGTAAAGAAACAAGCTCCAAGCTCGTCCATAGTAACACCCGTCCAGACTAGCGCTTCTACTGATAGTACCTCCTCAAGTGCTCAGCATTCCAATGATGTTCTAATTTTCTCCCATCCAGGGCGTCCAAGTAGTAGGATCCTTGCCTTTTATAGTTGATAACTCTGTAAGGTCCTTCCCAATTAGGCCTCAGTTTCCCGTGAGCCGGGTTCTTGGTTGCCAAGAAACCTTTTTCAGGATGTGGTCTCCTATGTTGAATCGCCTCGGCTTCACCATCGCATCATACCGTTTAGCCATTAGGTTTTTATACCTTGCCGTCCTATGTTCCACGTCCACCCTTTCCTCGTCTATTAGATTGAGGTTTAAACGGAGTTGCTTCCTCGTTATCCTTATTCTAATACATCGTCACCCTGTGGTTGGTCATATGCACTTCTGCAGGTATGACCGCTTCGCTTCCATAGGCCAGCTTGAAAGGAGTTTCCCCTGTAGGGGTTCTTATCTTCATTTTGTACGCCCATAGAACACCTGGTAGTTCATCTGGCCATACTCCTTTTGCCCCCTCAAGCCGAGCTTGATAATTTTCAACAAGGATCAGTTTGCAACTTCAGCCTGACCGTTTGCTTGGGGATGGGCGGGCGAGGAATAATGATTTTGAATTCCGAAATGTTCACAAAAGTCCCTGAAAAGTGCATTGTCAAATTGTCGTCCGTTGTCAAACACAGGACTCTGGGCACCCTAAACCTGCATAAAATGTTCTTCCAGACAAAACTCTTGACATTTTTGTTGTGTGATACTTACTAAGGGTTCTACTTCTACTCATTTGGTTCAATAATCAATACCCACCACCAGAAATTTTATCTACCTTGTCCTAAGTGGGAAGAGACCCAAGATATCTAGTCCCTATTGTGCAAAAGGCCATAGGGCCATCATTGGGGTGAGATATTCCGATGGTTGTCTGGGGACATTACTAAATCGTTGGCATTGATCACAGACCTTGACATATGCCTTAGTATCAACTTGCATGTTTGGCCAGTAGTAGCTTGCGCGAATGACTTTGTGGACAAGTGACTTGGCTCCTGAATGGTTGCCATATGCTCCCTCATAAACCTCCTTCAATACATAGTTGGCCTCGTCCGGGGCTAAACACCTCAGATAAGGTTGTGAAAAACCCTTTTTGTATAGTACCTCGTTCATGAGGACGTATCTGGCTGATTTGACTCTGAGCTTCCTGGCCTCGTTTTTTCCTTCTGGAAGTGTTCCGTCCTTCAAGTATGATATTATTGGAGTCATCCAATTCTCCTCTCCCTCTATCTGATGCACCTCTGGAAGGTCTATGCTGGGTAGATATTGAACTTCATCAAACTCATCTATTACTTCAATTGCTGAGGATTCTTTTGCTAAAGCATCTGCTTCCATATTTTCTTCTCTTGAGATCTGAATGAAATCAACTTCCTTAAACTTCTTTACAAGGCGTACCACCTTATTATGGTACTTCTTTGGCTTCACATGTCCCATTTACTTGGCCTATGACTAACTGAGAGTTTCCCAAGACGAGTATTGATTCCGCTTCTACAGATCTGGCCAACTCTAACCCTTTAATAAGGGCTTCATACTCAGCTTCATTATTGGTTGTTTGATACTACAGACGAACCTTGTGTGTTAGTTTATCTCCTTCCAGGGATAATAAAAAAACTCCTATTCCTCCTGCATATTGTGTAGATGATCCATCCACATGGACAATCTATTTCTTTCTATTCTCCACTTCGCTTAAGTCTTCATAACTCGGAGTGAACTCTGCAATGAAATCTGTAAGGGCTTGAGCTTTTATTGTATGCCTTGGTTGATATCTTATATCAAATTCACTAAGCTCGACAGCCCATTGGATCAGTCATCCTGCAGCTTCTAACTTGTTCATTGCTTTCTTGAGCGGATGATCGGTCATGACATTGATGACATGAGCTTGGAAGTAATGCCTTAGCTTCCTGGAAGCCATTACCAATGTAAAAACCAGCTTCTCTATTAGCGGATATCATCCTTCTGCTCCCTTAGTGCTTTGCTTGTATAGTACACAGGCTTTTGCACTCTTCCTTCCTCCCTTATCAATGATGAACTAACGGAATACGGAGTAACTGCTAAGTACAAATACAACTCTTCTCCCAACACAGATGGACTTAGTAAAGGAGCTGTAGTGAGGTAGATTTTCAAGTCCTGGAAGGCTTTTTGACACTCTTCCATCCACTCAAATGCTTTTTTAAGTACCTTAAAAAATGGCAAACATTTATCAGTAGCTTTAGAGACAAACCTGTTGAGGGCAGCAACTCGTTCGGTAAGAGACTGGACTTCTTGACATTCCGTGGAGGTTCCATGTTCAGCATTGCCTGGATCTTATCTGGATTTGCTTCAATCCCTCTATGTGACACTATGAACCCTAGGAATTTCCCGGATGACACCCCGAAAGCACACTTGCTGGGGTTCAACCTGTTATACTGCCTGAGTGTGTCAAATGTTTCTTGTAGGTCGTCCAGATGCTTTCCCTTGTCCTGACTTTTCACCAGCATGTCATCTACATAGACTTCTACTTTTTGCCCAATTTGTGGACGAAACATGTGGCTAACCAAACTCTGATAAGTTGCCCCAGCGTTCTTTAAACCAAAGGGCATTACCTTATAACAGAATAAGCCTTGGCTTGTGACAAAAGATGTCTTCTCTTGATTTGCGTCGTTCATCCTTATTTGATTGTATCTAGAGAAAGCATCCATTAAGCTAAGTAGCTTGTGTCCCGTAGTAGAATCTACCAACTAGCCAATGCAAGGCAATGGGTAGCTATCCTTGGGGTAAGCCTTATTCAAATCGATAAAGTCTACACACATTCTCCACTTATCATTTGCCTTCTTGACTATTACTACATTTGCCAACCGGTTTGGATAATAAACTTCTCAAATGAACTTAGCTGCGGTCAACTTCTGCATTTCTTCTTTAATAGCATTGTCTCTCTCAGGGGCAAACACCATTTTCTTCTATCGTACTGGCTTAGAGGAAGGATACCCATTCAAACGGTGGGTAATGACACTAGGGTCTATACCCGACATATCCTCATGACTCCAAGCAAATACATTAATACTTTTCCTCAAGAAACAGATGAGGTCCTTCTTGATCCTCTCTTTTAAATCTGCTCCGACCTTGGTGGACCTCTCAGGGTTTTTCTCGTCTAAAGAAATATCTTCCAACACTTCAATGGGCTCAGTCATCATTCTCTTTTCTTCAATATTCATTGTTTGAACTTGCTCGTCCATAGCCAACATGGCCAAGTAGCACTCTTTTGCTGCCAGCTGATCTCCCTGAACTTGTCCTACTCCATGCTCAGTTGGAAATTTGACTGATAAATGGTATGTAGATGTAACTGCTTTCTAACTATTTAAAGTTGGTCTTCCAATTATGGCATTATAGGATTATGAGCAATCTACCACCAAGAAATTCACGTCCTTGGTTACCTGTTGTGGGTATGCTCCCACCACAACAGGTAGTGTGACACTGCCTACAGGCTGCACCTTCATTCCACCGAATCCTACCAAGGGTGAATTTACTAGACGAAGTTGGTTTCGTCGAGCCTCATCTGCTGAAAGACAGGGTAATATAAAATATCTGCTGAACTTTCGTTGTCAACCAACACCCTTCTAGTTGTATAATCGGCAATTAGCAAAGTAATCATAATGGCATCATCATGGGGGTGGTGAACTCTTTCAGCGTCCGCATCCATGAATGTGATTGCTTGCTCGTCCGTGGTCGTCGTCCTTGGAGATCGTCGAGAGAGTTGAACATTCTGCACTACTTTCAAATACGTCTTCTTGGACTTGGACGATTGACCGACTGAGCTTCTTCCTATAATTACTCTAATCTCTCTAAACGGGGGGCGCGACGTCTCTTTTACCTTCCCTTTCAGCTTCTCATCCTTATGCTCTCGTCCAAGGAAATTTCTCAACTTTTCTTGTCTTATAAGATTTTCAATCTGCTGTTTTAAATCGTAACATTCGTCCGTGTCGTGCCCATGGTCTCTATGGAAGCGGCAATACTTGTTTCTATTGTGCTTATTGGGATCTCCCTTCATTTTCTTTAGCCATTTCAAGGAAGGATCGTCCTTAATTTGCATAAGGACCTGTTCAAGTGGTGTGTTCAGTGGCGTGTATTGTTGACTTCGTGCTGAAGGACCAACCTTCTTACCATCTCGATCCTTTTTATCTTCTGTTCGTCCCTTTTTTGGACGAGGGACTTGCTTGGTGTGGCGTGTGGGGTTTGCATCCATTCTTTCAGCTCTCTTCCTTTTCTTGGCTATGATCGCGTCTTCTGCATTCATAAAGTTCTGGGCTGAATGGACGAGTTCAGCCATGGATTGGGGCTCCTTCTCATAAAACTTGTGGATGAATAAATTAGAATTAACCCCGTTGTGAAAGGCCGCTAGTAATAACTTATTATCCACCTCATCCACAGTCAAGACTTCCCTGTTGAAATGAGTGATAAAGGATCACAGGCTTTCATTCTCCCCCTGTTCTATGGTCAACAGACTGGACGAAGAACGCTTGTGTCTCTGTTCCCCAATGAAGTTATTAACAAACAACTTACTTAACTCTTTGAAAGAACTTACCGAATTCTGGGGTATTTTACTGAACCATACTCGTGCTGGACCTTTGAGGGTGGTAAGGAAGGCTCTACACATAATTTCGTCGAGGACCCCCTGAAGGTGTATTGTAGTCTTAAAAGTAGTAATGTGATCAAACGGGTCACGCGCTCCATCATACGAATCCAAAGAATGCATCTTAAATTTTAGAGGCAAGGGGTGACCATTGATGGAAGCTGTGAAAGGGGAATCTGTATGGTGAACTAGATCCTCTACAGGATTTGTTCTTCTCATGTTTTCCCTCATCTCGTCCATAACCTTCCTCATTTGGTCAATTTTTCTCTCCAAGTGTGGCACCTTTCTTGACGTGGTGCCCCTTGATTGACTTTCAGGTACATCACTTTTTTCATCTCCCTGGTTCTGGTCTTGTTCTTCCCCATATGCTTCATATTGTTGCCTTCTAAGATGAATCTCCCTTGTTAGTTCTTGGTTTTGGCGAGTTAACTCTGCCATAGCGGCTGCCATGGATTGGACATGAATAGAGGATGGCTGCATGGCAGGTGCAAATTGATGATCACGATAGGGATGGCTAGAAGCATCCCTGCTTTCTTGATGGCCTGGGTTGGTAGCCCTCGATCTAGTCTGAACCATTGCAGCATTTTTGTCTGAGAAAGGAATTGTAAAACTCAAAGTCTAACAAATTTGTTTCCCATAGACGGTGCTAACTGATAATATTTAGGAAATCAGTAGGCTGAATAGCACGGATTGTAATGATGTTGAGGGTTGAGAGCCTGAAAAAGAAGAAACGAAAGATCAGAGGAGACCGGGGTTGACAAGTCACAAATCCTCCGATGACAAAGTTAGTCTTTTCTTCTGAAATAAAGAATTCCAAACTTATGGGGATTGTGTCTGGAAAATACTTACCTTTTATTGTCGGAGATTCGTGCTATTTTATAGGTTCAGGAAACGGTTATCCATTGAATAACTTCCCCTACCTTTATGGAGTCCGGAAAGTTTAGAGTACACCTTCATAACTGCCATGGCGGTTATCTTTTATGTTCCTTTATTCTACAATCGTTGTTGAGCTCGTCCTAAGCAATGCTGGACGGAAGGTTGTCCCAAAGCGGTAGAATGGACGTGACAAACTCGTCCAGAGACCTCTATGGACGAAGGATGAGTTGCTCGTTTCCTGTCATTACTTCTCTGGACAACCACTATGGACAAATATGGAGTTGGTTTATTTTTAGACACCATCAATTTTCATCACTTATCACTCATCACTCAATTCTCATCACCCACAACTCACTTTTTGTGGGCCTCACATCAACTCCATTTGTTTGACTTAATTTTTTTTCTCATTTTCCATCACTTATAACTCAAGGAGAAAATGATTTTTTGCCCTTTTTTTTTTAAAAAAAAAAAATCCAGCATTTTGCCCCATTTTCCAAACTAATTAGGGAAATGCTCTTATTTTGAAACTCGATTATCTAAAAATCGAGTTAGCCCTATAGTGGCGTTTTAAGGAGTCCTATAGCGACGTTTTAAGGATTTTTAGTGGCGTTTTGGAACTCGAGTTCCATGCAAGGTTTTTTTTTTTTATTTTTTATTTTTTTTTAACCTATAGTGGCGTTTTAAGGAGCCCTATAGTGACGCTGAGTTCATGGAACTCGAGTTCCAAAACGCTACTATAGATCCTTAAAACGTCGCTATAGGGCTCCATAAAACACCACTGTAGGGCTAACTCGATTTTGAGAAAATCAAGTTTCAAAACAGAGACATTTTCCTAATTAGTTTGGAAAAATGGGGAAAAACGCTAGATTTTTTTTCGTGAAAGGGGCATTTGCCAATTTTGTCCCATAACAAAATGAAAACAAATTTTTGGTGTTTTTAGATTATGGAATATGAGTTATGATGGCAAACTTATAAAAAAATAAAAATAAAAATAAAAAAAACCAAATTGGTAAGACCCACCCTCCTGACTTGTCTCTATCAAGTCAGATTCAACAGTTTTTTTTTCTCCTTCTTTCTTTTTCTCTCCTTTCTTCTTCATAGACTCACTCAGCGGCTTTTTTCTTCTTCTTCTTTCTTTCTTTCTTCTTCATAGAAACACATGGGCACTGATTTCTCAAACCTAGAAAATCAAACCCATAAACACATGATACTGATCATACACACCAACACAAACCCTCAAACATGTTCATCCACACAATTAATCTAAAAATTTCTTCTCCCAACACAAATAAAACCTAGAAGTAAGAAATGAAAGAGAGGAGAGGGGCGGAGAAGAGGGGTGGAATTAGTCTCGCATGTCTCTGATCTAGCTTCTATTCAGAAATTTGAGCCATAATCAGTGAACTCAAGCAAAATCTAAGAGAAACCAAGAGAGAGAGAGAGCGCTCACGTGAAAGAGAAAATTAAGGAGAAAGAAGAGAGTGAGAGGCAGAGAAAGACGATGAAGGGAAAAATAGAGAGGAGAGGCAAAGAAAGATGAGAGTTAGCGAAAAAAGGAAAAAAAGGAGAGAGAAAAGTATTTTGACATTGGGTCAATGTGTGGATCCACAACTTTGTCTGAAATTGAGTTTTTTTAAGGGAGAACTACACCCGAAAATAGCAACCAAACACAAGTCTAAAATGAGTTAAAGAAAAGTAGAGATAAAGATATGAAAATTGAATTAGAGTTTAGAGTGATGAGAAATGAGTTTTGAGAATTGAAAATTGAGCTATCTCTAAGCCAAACACAGCCTTAGTGTGTCACAGTTGATGGCTGATAACTTGGGGCCCGTTTGTTACCGTTATTTAAACAACAATTTTTTAGTGTTTAAACAATATTACATGTATTTTCACACACTTTTTCACTCACAAGTATTTTCAAAAAAATACAAACAACGTTACTAGAAATCTCTTACCAAATGGGAAATGAAAAACTTTGATGATATAAGCTAGAATGGCTTGTGGCTGACCTTAAGGCTTGATTCATTGTAGCAATTACAAGCTACGAAGGTTGAGACTTGCAATTTGCTGTCCCAAGATATGTGAAGAACATCTATAATAATATGACCCAAAAATGGTTTTGGAGTCTCAAAAGTGTGGTGTGAAATGAAAGGGATACGCTAACGTAAAAAACCTTATAACTCAGTAATATTATATATTCTCTTTTTGGAGTCCCTCCCCCATTGTTGTAATTAGCAAATTATAAAATTTCAAACAAAACAAATGATAAGTTAGCAACGATGTGGGTGATACTTGGCCATTGTACCTTTTACCACAAGTGACAAATTGATGAAACATGTGCCCCAAGACTTCATACGAACAATCCCTAACAACTTTTTAGGTGAACGATGAACCATTGTGCCATACCAGAAACCTTACAAACCGCTACACCAAAGTACTCCTAAGTCACGTTGTGAACTCTTTAACTTAGTGATATTTTGGGTTTAGATGTTATTTGGACATTCACTAAGGTATACAAGCCATTCAGCCAATATGTTCAACAATTGTCACATACCGACAACGATGAAGTAGGGATGGCAATCCCATTGGCACTTGCTCGAATGGAATGGGTTTTGCCAGGCCCATTAGGGAATCGGGGCAAATCAAGTTCAGATATTACCCAAACCCAACCTATAATAAATAGATTTTTTATTTTATTTTTTGCAAAAATAAAATCAAACTGGCGACACCATAAATTTGATCTCTCTCTCCCTCTCTCTATCATAACCATCTTTTCATTTTAACTCCTATTTTTCTGTTTTTAATGAAGGTGAGCTTTACTAGGTCTAATTTTCTTTTTTTCTTCTTTGATTTGGGTTTCCTTTTGCTTAATCTTTAGAACCTTCTATTACAAAAATGGGCTTCTTGTATTTTTTTGCCAAATAAAAAGAAAGATCTCTTTCCCTTAGCCATTCATGAATTCCTTGGTCACATTCCACCTTACTGGACAGTTGAGAAGTGACGAAGGTCTTTACTCAACTAAGCAACAATTTAAGGAGGACTAGACAAGGTCAACTGCGGGACAAAGTGGTTGGTTCTATGTTGCCCATACCCCAACCGCAATAGAATTAGTAAACATGCCTCACTAGTGATAAGCGATATAACCTAAATATGCCAAAACTTCAGCATTTTTTTTTGTTTTTTGTTTTGGGGTGGAGGAGAGCGATTTAGCAATGTCTTTGCATGCCAAAACTTGAGCATCTCAATAGTGGCTTGATTATAAATTTCCACCCACTTTTAGCTAAAGCCAAAATGCTCAAAAAAATCCTTTGGTATCTATTGGAAACCAAAGTAAAAGAAAGAGATGAACTGGATGATAATAAAAGTAACAATTTGATAATTGAAGCTTCACTTGCAGCAATATAGTGGACAGCAAAACAAAAGCACCCCAAAGTTCAGAGAGTACAGTCACAAAGTTATTCAAACTCAAGAGCTCCTACAAAGAAATGTAAGAGAATTATGAAGACTCAAGAAAAAAGGAAGTCTGCGGACAGGAAATATCATGGGAGACTAGGGCCAAGTGCATGAGTATAGTTACAGAAATCTTAGTCATGCAACGTAATACAAGACATTGGGTTGAGATTATATCCACCCAGGTCATTCTGTCATTGGGCTTCATATCAACACCTATGAAAAGATTGTGTCTAGTGTACAAAACTCCCACTTTTGTGAAATTTGGGAGAACTAATTGTAGGCAGCCTTACCCCCAATTACTGATGAGGCTGATTTCCGAACTCAAACCTGCGACCTATCGCTTTTAGTAGAAGGCACTTGCCATTGCACCAAGGCTCAAACTCTTCATATCAACACCTATGCTAAAGGTAATTTTACCATTTGAAAGGAGGCCATTCAGAATTAACTGACTGATCAACTACCAGCAAAACTAATGTCAAATTTTAGATAAACTTGAAAGCATTGGCTCTTCTAACCCATAGGTGTTGACGAGGGAGATGCACATATGTGGAAGGTCATCAAATATTACCATTTATATTCCCCCTCTCTACAACTGAAATAAGCGTACCTACTTCTCTAGACACACTTGAGCAATTCATATCCAGAGAATCAAGGGAACCACCAACAACTCAAAGTCATTATCTTAAATGAAAAGTTCAGGAATGTGTGATCTCTATAGTGATGACTCTGCCAGTAAATTGACAACATGACAAAAACAATCATTGTTAGAATAGAGAATCTAATATCATGCCACCAAATAAGAAAATTCTAGGCTATCCTCATTAGAACTTTCCTTAGACCAGGCTAATGAGTTTCATCTTTTATTGACTCACTAATACAAAATCGACAATAGACAGAGTAGTAAACATTACAACAATGACAAGAAAACATTCATGACTCACGTATTGTAGCCAAATGAACTAGGAGTGAAATACTCATGACTGAGAACTACAGACAAAGATATACAAAGAAGTTAGACATATAGGAGGGGAAAAATATGAACTTACATTAAGCATCTGAAAGAACATACATAAAAAGGATGGATACACACGCCCTTTTCAGCTACCAGATGTTTTTTCTTCTTTTTTTCTTTTTTCCTTTTTTTAAAGTAAGCAGAAATTTTATTGAGCATAAACACCACAGAGAAGTCAGTAATACAACTGAGCCAACATGCCATACTCAGCAATTATTAGCATTATGCTAAACTCTACAAATTATCCCAAATCAAGTCCCTACTCAGATATAAGCATTGCACATATGAGCTCTAATTAGAGGTCTTCTTCAGGACAGAAACTGGAATCCCCCAGCAGCAGCATGAAGCCCTGTTTAGAACTGTGTTTTTGATTCTCCCTCTTGCAACAACTCAATTTTACTTCCCATTTAATAGCTTGCAAAATACTCTTCATTTTTCAGTATCTTCACATGCATAACATTTCCACCTTGCTACTAGGAACCTTAATCAAACATTAGTGACTTTGATCCCAATGAAAGGGAAATAAGAATATTCACACCAATAACCTCTGCTTCACAAGGCATTATCTTAAGTAGATTGTATTATCCATGAGCTAAAACATTAGTTCTAGTGACTTTACATATGCTTTGTTGATTGTTTATTGCTAAAAGTAACCTAGAGAAGAGGAAAGTTTCTTCTTCCTTTTTCTTCATGTGGGACACACCAAACTAAACTCAAAAGTCAATTTTTTTTCCTCCTTGGCTTCCCAAACGCACACTAACAGGAAACACAAATATTCAAGCCCTCAAGATAGCTCAACTGGCACCTCCTGCTGTTTTCAACTAAAACATTCAGGTTCAAATTTAATTTCACCTCCCCCTGTTGTAACTATCCAATTATCAACAAACACACACATTAGAGCAAACAAAAACCTGTCCAATTCTAAGACCTATGATTACATTAGTACTGCATCACAGAACAAAAACAAATTCAAAACATTAGAGACAGAGTTACAGTGGCAACTTGCCTGACCGAAACACCGCGAATTTGGACACCTGGGAATACTCAAACCCAATCCCATTATCCTCCAAAAACCTCTCAATCACCTTCTTGTCCCGTTCAGGATCACCAGTCTCGCATTCCACCTCATAACACGTCCCAAAATCAAAGTTAGTCTCATCCACCTCAATCTTTAACCCTTGCCAATCATACACCGACCTCACATTCCTAAACCCACCTAAGCAAACCAACCCAGAAACCCCAAACTCTTGCTTCACTCTCTCAACGATGGCGGAGTCAGTGACTGACAAGAGCCGCCATGGCTCGGCTATGCAGGCGCGACCGAGAGTGGGGTCCATGGGTTCTTCCAGCTCCTGGGCACGGCTTATTCCTCGTGAAATTACGGGTTGGGCCTTGAGGGAAAGGATACAGTGGTTAGGAGCGGTGGCGGTGATGAAGCGGAGGCGGAGGACGGCGAGGTTGGAGGAGAGTTGGGAGTCGGAGCCATCGAAGAAGACGTTTTCTTGGAGAAGGGTTTTGGTGTGGAATGGGGAGAGGAGTGTAGAGAGTTTTTGGTGGGAGGTTGAGTCTGGGAGTCTGACTTTCACTTCCACTTCCATTTGTTGGGGATTGTTTGGTTGCTGAGAAAATTATAGTTTTGTTATTCCTGCGTTTTCTTAGCAAGTAAACGGAGGGAAGAAATGGGGTTGCAGAAAATGAGCAGAGGGGTTTAAATTTGTTGGATTTTTTATTTTATTTAGTGGATGGTGGCAAAAAAATAAATAAAAATGTGAGATTTGATGAAATTTTCCATCCTCACATTTTGAACCAGAGAAGGATAACAGAGAGGGGGAGAGGGAACGTCCGTATCATATGGATTTTATTTTATTATTCTTTTTTTTCCTTTTATAATATTTTTTTTTTGTGAAAAAGAGCTTCATTACAAACTAAGCAGCACCAATACAAACAGAATAGACTCTATTACAAAACAACCCATTAAGGTCATCCTCAAACACATCTAAAAGGTCCATAGGCGGACTATCAAAGGTAGAAAAATCAGCATCAAGGTAAAAGCTCAATCTAGCAAGACTATTCGCACACCTATTGGCCTGACGGAAGCAATACTTAATACACAACTGCGAAATGCGAGAGATCAATAATTTGCAGTCATCCAACAAAGGCGATGTGACATTATTCACATGAGAAGGATTATCTAAGGCATCCACAATAGATTTGGCATCAAGTTCAACTTCAAGAGCATTAATGTTAAGGTTGCTGTATAGAAGAAGACCCTCCCTTAAGCCCCATAGCTCAGCGGCAAAACTGTTGGTCATGCCAATACTCCTACTAAAACCCATAATCCACCTACCTGCATCATCTCTAATCACCCCTCCACAACCTGCCAAGCCTGTGTTACCACAATAAGAACCATCTGTGTTGAGCTTCCACCATCCTTGAAGCGGCTTCTCCCAACTAATCCTCCTTAAAACTTTCTGGGTCAGTTGCCTTGGAGAAGAAAGGCAATGAAAGAATTCCACTGCTTGGTTTACAATCACCAAATCAAGCTTCGGATTCCTACATTTGCCATTGAAGACCGCATTATTCCTACTCTTCCAGACATTCCACAAAGCAAAAGGAAAAACAACATTCCACGGAGGTTGAGTAGCACTTAAACTGTGCTTAAATTTACTATTTAACATCAGCCAATCTTGAAGGTTGCTCCTCCAAAAGGCTTGATTAGAGGGTAACACCCCCAACTGATTCCACAGGCCTCTTAAAAGAGGGCAATCTCTCAGGGCATGTAAAATGCTTTCAGCTCTTTCCTGGCATAAAGGGCAAGTAGTATCAAGATTAACACCCCTCTTCTCAAGGCAAACCTTAACACCAATGCTATTATGGGCACACTTCCAAAGAAAAGTTCTAATCCTTGGAAGAGTATTCACTTTCCAAATCCAACGAGCTGGAAAAAGATCTATCCCTTCATCCCCCATGGCAATCCTATAGGCACTCTTCAAGTCAAAAGTGCCTTTAGGAGACCCCGACCAAGCCAACTTATCAACACCTCTACTCAACAAATTTACTGGGGTTGCTTGAATCAACCTTTTAACCTCAACAGGAAGTTCAAAGGGAATCTTCCCCCAATCCCAACCACTGTCTGTCATAAAATCTTTAACTTCTAATTGGCTAGCCTCCCTCGTGATAGGACCCTGAATCAAACCTCTAAGAGAACCTCCATTACTCCAATTGCTTTGCCACACATTAAGCCCACTATCCTTACCAACCATCCACCTACTACCCTTATTGAAAGTGTCCATACCTTTCTTCATCGCAGCCCAAATGTGAGAGCAAGAAAGCCTGTTAGCATTGGTAGCCACTCTTCTTCTCGGATTACAATATTTCATATTCAAAACTCTAGCCCAAGGGGCCTCCTTTTCAGTATGGAACCTCCAATTAAGCTTAGAAAGGAGAGCTATATTTTTTTCCCTTAGCAGATTGCAACCCAAGCCCCCCTTCCTCCTTAGACTTTATCACCTTATCCCAACCAACCCAGTGAATCTTCTTGGCAGCCTCAGAAGAACCCCACAGGAAATTTCGATTCAATCTATCTAACCCATTCAAAACTCTACCAGGCAAAAGGTTACACTGCATAACATAAGAAGGAACAGCAGCTAAAGAGGCTTGGATGAGAACATTCCGCCCTGCCAAAGAGAGCATGTTAGCCTTCCAACCCGAAAGCTTTTGTTTTGCTCTATCAAGGATGAAATTGTAATCCTGAGTAGAAGAACCAGGATGCTTGAGAGGGAATCCAAGATACTTCCCCAAGAAAGGAGTGGAAGCAAACCCAAGAATGTCACAAAGAGATTCCCTTGTGTCACGGTCGACATTAGGAGAGAAATACACCCTCGACTTAGCTTCACTAATTGATTGCCCAGATAACTCACAAAAATCATCAAGAACATCTCTAATGGCGGCGCAATTAACCCAATCTGCCTTAGCAAAAAGAATGAGGTCATCCGCAAAGAAAAGATGAGAGAATTCAGGACCACTTTGAGATGCTTTAACTGGCTGCCATGTTTTCATGCTGCACTTCTCTTTAATTAACTGACCAAGAAAATCCATGCAAATGATGAAAAGATACGGAGAGAGCGAATCACCCTGCCTTATCCCTCTCGAAGGAAGAATCGGCTCCAAAACTTCTCCATTAAACAATATGGAAGTGGAGACCGTCGACACACAACTCATTTTAACATCTATGAGCTGTGTGGGAAGGTTAATCCTCCTAAGCATGTTCCGAATAAACCCTCACTCAAGCTTGTCATAAGCCTTCTCCAAATCTATCTTTAAGGCCATGTACCCCGTCTTCCCCTTCTTTTTCCCAAGGGAATGAATTATTTCTTGGGCAATGATGACATTATCAACCCCCTTTCTACCCGGCACAAAAGCCGTCTGTAAGGGAGAAATAAGCTTATCCAAGAAAGGCCTCAGCCTAGCCACAATAATCTTGGTAACCACTTTATACACTGTATTACACAGACTAATAGGTCTGTAATTACCTAAAGTCTCAGGACCTTGGATCATGGGAATCAAAGCAATAAGAGTCTTATTCAGATGCTCAGGCACTTTCCCATTCCGAAAAATCTGCTTAACTTCCTCAATCATAGAGTCTCCCACTACCGGCCAAAATTTTTGAAAGAAGCCCGCATGAAGTCCATCCGGACTCGGGGCTTTAAAAGGCTTTAAAGACCACAAGGCAGCCTTGATTTATGCTTCAGTAACCTCTCCACCAATGCTCTCCCTCTCCCCATCCGAAAGGCTAGCCTGTTATTGGACAAAATTAGGATCGTCCCTAGAAACAGTCTCATGAGATGTTGTGTATATCCCATTAAAACCGCTTCTAATAAACTCTTTAATATCATTCTCCTCAAGGATCCACTCCCCCATTGAATTTTTTATAGCCATGATTTGATTCCTTTTCCTCCTAACCAAGGTTGAAACATGAAAGAAAGCTGAATTGCGATCCCCTTGAACCAACCAATTAACCCGAGACTTCATAGCCCATAACTCCTCTTCTTGATTGAGAACAAGATCAAGATCCCTAAGGAGATCCACTTCCAACTTAAGAAGAAAGTTAGAAGGTTTACAAGCAATAGCCTTCTAAATACCATTGATCCTAGCCATCAAAATTTTCTTCCTTGTAAAAATATTCCCAAACTGATTTTTATTCCAAACCACAACATTTCTAGTGAAACTATCAACAGCCTCAACCAGATTATTTGCACCTCCCCAAGCTTGAGAAACAATATCAGGGAAGGTAGGGTCAAGCAACTAGCATGTTTGGAATCTAAACGGCCTCTTCTTCCCCCTGCTAACACTAGGTTGCAACTCTAACAAAACAGGACAATGATCAGAGTGATATCTAGGAAGATAGGTAACTTTGGCATCTGGGTAGAGCAAACACCACTGAGGGTTCACAAAGAATTTGTCTATTCTCTCCTGAATCAAAGCTTGAATTTCTCTTTTATTAGTCCAAGTGTAACGAGGACCCGCAAAGCCAATGTCTATCGTGTTGCACTTATCTAAACACTCATTGAATAAAAGAGAGCTGTTAACACTAACCGCTCTACCACTAAACTTATCATCATTAACCAAAGGTTCATTGAAATCCCCTGCTATAACCCAAGGCATATTGTGAAGGTCCGCTACTTTCATAAGGTTATTCCACAAAATGTGTCTTTCAGCACATTTAGGACTAGCATACACAGCAGAAAAAAGCCAAACAACATTAGAATTACGTACCTTAACCGTAAAATGAATTTCTTGTTCAGTATTAGCCAAATGAGCAACTTCAATTTTTTCAGAATTCCACAACACCTATATTCCACCAATAAAACCAACTGCATCAAAGCGAATAGCTCCATCAAAAGGGAGTCTCTCAGTGATATCCCTAGCTCTATTAACCCCAACACGAGTTTCCATAACTACCAAAATATCCGGATTATAATTCTGCACCATCTCCTTAACACGCTTCTGGAAAGAGGGCTTAGAAGCACCTCTACAATTCCAAATAATGCAATTCATAATGACACAAAAATGACTGGGACAAGACAACACTCAATGGGCAGACCCACCATCACTTCTGCCTTCCAAAACCATCAAATCCGCATTATGATCAACACAGCCCCTACTCTCATCACCTAAGGAGCCAAGGTTAGTACAATCTCCCTGAAAACCCTCTCCATTGCCAGACCCATCACCAGAACAGCCCAGCATGCCGCCGTCACAGCCAACCATCCCTTCGTCCATGCCTTGATCTTCAAGAGGACGAAACCCACAATCCCAGCTCATAGTGCTCGCCTCATAATCACTCCGAACACCATGTTCACCTTTTTTTTTTCTTTTTATAATAACAAGAATGAAATTCATTGAAATTAGCCAAAATTTTTGAAAAGTTATTTGTGGGGTCAAAAACACAGGATTAAACTCACAATTAATTTATTCAGCAAAAAACACTTACAATTAATTTTTATTTAATGCTGTAAAATTCACAATGAGATAGCTAAGAAAGAAAATAAGATAGTATGAACTAAAGAGATAGATTCACGAGTATTTAACTTATTTGATAGATCACCGTACATTTTTGGTGTAATGGTCACTCACAATTATAAGTACTTGTGGAGTGTTGGAAGTAAGGATTGGGGTTTAAATCTTTAGAAATGAGTTTCATACACTTAGGGCATGTTTGGTAGACTGTAATAGGCGCTGTAATGTAATAGTTATTCCTATGGTTTAGTTATTACTTAGTTTGGTTATGTTTTTATTACAAAGAATAATAATTCCTTATGAATAACTATTCTTCAAAATAAGGAATAACTATTCCTCTTTAAAAGGTTGTATTAACTATTCCTTAGTAAGTGCAATAATTTCAAAACTTAATATATTTCCAATTTAACAAATTTTCCATATACATCTAACAATTATAAAAATAAAAAATCATAAAAAATAACACATATCTCTCTTAAATTTAAAAATAACAATTTTTAAGGAAATATAATTGTATGAGTAAGAAATTTCCAAAAATAAATGTTAAATTTCATTCTAATGTTATAACTCACAACCAAACTAATGAATAAGTTTAGTTATTACATTACAACACATTTTATTCCTAGTAATAAAGATTACAATTCCTGTCGTAATTCTCATTCAGTGTACCAAACGTACTCTTAGATTAGGTTAGAGTAGAATTTTTATTTTGTATAAAAATAAAAAATAAAAAATAAAAAATAAAAACTTGTTTGATAGAGGAACATTACTTAGGAAAGTTCCTCTCTCTCTCTCTCTCTCTCTCTCTCTCTCTCTCTTTGTCTGATTTTTTCTATCCCCCTTTTGTGGAGGGAGGAGGGTATTTATACTACTTTCCAACTCCTTTCTCGGTAGATTTGAGATGTAAAGGAGGAGAACACTTGTCCCATCAAAGTTCTCTTCTTCCTTTTTCAAGGAGTAAATAAGTGTTAGGTGGAGAACATTGTTCTGACAAATCATTTGGCATTTAATGCAACATCTGTCTAGTAGGTACATTCATACAGAGAGAACTTTAGCTGATTTTAGGAGCTACCTCTTCTTATTCCTCGGCTGTCCTTCTTCGTCAGTCTCGTTGTTATTCTTGTCCTTCCTAGAGATGACATAGTTCCTCAGCCATGTTCCAAGGAAGAGGGACTCCTTAGCGAGTCACGTCTTTTTTGTTCTCGAGCTCTTAACAACAACTGACCCCCACCCCCCACTTTCATTTAATGTCTATACTAGGCTTGGTCCAGTATCCCTTTATCCCCATTCTCTCATTTTGTTGGGCATTTGGGCCAGTAATACCATTATATCTCCCCATGTTATTATTTTTTCTTTCTTTTTATAATTTGATAGTTGAGAGGTAAATGATTTAAACTTTGTACAGATTCGTTGCAATCGATTTACAAGACTTTTGACTTGTAATGTTATCTTTACAATAGAGATAGAGTTAAATTTGAATTTTCCTTTGTGTAAATTACAATTATCTACATTGACTAAACCTAATTAATGGATCCAGTTGGATTTGAGTTCAATTGAATCAAGTTGGGTCAGGTCAAAATTATTTAGATAAATAGGTCATTAATTTTGATACCAAGTGTTGGCTCAAGTTCAAGTCAATCAACGCATAATATCCTTTCTTTCTACAAAAAAAAAATTAAAAATTAAATAATTTTTTTAAGAATAGGGGGATTTGAACATTTAATATCTCAATTAGATGCATCAACTTATGCCATAAAAATTAATAACATGAAAATAATAGATTAAGTGGTAGCATGAAAATTAATAAAACATGGAAAAACATTTTTATTGGATGGTCCATCACAAGGTTAATACAACTTAAGACCATTTAAGTCAAACAACTTCAACAAACTCCTATAAAATAAAATAAAATAAAATAACTTCAACAAATTAAAAACAAAAAGAGAAAAAGATCCTAAATGATTACAAGAACATATTTTTTAATATATATATCTCTTAAACTCATGTATTTGGGTCATGCATTTATGCCCTTAGCTGGTGTTGGAAGAGCTGCCCAAGTATTTGAGGAAATTCCAATGCACTATTGGAAGACTTGGGCTATAGTACTTGATGAGGATAAAATAGAGATTACTCACAATGGGATAAGCTGACGGTTAAAAGTGGACGGATACAACTGAACCCGTTAGCCCTCATTTGAAGACTATTGACGGAAGGGATTTGTAGAGAGAAGCACCAGCAAGGCATACTCTAAGGCTGACGGGGTCATGAAGCTGACGGGATAATAAAGCTGAAGGGATCCTAAAGCTGACGGGATTAAGACTGAAGGCATAGGGTAAGCTGACGACATTAGTAAAAGATTGCTTGCTAATCACGGTTGCGTATATAAGGAAATGTCTTGCTCTCCACGTTTTGAGATACCTAAGAGGGATTCCTATATAGAAAGGATCCCGCAAAATACACTCAAGAAGACTCCTATAAGGAAAAGACTTATACTCCAAGGAAAAGAGGTCAACCCCCTACTACTATAAAAACCCAAGCACTCTCACAAATCAAGGTACGCATAATTTACCCTCTCTAACACTCTAGAATTGTGAGAATAGTTCTGACTTGACCTTCGGAGGGTATTTGGCCGGCACCACACTGGTGCTCTCTGTTAGGTCTTTTCTTTTTGCTGTGCAGGTGCTGTTTCGAGCTTGCGAGGGCTGTGTGGCTTACCTGTGATTTTTTCAGCATCATCAGTACTCAAGTTGATTTTCTCATAAGTTTGATGAGGACTATAAGGAACACTTCACTTTCAAATTTTGTGTTCAAGAGGCCCAGACTTCTTTGCGAATGATTAGATTCAATTCAAGAGTTGTTTGCAAACATGTGGTCTTTGAACGGTTTCTAAATGGGTGTCTACAAGAAAACACCTAGGATGAGAGAAATCAAGTGGAAGTGATAACTGACAATGAGACAAATCGAGTAGCGTAGGGAAGAGGTGATTTAGGCTGTGTTTGGTTTGACGATAAATATTTTTTGTTTATAAAATATTTTCAAGTGTTTGGCTACATTCCTAAAAATACTTTGGAAAATATTTTACAGTATTTGGTTACATTCTTGATAATATTATAAAAATATATTTTATACTACTTTCTCACATTTTTTCATTGCCCAAGCATATATATAATAAAAAATTATAAAATTCTAGATTAAAAAAAAAAAAAAAAATTGTATTTAGGGACCAATGGTGTCAGCAGACATTGGTAGTAGTGGTTGGCCACCAAAGACGTTAGTTGGGGGGTGGTGGTTAGGTGGCAAATAGTGGAAAGTGGGGGGTGGATGTCTAATTTATAAGTTTTGAGTGAGGCAGAAAATGGTTGATAGAAAATGAAAGCGTAAACCAATTTACGTCACAAGTGTCTTTATTTTATGGTCAATCAGAAATACTTTTTGTTGACCCACATTTTCCATTACTCCAAATACTTGTAAATACAAAAAAAAATTTCTAGAAATAAATTTTTGTCAAACTAAACACTTCCTTAATGAGATTAGGGGGTGGGAGTGAAAGAAACGGTTGATATATACAGTTTCAATTTATGGTGTTCGCTCCTGATGATTGCACTTAATTATCGGATTAAGACATTAATCAGTTTTTGATGTACACAGGGGATCAAATCTCAGATCTTTTATTCAACAACAAGACATCACAAGTGTCTTTATTTTATGGTCAATCAGAAATACTTTTTGTTGACCCACATTTTCCATTACTCCAAATACTTGTAAATACAAAAAAAAATTTCTAGAAATAAATTTTTGTCAAACTAAACACTTCCTTAATGAGATTAGGGGGTGGGAGTGAAAGAAACGGTTGATATATACAGTTTCAATTTATGGTGTTCGCTCCTGATGATTGCACTTAATTATCGGATTAAGACATTAATCAGTTTTTGATGTACACAGGGGATCAAATCTCAGATCTTTTATTCAACAACAAGAGACTTTTCTAGTTGAATTAACTCAAACTCAAAGTTGACACAAATTAGGGGAGAGTGAAAGATGAAAAAACATTTACTTTTTTTTTTTTAGATGCATGTGAGGCTTTAGAAAAACGCTTTTCACCAATAAAAACCTTTTTTTTTTTTTTTGCTGAATTAATGCTTTATAACCAAGCCTTGCATTTTTCGTTAATCTTACTTTCCTAGACTATCAAACATTAGAGAACTTGGAAAAAGTTTTGAAACTCGAACTAGCCAGTCGAACCATGTTAATCAAGGACTGACCACCAATCCGATTTTTAAAACTCACAAAACCGAAAAGACATTTTGGTTGGAAACTGTTCAAGCCACAATCAACCTTCCGATTTTCAAACTTGTTACTAGTTTGCCGATTTCTTTCCCAAAAAAAAAAATTGCTAAAAAATTGTTGTCGAAAATCCAAGCTCTCTTTTTAGCCGGATCTGTTTGTTTGGGGAAAGACTAATGAGACTCCGATATGGATTTGAGATGTTGGATCTGTTTGTTTGGAAAGTGAATGAAAGAAAGTAGAGAGATTGAGGCTGGTCTAGAAGAGAGATGGAGTTACAGTAGTGAGAAACTGAGAATAGTAAAAAAAACAAATAGCGAGGAAAATGGGATAATTGCACCTAATCCAAATCTGGGAAGAGAGTACACGAATGAGAGTTTGTTATGGTTATTTGATCATATTTTAGAGGTTTTAGGAAATTACCCCCAGTGAAATAGTTAGTATTATAGAGAAAATACTAATAGACATATTTGTAACAGTAATTTCTTTAATTAAAGGGATTAAGGAGAACAATTTTTTTTTTTTGGGTATAATTTGATAGTTGGAGACAGGAATTTAAACCTTGTATGTGTTTGTTAGAATTTTTTTTTTTGAGAATTGTTTGTTAGAATTTAAAAACATTAAGAAGTGTTAATTGAGTTACAAGATTTTTAACAAATGACAAACAATTTTGAAGATCTCTCTCTCTCTCTCTCTCTATATATATATATATTTCTTACTCTCTATATTTTCCATTTTGCAACTGGTTTGGGTGTGTTGTGCGGTTTGGAAAACACTCCTATAGATTATCAAAGTAATTAACAACCACAACTCTTATCTTTTGACTTCCTCGTCAATCAAGCAAGTGTAGTGGATAAGTTAAAAATGTGAACAAAAAGATAAAACAAACCCTTAGAAAGAATAAAAACAAAACACAACACAACTTTTAGACTCATGTTGTTTAACTCTCCATTTTGATAATATATATATATATATATATATATATATATAGAGAGAGAGAGAGAGAGAGAGAGAGAGAGAGAGAGAGGTACAATAAGTGTTGTTCCTTA
This sequence comes from Quercus lobata, assembly GCF_001633185.2. Lineage (NCBI taxonomy): Eukaryota > Viridiplantae > Streptophyta > Magnoliopsida > Fagales > Fagaceae > Quercus > Quercus lobata. The sequence goes on along the minus strand of NC_044908.1, from coordinate 32,490,084 downwards.
GGTTCTTCATATGCAATTGAAACTTGTTAGGGTCATATTTTCTATGTAATTGGCTAATCTTTTAACAAAACGCATTTTACTTGTAATTTGGTAGATCTAAGTTGAGTTTGATGTATCAAGAAGTATGTTATTCTAACATATCAATTGATATCATTAAAGACATGAAGTTTGATCCAAGAAACAAGTGAAGAAAATTTATTTCATTAAAGCTTGACTCTAGTTGCTATTGAAGATTAATGAAGAAGCTTGATACAAGCTTGACACAAGCTCAATCTATCGAGAATTATAATTTTAGATTTCTCAAATCTGAATTTCGGCCCATGATGACTTGAATGATTAAGGTTTCTCTCTCTACAACCCTAAACATATATAAGGCTTAGGGTTTTGTAACCAAGTGCTTCTTGATCTTCACCGTTTATGAAGTGAAGAACTTTACAGCCAACAACAATCAATCAAGTTGTTGAAGTTAGTCTCTGTGCAAAGGAACTAGTCACAGATTGGAGATTTGTGCAAAGCAAAGAAGCCTACTACAAGATCAAGTTCAATTGGGTATTGAATTAAATGTTTAATTGTAGGTTGGTATTTTGAAACAAGCCAGGGTAATGATAAGATTCCTTATACTTGTAATCGCTTGATTATTTATTAGTAAATTTTTGGGAGTGGTGACCTTAAATTCACCCGATGGAGTTTTTACCTTGTGAGATGTTTTCCCTATTTGTCAACAAATTACCATGTTAATTTATTTTCTGCTGCATATTAGTTATTGGTGATTTGTTGGTGCCTCTGGGATTTGCATGTAATTTGATCTAATTAATCAACTTGGGTAATTGAATTAATTAACTGGAGTCAATCTATTTTAACCCAACAAAACTCTTCATTATATATTTGCAACCATCTACAATGAAGATCTTTATTCGAACCATATAAATATGTATATAATATTTGGAAATAGTCTCTTTTCTCTTTTAGGCAAAAAAAAAAAAAAAAAACAAAATATAGTCTCCCTTCTCTCTCATATTTGGGTATTGTGATTGCCAAAATACAAAAAAGAATTTCCTCCCTCATCTCTCCTATTTAGGCACTTGCATTGCAACAGTTAATTTTTTTTTCTTCTCTCCTATTCAGCAATGGTATTGCCACAATACAAATTTATTGGGCAGTAGAAATCTCAACAATACTATTGCCAAAATGACTTTTCTCTCTCCTGCCCTTGTCACATCATTTCTATCTTCTCTCTCATTTTTTTCTCACAATTTTGGCAACATCATTACCAAAATTCATCTCTCTCCTCAAGCAATTAAATAACTTTGAACATTACACATATCACAAATAAACTCAATTTTTACCAATATTCAGCCAAAAACTCATATTATTATATGAGAAACAGTTGATAAACATAGTAAAATTTATAGTGGACTCCAAAGACTGTATATATATGTATGTGTGTGTGTATATATATATATATATATATATATTTTTTTTTAACACACCAAAAAAACACAAACTAAAACAGGTGGTTGCACAACTTTCATAAAATTTCAGATAAAAAAAAAATCATCTCATTGAGAGTCCATGCACTACTTAAGCAGATTCTTGGAATTCTAACGTGCCAGCTCTAAGATCTCTGGTGACAAGAGACATACTTGGTTCTTGGAGAAAAATTTCTGTTATACCAGCCCCAATTATCCTTCCATCCTGTTTATACACCACAAACATGTAAAAGTTATGCATACAAGTATTGAAAATTGATAGAGCAAAGCTTACACAAACCAACTAATTTTGTTCTCAGTTTCTTTTTGTTCAATCCTTCCGCAAACAACAGTCAGTCATACCAAAGAAACTCTAGAGAAGTTAGAATAAGTCTTTAACTTGTTGAGTCTTGGGTCTCTTGAAAATGAATACTCTCAATTTATTGGAATAATTTGGGCAAACTGTTTGACTACTACAAAACTAATGTAGTGAATGCAATATGCTTTGAAATCTGCTATTTTCAGCATGAAAAAAGCTGGAAGTAGGGTGTGCCGTGAAGACCAATAGCAACTTTATAATGCGACTTAGATGTTTTGTCATTTGTGTTCCTAGTTTCAAATGCATAGATTCTTTGAAAATGAGCGTGTATGTAGGAACTTTCCTTGTATTTCTATGTTTCAAGATGGCCTATTAGACCCCACCACGGGCTGCACAAACACCATTTACCAATTACCAGACCTTAAGAGCTAAGAATATCAAATACCATAAAAGTCAAATATTAAGTTGAAGGCGAAGCAAGTCCCTTTTTTTGGGTATTCTTTCATAAGATAAATATTGTTCTTAATATTCTTGGGTGAAAAACAATTAGTAAATGATGCATAGAAGGGTAGTGACATTGATCCACAAGACTAGGATCAGGAACTCATGCTTCACCAATAACTAACAGCAAACAGCTAACTTCTTCCCGGCACAAAAAGTAAAGACAAAGTGATGCCTTCAGTAACCAGAGAAGAAAAGACTAAAAGCAGATCTTTGCAGGCCAGGCACAACAAAATTAATTGAAGTACAACTCAATTTCTATATATTAGTGGATAAGACATATCACTACATAGCAGAAAGAGTTACCTTTGGAGAATTTGCAATCAAAGTATCATCATAACTAGACTCTTCCATCACTTGATTTCGTATGCGAAGGTGACTATGTATAATCTGAAACTGCTCATATATATCATTCACCAGCTCTCTCCTTTCTTCCAGAGCCTTCAAGATATCTTGTTTCATAGTCTTAGTTTCTTCTTCAAGGATTTTCAGTCGGCCATTAAGGTGTTCAACAACACCAGCCTGCAAGATTCCCTTCCCCTTGCAAGAACTATTATTGCAAACCTTTCCTCCTGAACAACTCACTGGCTCCACAATTTTCTTTGAATCTGAAGCCTTTGAATCTGTTAACAGTTTTATATCACTTGAACTATTCATTTCCAACTTGAGTTGTTTTTCCTTTCCCGTCATTGCATCTGCCTTAACACACAGCTTGTCAAACTTCTTGATGAAATCCCACAAGATTTCATTTCCGGATCTGTATGCATCATTAGTGTTATGCTTACTCTTACCCTTACTCACTGTCATGAAATTCTTAAATCTTGAAAGATCCACTGACGAAGAAATTTCTAACACAAGTGAGGTGATATCCATTTCACCTACACAAAGTATATGTTTTTGTGAGTACATATTTTGTTTTTTAACTGAAGTCTGCATTACATTAAAATACCATTGTCTATCGGATGTAAAGAAATAAATAATAATAATAATAATAACATATAACAATATCTTCTATCCTACTCTAAGTATTCCACTTTATACTCTATTAATATTAATCTATGAATACAAATCTTGTCTACCTTTTTTTGTATTCTACTTTATATTTCACCAATCATAGTATGCTTTGTATTCATTTAACTTTCCTTATATAATAATCAAAATTTAAAATAGAAAATTAATCAAACAAACGACATACCATAATTAGTGGAACATAAAATAGAATACAAAAAGTGATATAGAGGATTTGTATTCACAATCTATCATAAATACATATTTTCTCTTATAAAGTAACCAAAGTTTAAAATGAAATTTAAAAAGAAAAAAGAAAAGAGAAAAAAAGAAGACATAGTATACTGTAATTGGCAGATTGTAAGTGGAACACTAAAAATGGTATCTTAAATGAGCATACATATTTTTCATGAATGCAACCAAGAGTAGCAAAACTTCCTTCTTTTTTGGAGCAAATACAGAGTACAAAAAGAATATTATTGTAACATTTAGTCTTTTATCAATGAACAATTTAGCTAACTATAAGTTTTTCTTCAAAGAGTGCATATAAGTTTAAAGAAGGTGTATAAATATAATATTCATAGATGGAAACTAAGAAAGTTGGTTGTCGAAGATGCTAAAGATAGTGAATGATAGTTGCTTGCCTGACAAAGTTGCAGTGTTCAAAAACACTCACTGATGGGAACTCCCTTAAAGATATTCCACTCTTTGCTTTTCTTGTAAGAGAGAGGAGGGGTTATGGCAAAGGATGTGTTGCACTTTACAAAGGCAGGGAAAGATAAAGCAGGGGGGTTTCTTTGTCTAGGTGTGTGTGCATATGCATAATTATTCAATTGAGAGAGAGAGAGAGAGAGGGAGAGGAAATTGCTGAGAACTTACAATGACAATGTCTTTACATGTATAAATTTGGCCATATTATGTGATTGGTAGGCTGTTTCAGCTTAATTTAACAGCAAGTTAAGAAGAGTCGGTTCTAGGTAGAATGGATAGGATATGCAGTTAGAGCATCTCCAACAGATTCTCCAAATTTTTGTACTGTTTGGAGAATGAACAGTGACTTTTAGCTTTTACCTACCAACTTTTTCAAATACACTTCCAACAGATTCTCTATCTCATTTAAATATTATTTCTTCATTTATTGTTTATTCTTTTTTTAATCATCATGTATTCTTTTTTTAACAACTATATTTTTCAATGAGAAATGTTATGTTCACAACATTTTACGCAATACTTTCACAACAAAATTTATGTGGAAAGTTGTTACTAGTTCTAATTTGAACTCATCACTTAAATTATTTTTTCACTCGCCAATATTAACTAATAACAATTTGTTACTTAAAATTTATTGTGAAAATATTATAAAAATATTGTGGTAGTATTTCCATTCTTTTATCCATATGTTTCCTTTTTTTTTTTTTTCTTGTTTTTTCTGCACCACACACATATACCCATACATCTCATCCTCTCCTCTCTCTTTTTTTTTTTTTTTTTCATTTCCAGAACCTCCCTCTTTATTTCTTTCTCCAACTCTCTCCTTTTCAACTCTTTTTCTTTTCTTTTTCTACCATTAACTTCAAACACACACAAACACGCATGGAGAGAAAGGAGAAATCGCCCTTACTCCACCTCACCGCCACCGCTGTTGCTCCACCACACACATACGTCTCTATTTTTTTTTCTTGATCTTTTATTGTTCTATTTTTTTTTCTTCTGTTCTTGATCTGTTGTTGTTTTGATTTTAGATTTGTTGTTTAAATTAAATCAGTTTTTTATGAGAGCAAGAATTTTTTTGTGAGAGCAAGAATTGTTCCGGGAGAAGAAACAAATCAAAGAAGAAAGAGAAAGAAGTGATAAAATATTAGGTGCTGGAATTTTTTAATGAAAAAAATCAATTGCTAATCTACAGTAGCCCATCAGACTTGATGGGCTACTATTCATTAGCCCAAAAAAAATCTAGGTATACCAAACTTGTTGGAGCATGAACAGTGCATAAATTCTCCAAATTTTAGCTATCAAACCCGGATATTGAACCTGTTAGAGATGCTCTTAGCAGCTTTCCATTTGGGTCACTGTTGGTTCTAGTAGGCAATTTTTGGCTCTATTATGCTGAGGCTCTGGCCATTTTGTTTGAAATTTGAAACTGTTCCAAGACTAGAAAGTAGAAACCCCAACCTTTAAACAAAAGTTAGCACTTTGTTCTTTATTTTACTGAGAAACAAAATTTACACATACCACAAGTGATACGTTCTTATAATCATTCCTTTTTTATTTTTTTATTTTTGGCTGAATATTTCATTTCTTGGTAGAAAAACTTTTTCCCAAGAGAGGAATAATTTCAAATGACACTTGGGCATGTAAGATAAAAGTTAACGGGAATGGACGGAATAACAGAAAGTCTTAACATTTTCAATACTTGAGAGGAATAAGAAATAAATATGATTATATAACATAAAAAAGTAACGTAAGGCACGCTAAAGGCCAGCTTCATAATGTTACATAACACTTGAGAGTCATACACGGCTATAAACAGCTTGAATTCATTGACGAGATTCTTCAGGCAGAGGAACCACCTTTTGGAAGTGTACCGTCCTTTTAGGCAATGATCCATTTTCCTCATCATCATCAAATTCCAGTAAATAACTGCCCAACCAAATCATGAAATATGTATTATTGACAACATAATATAAAGATCTTAAAGCAAAATATCCTCATTTGGAAGCACATGGCAGTGTCATCATTCTTCTACATCTTCCTTATATGAAGAAATTACTTTGCTAGATAAATTAAGCTTATTTGTTTCCTTAAAAAAAATGTTAGAATCCTTTTTTTTTTTTTGGTTATATGTTTATCATTTCAGTGACTAATGAAATCAAATTACATTAGAATCCATAATCTACCCTGAAGAGAAACTAATAAAACAAATTGAGGTTATCGATTTTACTAATGAAATCAAATTACATAAGAAGCTATGGCAAAATTGACAGTGCACTCTTTCCAAAAATTATAGACAGTGAGAATTAAAAGACAAAGAATGATATACTTACTCATCCGTCTTCCTCTGAAAATATTTTGGAACAATTGATAGAAGGCCACAATATGCAAAATTACAACAAGTAGTTAGATTCATGCAAAACTCACAGGCATTTTCAAAAGGAAGTATAAGAATCTATAGAATATTGGAATTCAAAGGAAATGAATAATAACTTCTGCTCAAGTAAAAAAATTAGATAGAATTGTCACCTTGCGATGGCCATTAACAACAGTTGCCTTATAAAGTGCAGTTGTTCCTGGATAGACAGCCAAAACCTGACTTCCAGTAGGGAAATCTTGTACATTACTAAGATCATTTCTCTTGGGGAAAGGAATAATTCTTGACATGGGCAGCTTGTACTTCCTAAGAACAGCAAGGAAAAAGGAATGTCACTCTCAGATGAAAATAGTTCAATTACATAGAGAAGTAAAATATATACATAAACCATATTATTCCTCTAAGCATTTAACAGTAGGACAACCGGCACTCATCATTAAGCCAAAGAAAAAAAATGGTGGAGAAAAGACAACACTCAGCATCTCTGGGCCAATCCAGCTCATCAGGAACCATGTAAGTTCTAGTCTTCTAGTCATAACCCTGAAAGACTTATCCACATTCTTTAAATATATCTAAAATAGAAAGTTCTATCCAGCAAGTATCAACAATTTTTTGTCTCTTCATACAAAACTGACCTGCTGAAAGACCAATATTAAATCAGGCCAAAGAGAAAAGAATAAAGAAAAGCAATTTTAACACTATAGGGCATAAGTCACAAAGGAGCATCAAGGAGGAGAAAGAACAAAAGGTGGCGTTTTTTGAGGGGGGGGGGGGGGAGTCCAAACAATGGAAAAGCTTCTTTTTTTTTTCTTTTTCTTTTCTATCTCTTCCTGTTTTTCCCTTGGCGAAAAGATGCAGTCAAAAGTCATACAACCCTTAGGAATAGTATTATGTCGAATTAAGTTAAATCTCGATGTAGTTTGATGCCAGTAGAAATTATTAGTAAGCTAATAAATCCCAGATCACTCTATAACCTAAAACCATTAAAATATAATAGAGTTCTCAATGCAAGTCAAGTAGCACACATAGTTAAGCCAAGTAATTAATAATTAAACAAAATTATGGAAATAGAAAGATAACATAGAAGTATCTAAATAGAATTTTAAATTGGGCAATCAAATTAGAGTCAATAAAAGAAAGCTACCTTTGGCCACCACCCTCATCATCATCACCTGGTTCCTCGTCTAGGACTTCAAATCTGCACATTTGCTTCTTCATAAGCAAGGAGGAATAAAGTAATTTCTGAAGGGAAAAAAAAATACCTAGAGTAGTGATGCAAGCAGCACAACCATAATAATTTTAGATTTTATTATTTCAGAATTTCTCTTATTTGAGAGACCGTGTTTAAGATTTGAATTTTAAATTTGGGCTTTAAAGTAGTGATGCAGGCAGCACAATCAAAATTATTTTAGTGTTCATTATTTAATATATTTTTCTTATTTAAGATACCATATTTCTTTTTCAAATTTTGAAGTAGATTTCTTATTAACTTTTGAATTTGGGCTTTAATGTTGTTGAGGATTTTAAAGAATGTAATTGAGGCTTGATGTAATCCTTGAAACCCATTAAAAAGAGACTCCAAGAATAGTTTGAAGCCTAGGGTTTTCTGTTTTTGTTTTCCATTTTCTATATTACCCGTTCTGCAACAAGAAAAATTCTTCTACCCCTTTGTTCCATCACTAATTACTGGCAACACAAGATAAATGCAGTAACTTCTGTCTATGGTAAAAATATAGCAACCAGCTCACAAACAGTTTGATACTTTGATGTTATCTCCACAACAAGCTCATTCAAATTTGTATATTAATCCATTCTAGACTAACCCTTATGGTTTCATTCCTCAACAACTCATCTACAAGCATTCAAGGGCTACTTAGGCACGTGAATATGAAGCATATAACATCTCTGAGTTAGACAGTTATATTCATATGGCATGTGTTTTAATGGGTATACATTGCACCTAATCATTAGAAAAGTTACATCTACACCATGCCATAATTCATTTCAAAATAATTTCATAGCTTAAGCTTCAATTTGACCTTGAGCCAGGCATTTATCACTAGGCAATTGAATTGGGGCCATAATCAAACTTGATAGATAAATGGGAAAGTCATAACATGAGCTTGGCTCTTTTCTTCTTCTTTTCTTTCTTGAGCTAGCCTGAAGCTCAAACAACACAATTATAATTTGATAAGCCAGCTCAAATAGGTCAATCAGTTATCATGATGATCTTGAAGAAGGGCTTTAATTCGTCAAAAAAGTTAAAATCATGACATGGTGATGTCCTATTTACAGGAACTGAACTTACTCTCTTGTCTCCTTATCAAAATGCAGAACTTTTACAACGAACCACTCATCCTTATCAGCCTCATCTAGTCTGACTCTAGCTGCTACCTGGAATAACAGTTCACATTAATAAAACTGAACTGCACAAAATATCATCCAAGTGAAAGAACTTGTTTGCCGAAAGAATTAATTAGTTGGATGTGCTAACTCTAATGAAATCATGCATGATTAAAAAATATATCATGATATATGCATACCTGTTCTCCCTTTAAATTAGCACAAGCCTCTAGTTGACTTCGCACATTATTCGAAATCCTTGAAATATCTGAATCAGTCTTCATTCTTTTCCTTTTCGGATCATTGCCTTCTGTAATTTATGAATTGTCAGCCAAATGAACAAAGTATATAATTTCCATAACAACAAGACAAGCATCTCGTTGGAATCAGCCACTAAAACGCATTTTATTGGCTTCATTTTTTATATTCACTAGCAAAGCTGTACGAGTTGATGAAACTTAAATGCTAATTTATGTGCCCTTCTAAAATTATTTGTGAGAAGTTCCTCGCTCATCCTAACAAAAATTCAATGTCATCCACCAAAAATTGATAGCATGCCATGTCCTTTGATGCTGCTATCTATCACAATGAATTCGCTATAGCTAACACAATCGAGGATTAGCAACAGGATTCAAGAGTAATGTTGAGAACTGAAAAACATGCTTCAATCAACTAAGCAAAAGATCTGAGTTATTAGCTCATCATGAAATGCTCAGCATTAAATTTAAGAGTGCTGTTTAAGATGGCTATAGCTTGAAGTTCTTGGTATTTAATTCTCTTTAGAGAACTAAATAGAAATCTAAAGACTACATGTAATGAAAACAACATAACCTTTTTATTAAATGTACAAGTATGCATGAAAATAGTTAAGTTCCTCAACTAAATCAAGAGAATTTCAATATGATACAGACACGGATTCTTTTATCTCAACAATATATTTGGCATATGTGCCTATCTACACTCCAATTTCTTCCCGTCAAGTCCAAATGCATAACTTCACATGACTAGTAGAATATGTATTGGAAAGTAACAATATATAATAAAAATAAATAAAACCCTAAAAACTTAAAACATGAAAGCTTGATTAAAAGGTTACAGATTCATGCCTCCTTATGGATAGTAGAATATGCATTACGAGGTAAATTAAAAACAAACCTAGGCTAGGAACATTTATAAGATGGTTATTATTTTGAAAACAATTTATGTGTATATACACACACACATATATATAAAAGCTTTTTATAACTGAAAACCTAAAAAAGGAAAGATTAATCAAAAGGTTACAGCATTCACTAATGTTCCCATAATATCTTATAGCTCAAAGATTCTAGCACAAACCTAGCCTTCTTCTTAATTGTCCTGGAGGCCCAGAAGGAACCAGATGATCAAGTTGATTTAACAACATGCTGGAAATGCTGCAGCCAAGTACAATAATGAGAATTATATAAGGTGCAAAACATGTTTCTGATTTTTTTTTTTTTTTTTTTTTTTTAAGTAGAAAATATCAATATCATAAAAGCTGTAGAATGGACATACGTTATTTCACTCTCTGACAGGTCTTTCGCAAGAGTATACAAAACTTTCAACCTAGATAATGAATTATCTCCAGGCTTCTCAACCACCTCAGGAGCTGCACCAACATACAAAGAAAGATATAAAAACTAGCTACAGAAGAAAACAGAACTAGATTGTAATCAAGGAAGAATATTGGATCACATATAGTAGTGTACTGCTGGAGACATTGAGATGGTAGTGGTGGAATTCAGTTGCATGGTTGCCAACAATAATAGTGATGTTGGAATAGGTAAATGGTTGAACTTGAGATGATAATAGTGGTGTATGGGGCCAAGATAATAGTAGCAGTGGGTTAGTGATGGTGGCAACAATGGTCTTAAGGGCTAGCAAAAAGATGGTGGAAAGGTTGTTCTAAACTAGAAGTGGAGTAATTGTGTAATAGTTAAGACAGCAGTGACTACAGTGAGAGACAATTATAGTGGTGGCAGTGCTGTTGTCAATTCGCTGCTTTAGGTAAATAATTAACAAGAATCATCATAAATTAAAGTATATAAGTTATGTTAGCTTATTGTTATAATTTATGGAGTTAGATTGGCATCAAACAACCATTTAGTTAGCGGAGGGACTTGGGCAATGCTTGCTTGGATGGAAGGCAGGGAGGGAAAAAGGTGGGTAATGGAAAAGGGAAGGAGAAAAGTGGCTATTCTTTGTGTAATCGGGTGAAGGGGAAGAAGGATGGCAGATTGCATGAAGCCCCTCCCTCCAGGGCCCTCCATTTTCTATCCTCCCAACTTGGAGACAAGGGAAGAACAGACAAGAAAAAGAGTCTGTTTCAGTTGTTAATAACTTTGGAACCAATCACATAAGTTCCTCCAATTCCAATTTTTCCAAGAAAGCCAAACACTTTAAAGGAAGGTACTTCCCTTCCCTTCACCATCTTGCAATCAAACATAGTCAGCAGCAGCTATGAGTTGGGAGATGAGTAACAACATTAGTATGAAAAAATTATCATAATATGCTTAATAAAGTAAGTTCGCGATGTTTGTTAAGAATCTTTTATAGAATTTAATTTTACGGACTTTTATACACAGTTACAGATAAAGGCTAGAGCGCTTCTAGGAAGAAGATTTTTTAGTTGATTGAAGCCTCCATGCTTTATGTCATAGTTCTCTTTAGCTTATTTTAATTAAATAAATTCAGATCCAAAGAAATATTTACATATTCCACAAATATTATCCAAAATCTCTGATGATACCAACACATAGATGCACTGTCGTAACAATTTGTTATGCACATCTTATTTCTGAAATTTTGAGTAATATGTATACACATATTCCTCTCCACATTTCTCAAAAGTAACAAAGCAAATTGTGAAGTTTTCCAGATTAAATATTCCCAAACACATCCTATCTAACTCCCAGCATAGAAGATGATGTCACTTTTTCCTCATGTGACGTATCATACAATATTGACACTTATACTTTTATCTTCGACAGTTAGAAATGAATAATTTCAATCTATAAATTTGTTTAGTATGACTCTACTTTGCCAACTTGAATACATTTTACACATAGAAAAGTCTACAAAAGTTATAGAAAGTTTGATCTACCTAGCACAGTTAATCTATATTGTGTCCCCCCTACACTTCTTTCCTTTCTTTTGAGCTGTATCTATGCCATGTCTCAATTTCCTACATCAACCAATTCAACTAGAGTACCAAACTCATACAGCTTATCTTAATTACTCAGGGTTGGCTGCATGCCACCATTTAGCTTTATTTAGAACCATATAACCTCTTACAATAAACCACGTGAGCTGGGTTCAAAACGTCATGAGACAGTTCGGTCCATCTCCAGCGTGGGTGTTAGAGCATTGAGAGGACCTTTCCCTAGTATGAGAGGACTGGGAAGGACACACCTCTGGTGTACTAGTTATCATGCCCACAGTAAACGGTGAGCAGCCAAGTGCAAAGTGGATAACTGCTGAAAGCATCTGAGAAGTAGGCTTACATTGGCAACATCATGGGAAGTGTTGTTTTCATAGGTATTGTCCGTACAATTGAAGTATAATATAAGACACATACAAATGCATGACAAAGAAGCTAATTTGTAAGAATTAATAGGAACCAAGCGAAGGTGTGGACACAAGATATAGGGCCTCTGATTGTGTAGACCTATAGGCATAGGTGTAAAAAGAAGATGGACCAACCTGTGGTTTCACAGACGGAGCCTACTACTAATTGGACCTACAGACCTAATCCCAGTCATTTAATAATTATGATTTCTTTTATGTAATTTGATGTTTTCTATTCCTATTTGATTTAGGAGGTTAAGTTCTTTTCTTGCAAGTAAAGTAAAGTTATTTTTTATTCCTACCAGGATAATAAGTTTGTTACTCTATTTAAATAATCCAAGGCTTCAGTTTTGTTTTACAACTTGACCAATTGATAAAATTTATCTTGGAATTTTATAATGGTTTGGTGTTAACTCCAGCCAACCCTAGATACTAACTCCTAGAGGTTTGCTCTCTCATACTTGAAGCTGACTCCTAGGTTATCTATCTTTTTATTTTTTGGTGGTTTTTTCCTTTGTCAAATACTTGACTATTACACAAGTTGAAACTGGCATAGGATTTAGCCATTTACAGATATCCCCAAACAATTTATCTTCATTCTATTTTTTAAATTGATGTACTTTCTGGCTCTATTCCTAAACTGAATCAACGGCATGACTTTATTTTTCTTCTCTTTTTTCCATTCAATATTCATTTTTTATAGGTAATAAAAAATTTATTTAAAAAAGGGACTGCTTCATACAAAAACAGGCATGAATGATGAATTGCCTAAAGAATTTCTTATCCAAAAAAAAAAGAAAAAAAAGAATTGCCTAAAGAATTACAAAAAAAATACAAAATTCTATATACAAAGAGATAAAGACTCAATAAACATAGGAATTTAATCTTTATTTGTGAGTCCCAAGCATGCGCCCAATCAAACAAAGTACCAACAATAAGCTAAGATCTGATCCGCCGTATACTCCAAATCCTCAAACGTTCGCTTATTCCGCTCATGCCTATCCAATATGCATATAAGACAACTACCCAATTATTTGACATAAACTTTCCAAAGTTGGCATAGGATGGTTCTGTTTAGAATTCAGGTGAGAAAAAGGAAATTACTAGATTGCTCAAGAGATTAGATTCCTAACTAAGCATTTTTAAACTTTTCTATTACTCTCCTTCGTTCTTTAACAGATCCAAATGGATGCTTATGGAGAAATTATTGCTTCTACATGTACCCATTTATCTTAAGGTCGAGTTGACGTGCATAGATATTTTATTATAATGTTGTACATTACCCTTCCTAACCTAACATAAATAGGTTAAGACTAGTAATACATAAATAGGTTGAGACTAGTAATAAAAGGTAACATATGATGATATAAGTACAATGATATCAAATTTTTTTTTTTTTTTATGACATGGATTCTCACAAAGGCAGTGCCCTTTGGACCCACCCCTTTGGAGTAAACTATGGATACACAACACCACCAACCAGATACAATGATATCATTTATGACAAAGTAATACATCGCTGAAGATAATCATAAGAGGTTCATGTGAAAAGGTGCATCAGTCATTATATGAAATATTGACTGTATACATGCAAATAATCATCAGAGGATCTAACTAGCTGTCTTGCCTTGATGATATATTCTCGATACAACCGATATCCCTATCAAGCATACTCAATAACACAATGACCCCTCTTGTCGTCTTAAATCTACGTTGATTTATCACTTAAGGAAACCCAACAAAGTTAAGCTTCTATAACCCGTAAAGTTAATTTTCTATGAACTCTAATACTCCAAATTAGGCACCTCCACAGTCTTAGAACAAAGCTCAAACTATTAAGTTAAACAACAAAATTTAGCTGAAGTGGAGAGCTCCTCATTGATCACGACCCAGTGACCAATTCCAGGTCCACAATATACACATTTTAAACCCATGATTAAATAATTTCCATCTTGGCTTTCCCAAAAATGAAAACCCAGACAGTAATTTAAACTTTCTCACACTCTCAAATTGATAAAAACCACCCAAACCATCCCTTCATAACATATCCACATTCAATGACACTAAAACCAATTGTCAGCAAAGCTCATGATCAGAAACAAAACCCAGCTAGCATAACTCAAATAGCAGCTAATTTCAACCAAACCCATCTCCAAAAACACAAACTTTAAACATTCAAACACATAAATATAAAAAATCTAAACAAGAACACAAACATTAACTACATTAACACATACCCATTAATCCAAGGTACCAAAAGATAAAGACCGAACCTCAAGTTTCAAATTTTATTTTAATTTTTTTTTTTTAATTTGGATCAATGAGTTAAAAGAAGAAATCTCACTGGCTTGGAGCTTCTTGTGCATCTTGTTGATCTCGACAAGCACCTCCTCCTGTTCTTTCCTTATCCGATCGAGCTCCTTTGAGTTCTCCAAGATTCCAGAAACCTCCGGAGACGACATCGCTTCTTTTCGACAAGTTTGAGAATTTTTAGAACAACAACTTCAGTTGCATCATCTCCAAAGCTCTTCACCTGAAAGTTGAATCCCAAAATAAATAAATAAAAAATAAAAACTAAAAGTACATGTATTACAGACAATTACAGTATTATAGTTGCTGTACTAAATTGGGGTTTGGGAATTAATACTAAGGCAAGGAAAATTTCATATATATTATGAATTTTATCAATAAGATAACAACTTACAAAATTTTGAAAATTCCCATGAAGTAATTGACAATAAAACAGAACAGAAGTGCTTCAAAGTCGGTGCCACCACAACCTCAATGATGACTACGAGGTTGTCTTCATCACCTGGTAGTAAAGAGAGAGTGTGTGTGGACACAATGCGAGAGCAAAGACAGAAAATGGGTAAGAAGGTGATTGATGTAAAAGAGATGATGATAATAACTTCTTTTAATGGCGTGTTTCTTGTAACTTCTGTTTTGTTGCCACGTGTGATATTGTGATTGCCTTGCCTTTTCTTTTCTCTTTTCCTTTTTTGGGGGCTTTGTGTTTTGTTTTTTTCTTTGTTGGTCAATGGGTTTCCCACTAGTATTTGGACATTGGGAGAATGTTTGAATTTCGTGTATTTTGATGAATTTGAAAAATTATTGTTGATAGTATTGTAGATAGAGGTAAAAGTTAGTTGAAATAGTGTAGTGAAACTCATAGATAGTATCAAAAAATGCAATGAGCCTATGAATAGTAGAAAAAATAAACTGAATAGTGAAATAATTTTTATTTATAATACCAATCCAAATGCACACTTAGAGGTCCATTTAGTACGTGTATTTAAACAACAGTTTTAAGTTTTTTTGAAAATTTGTATGGCTAAAAAAGTGTATAAAAATACGTGTAATATTATTTAAAAACTAAAAACATGTGTTTAAACTTGCGTACCAAACAATCCGAGATGTCTATTTTGGTTTTGGACATAAAATATGCCCTGTGTTTAAGTTTAAGTGTCACTTTAATAAAGCAAAAGGCTTTCTCATTTCTAAAATCACAGGTGGAGATCACAAGTGGAGAGGAGGGAAGGGATTCAAAATTAAATTATTAAATTTTTTTATATAATAATAAAATTATTACGCTTTGAGAGTAAAAGGAAAGAAAGTTTGAGGAAATATTAAGCTTAAAAGAGTTTGGAGCATAATAATAAATTATTCCCATGTTTTTTTTTTTTTTTAATTTGAAAAACGAGAAAAAAATTTTCCCATGTTGATAATAAACTACTTCCCTGTTTTTTATGTTAAAAGAAGAAATTATTATAAAATCCTAGTTGAGTTTAGTAGAAGGTGAATTTCAACTCAAGCTTTTCCATTTCAGAGTGGAGGGCAGGGTTTTTGTTCTTATTTTTTTAAAATGAGAATTTATTCTTTTGAATCGTCTCTTAATATTGCTTTCCAGACTAAATCCTAGTTCGACCACTATTATCATTATAAATATATTTTTAATTTGATTTTTTTTGGCAAATTAAAACTAGTTAAAACTCATTGCTTTATAAAAATAAAGTAACCCAACTCTATTTCAATGATTGCCAACCACATAAATCAAATTGGACAAATGCATAAATCCCAAATTAGGATGAATGAAAAATTTTGATATTAAACA
The DNA here is from genome assembly GCF_001633185.2 of Quercus lobata. NCBI lineage: Eukaryota > Viridiplantae > Streptophyta > Magnoliopsida > Fagales > Fagaceae > Quercus > Quercus lobata. Next base: position 32,473,657 of record NC_044908.1, on the reverse strand, counting down.
AAAATAATAATAATAATAATAATAATAATAATAAAAGAAAAAAAAAGTAAAAGACAAAAATGTTATAAGTAATTACCACAGGAGGAGCCATTAGATTGAGTTTAGTAGAAGGTGAATTCCAACACAAGCTTTTCCATTTCAAAGTGGAGGGCAAGGTTTTTGTTCTCATTTTTTTAAGTGAGAATTTATTCCTTTGAATAGTGTCTTAATATTACTTTCCAAACTAAAATCCTAGTTCGACTACTATTATCATTATAAATATATTTTTAATTTGATTTTTTTTTTGGGTAAATTAAAACTAGTTAAAACTCACTATTTTATAAAAATGAAGTAACCCAACTCTATTTCAATGATTGCCAACCACATAAATCAAATTGGACAAACGCATAAATCCCAAATTGGGATGAATGAAAAATTTTGATGTTAACCAAAAATAATAATAATAAAAGAAAAAAATGTTATAAGTAATTACCACAGGAGAAGCCATTAGAGTTGAGTTTAGAAGAAGGTGAATTCCAACACAAGATTTTCCATTTCAAAGTGGAGAGCAGTTTTTTGTTCTCATTTTTTTAAAGTGAGAATTTATTCCTTTGAATCGTGTCTTAATATTGCTTCCCAAACTAAAATCCTAGTTTAACCACTATTATTATTATAAATATATTTTTAATTTGATTTTTTTTTGGCAAATCAAAACTAGTTAAAACTCACTATTTTCTAAAAATAAAGTAACCCAACTCTATTTCAGTGATTGCCAACCACATAAATCAAATTGGATAAATGCACAAATCCCAAATTGGGATAAATGAAAAATTTTGATATTAACCAAAAATAATAATAATAAAAGACAAAAATGTTGAAAGTAGTACAAGTTTAATCATATAAAACTTTCAAGCTTTTTTTTTTTTTGGTGGAGAAATTACAAGCTAATGTAACAATAAATGTGATTTGTGAGCTTCAACTACCTCATAAATAAATATTTGAGTTGTCTCTTTGTGATTGTTAATGCATCAATTTGTAGGTTCAATTGGTAAAACTTGTAGTACCACTAAAATTTAAAAATTAAAAGTCTTTGAGAACACGTATAATGCGTGCAACAAGGCTAGTTTATATATATATATATATATATATATATATATATATATATATAGAGGTAGGTAGTACATGATCAAATCCAGGAGATAATATTTGGACTGTATAACACATTAATATTCCCTCAACGACTTTCCCCTTGAATTTTTGTTTTATTTTATTTTTTAAAATTGCATATGAGGTAAAGAAAGTCATCTAATAAGTGAAGTGATCATCACCCCGTCAGTGTCACTTGATCTCATTATAAATTGCAATTTTCAGAGCATTGCTGCAATGCACTCGAAGTTCATCAGCATTTAATTATTTAATATTTTAGATTTTTAAAAAGGGTTAAGCTTCCGAACTAAATTTTATTTTTATAAATCAGGAAATGCAGTAACAGTTTGAGATTTCCTAGAATGTAGTGTGAGAATCTGCAGTTGAACCCAAAACCATGATGAAACTAAGTTGAACATTCAGCCACCCTGAAAAACCAGGGAGATACTTGTTTTCTCTTTCTTTTTTTTCCTTCCCGGCAGAAGATGGTAATAAAACATTCATAGTAAATTGATCATTTCATACACGATAGACTAAGACATTCTTTAGCTGCAATTGATTAAAATAATCCCATGCTCCCAAGTACCATATAGAAGTTAACACTTAACAGAAGTCATGAGCATCACCAGCAAGGCAGCCACATTATCAAGATTGATCAAAATCCATATGACAAAAAGGCTAAACTATTAAGAACAGATATAAATCAACAGTAAATGTTAATCATCTAAAAACACAATGGGATTGACAACCTTCTAAATATGTTAATAGCAACCTACTTTGTTTTCTTTGGCTTCTTACTATTTTGACTGCTTTGCACTTTTTTCCAGGATGCCTTCTCTCCCTTAGCCTGTTTAGTGGTAGCTTTTTTGTTGTCTTCTTTCAAACTTCATCATCATCACTATTACCATCAGCAACACCACTAATATTATCATCACCACCCTGCACCTCAACCACAGTAAAACACAAAAGAGAAAATGGGTCCTGTTTGAGAATGACATACCCTGACACCAGCATTGATATAATTGAGCCCAAATAGTTCTCAATTTAGGGTCTAAATGGGAGACCCATTTGACAAAAATTGATCCATTCTCTATGTGTTGTAGAATCACCCATAATCCCAGTTAGGTTGCGATCCTATGCTCTGGCACACGATCCCATCTTGACTCTACATCCTGATTAATCCTATAGCAATCCAAATCAATTTAGGAGTGTAGGATCCAGGATCGCAATTTTGATAATCATGTACACAACTAGGGACCATACAATCAATTGTGCAAATTACATAAATCTATCATAAAGGCTGACTATGCAAAACTAACATCCAATCAAGCAAAGTTCTGAGGAAAAATAACTGAGATCAGACACAGTTTTCTCTATATCTTCGAAACTTCAGTTGGTCCTCTCCCTCCACAGACACCACATCAAGCAGTGTGTGGTAGCCATTCACAAATGACCATTCTGGTGATGCCAAAAAAAACCCTAGCCAACAAGCTAACAACTCCACCACAGTCCTCCAAATTAGCCCAACACCTTAGACACACCATAGACCACAATTTTGTAGCAATAGGACAGTGAAATAATAAATGGTCTAATGATTCACCATTGCGTTTACATATATAAAACCAATCCAAAAGCCACACACTCTTTCTTTGTAAATTGTCAATCATCAGAAATTTCCCCAATGTTGCAGTCCTAACAAAGAAAGCAACTTTGGAAGTTATCTTTGTTATCCATATGCTTTTCCAAGGAAAATATTGGTTGCTATTATAAAGTAAAACCCGATATTAACCACTTACAATAAATCTCTTTTTCTGATCTAGTCTCTAGCACAATTTATCTTCCCCACTTTTACAAATGCCCCATAGATCATATCCATGCAATTCAACAAAGATTCCCAACTCCCAATCCTGCACAACCTGCATGAAATTCATATCCTAATGTAGGACTCCATTAGTGAGTTTCATAAGATCTACCACACTTGCCCACTTGTCACAGCAAATCCTGAATAACTCAAGAAAGCACATAGCAAAAGGGTTTTCCCCACAGCATAGATCTTGCCAAAACTTTTCTCTAGAATTATCCCGTCTTATACTAGAGATAGCTTGATAGAGTAGGCCAACCCTTTCTAACATACTTCCATAAATCACCCCAAGGGAACTGAACACTGAGTTGGAACACCAGCCCCCCACTCGCAACTATACTTCACTTTTATCACTCTTTGCCACAGTGCATCCTTCTCAAGCCCAAACTTCCACAGCCACTTCCCCAATAATAATTTATTAAAGCACCTCAAACCCCTAATAGCCTAACCACCAGAGGGAAGAGGGGCACAAACTGGAGCCTAATTAACTAGATGAAATTTGGTCTCATTCCCCAAAGGGATAATTTTTTATTTTATATATTTATTTTTCTACAACAAAAGCATTACTTTCAAGTCTATAACAAAGGGAGAGAAAACACAAGATAATAACGGATTCATTTACACAAATACAAAAACATCAAAAATGACTTGTCAATATGAATTAAAAAAAGATGAAGGCCAACTAGAACTTATTGGTTTTCAATGTTCACCCATCGAGTAAAACTAAGCTCTCCACAAAATTAGCAGTATAAATCACATCTGTGCTTGATAGAATTGTAAGAGTTTCCGCTTTTGAACTCTGAGGGACAAGAGAGACAATTCGGTCCCTCATAGGGCTTGAACCCTTAATAAGAAGTTCACCATTAACGGTGCATCCAAGCAAACTTTCACGTCCATCCATTGCCATTGATACACATATTCGAGTCCAACACACCAAACTCCTTTATCACCCATATGAAGCAAGTACCACTCCGGCTATCAGCAAGACTGAAACCAATGAAAGCTAGTGATCCCTTTAACACTGCAAGACATTCAGAATGTTTTTTGCGTAAATTTCTTTCAGGCAGCTTTATCTGATGAAATTTCTCATCATCAACGTTAAAGGACAAAATGAATCTGCGGCTATCCTCCTCCATGTTCCCCACAGCCTTGAATTTACGGCTATCCTCCTCCATGTCCCCCACAGCCTCCACCTCAGTGCCCACGTCCCCTTCAAAACATACTAAAGAGTGCAAATCTCCATTGAAAAAAAAAAAACAGGGTGATGGATATATAGAAGTAACAGATGTCCCATATGAATCCATAGGTATTTCAATCTTTCTCCACAAACTCGTACTCAACGAATAAACCTGGGCCTCAGCCGGGCATCCTTCAAAGCTATCAAATCTAAGAATCTTCAAGTCATTGTTTTTGGAGTCAGAGGCAAGTCCAAGAGTGACATGAGTGAAATTAGCAACCAAAAAGTGGTCAAGCAAGGTACAAGCAGGAACCATGTTTAACTTTCTAATGCTTGGGTTCCACGAATATATTTTTGCAATTAGGAGAAGTCATATTATCAGCAAGACAAAGGGAGAAATTATAGAAGCGAACCATGTTGTTAGAACAACCAAAAGAAGGGATTTCAAGTCTAGAAACATCGATCAAAGTGTGGTTGCTATTGTAAACATCCATACACATTTCTTTTTTGGATTTAATTTAACCCCAAATGAACGATGTTGTACATGTTCAAGCTTAACTCGTCCGGAAAAGTCAAAAACTCAAACTTGCCTTGAACTTGTAATAAGTCTAAAAATAGTGTTTGAGCTTGAGCTCATGGGAAAGTTAAAAAGCTTGAGCTTAGCTTGGCTTGGTTTAGCTTAATTAATTAGTCAAGCCATGCTCAAGCTTAATATCAAGTTTAAACTCGAGCTTAGGTCAAGGTTTTGAGCTTGAAATCTAAAAAAATTACATTATCAAATGTTTAAATCTCTAAAATTAAGAAGAATGTTAATGTGTATTAGGGTATGTGAGCTTTAGGCCTACCTTGTTTACTTGTATAATACACTTACTTGTACTGCACACTCTGCCTCCTATACAAAGACAATTATGTATATTTTATTACTTGAGAAATACAATACAATCATTCAGTATTTCTAACACGGTATCAGAGCCATTGCTCTAACTTTCTTGTGTCTTGTAGTCTTATCTTTGTTGGTGTTTTCTGCTGCCTCGAATTCTTTGGCCAGTAAACCTTTTTCGTGCCCTCTTCTGACTGCTCCACCGCTGTTAGAGGTGCTCAAGGTTGAATCCTCACTGCAAGAAGCTCGATCACCGCCACAAAGATCACTGCCTTCGTCGGATCTTCCACAAAGGACCTCTGATTAGGACATAAGACATATCATCATGTAGATTTTCAACCTATCTACACAATGCCATCGGAATCATCACCATCTGACCTTCCACGCGCTGCCATGCACTGGTCAAATATTCGGCAGTTTGTTCCACGCGCTTCACGCGCTGTTTGTATTGCTCCGATCATCTCACTGCCGCCGTCATCTGAATTGTCCTTCTTCGATCTACATTACCGACAAAGAATTGGCCTCATCGGACTTCCCACGCGCCGTTGAAGTATTCTGCAAGTTTCTTATGCGTCTCACGCGCTACACGCGCCGCCGTCCTTGATGCTGCTGACGTCATTTGTGACGTCACTCTGCCATGTTAGCCCTAGCTGACATCATCGTCCAAGTTGCTACTGATGTCATCTTCTCTTCTGTTGACGTCATCGCCAATCAGCTTGTTGACGTCATCTGTTGACTTTGACCTAGTATGATCGTTGACTTTTTGGCAGAGTTGACTTTTTTGCAGTTTAGGTGCTCTTTACCCAGTTTTTTTGTGTAGATTTCATTTTTGCAGTCCGTTTTTGCATATTGTGCTTCTAAATGAAGAATAAGGACAAGTCTTCTTGTTGTTGCTATAATCATCGCTGACAATCTAGCAACTATTTTTGCAATTTTTGCAAATGTTTTGGCCACAATATTGAGACTTGCTATCATCGCAATAAATTAGTTGTTTCAATTTCTGCTGCTACTGTTGCTACCACTGAGAGTGTCTAACCAATGGCTCCCATCTCTGCACAGTCTAAGTCTTCAGGACGCACTTTCACCATATCCACAGATGACCTTAAAAATATCATCGTCAATGTCATTCGTATGGTTGGTAATGTATCTTATTCCTCTTCTCTCTCAGCTTTATATAGTATGTCTCCTTCATCTTGGCTTATGGATTCTGCTTGGCTTATGGATTCTGCTTGTTGCAATCACATGACTCCTCATTCGTCTTTATTTTCTGAACTCAAACCTGCACCACACCCTCTTAATATTCACACAACAAATGGTTCCACAATGTTTGGTCATAATATAGGTTCCGTTTCGACTTCCAATCTCTCGGTTCCTGGTGTCTTTAATGTTCCTGATTTTTATTTTCTGTGGGACAATTAGCTGAGTTAGGTTATCGCACTATCTTTGATTATACTGAGTGTATTGTGTAGGATCCAAGGATGGGACAGGAGCTTGGGACTGGTCATAGAGTTGGGCGTATATTTCCCGTGGACAACCTTTGTCCTCCACTTGTTGCTCTTGTTTCTGTTGCTGCAGCTACTACAACTTCTTCTACTCCTTCCCTTGCACTTTGACATGCTCGACTTGGTCACGCATCTTCCTCTTGGGTTCAACAATTGGCTTCTAGAGGTTTGTTAGGTTCAGTGTCTACAGAAAATTTTAATTGTATTTCATGTCAGTTAGGAAAACAACTAACTTTGCCTTTCAATACTAGTGAATCAATATCCACTGATATCTTTGACCTTATTCATTCTGATGTTTAGGAGCCTTCCTCTGTCTCTAGTATTGGTGGGTCTTGATATTTTGTTGTCTTTGTTGATGATTACTCTCGCTATAGCTGAATTTTTAATATGAAACATCGTTTTAAGTTATTGTAAGTATATTCTAATTTTGCAAAAATGGTTGAAACTCAGTTTTCCAAACGTATCAAAATTTTTCAATCTAATAATGCTCTTGAATATACTCAATATGCTTTCCAAGCTATCTTGCATTCCTATGGCACTGTTCATCAACTAACTTGTCCAGACACTTCTCAGCAAAATGATAGAGTCGAATGAAAACTTCGACATATTCTTGACACTGTTCGTGCAATTCTTCTCTTTGCCAAAGTTCCTGCTCCTTTTTGGGGCAAAGCTGCTCTTCATGTTGTTCATACTATTAATCGCATTTCAAGTCCTGTTATTCAAAATCAAACTCCATATGAGTGCCTTTTTGGGTCCTCTCCAGAATATCACCTCCTTCGCTCCTTTGGTTCTGCTTGTTTCGTTCTTCTTCAGCCATATGAGCATAACAAACTTGAGCCTCGGTCAAGACTTTATTGTTTTCTTCGCTATGGCGAAACTCAAAATGGGTATCAGTGTTATAATCCTGTCTCTCATCATCTTCGTATCTCCTGCAATGTTGTCTTTTGGGAACATCCCTCCTTTGTCGAGCTCTCTCACTTCCGTGCCTCCCTATCTTCCTCCTCTGTTTTAGATCTTGTTCCAGATGAGGCACATATTTCTTCTGTAGTTGCTCCTGATCCTTCTGTAACTACTTTTGATCCTCTTGTAGTTGCTCTTGATTCTCCTATAGACTTCTCTGTCCAACCACTAGATATCTTTGATCCCTTTCCTAGTTCACCCTTTAATGAACAGGTGGAAGATGCATAGGTTGAAGATGAGCTATCCAACCCTAAGCTTGGGTCCCTTGTTCCTACTCTGTCTGAAGATCTTGCACAAGACATTCCACCTTGTCACTCAACTCGGGTAAGATCCATTCCTACACATTTACTTGATTATCATTGTTACACTGCCCTTGCTACACTACACGAGCCTCACACCTATCGTGAGGCTTCCATTGACCCTTTATGGTAGATTGCAATGAAAGAGGAACTTGATGCATTATCTAAAAATCATACTTAGGATTTGGTGACTCTCCCCCCTGGGAAATTTGTGGTTGGTTGTAAGTGGATTTACAAGATTAAGACTCGCTCTGATGGGTCCATTGAGTGCTACAAAGCTCATCTTGTTACAAAAGGTTTTATATAGGAGTATGAGATTGATTATGAAGAGATCTTTGCTCTGGTTGTTTGTATTTCATCTGTTCGTGCCCTCTTAGCTGTTGCTGCTACTAGTAAATGGGACATTTTTCAGATGGATGTCAAAAATGCATTCCTTAATGGGGATTTAAGTGAAGAAGTTTATATGCAACCTCCTCTTGGTCTTTCTGTTGATTTAAACAAGTTTTGTCACATTCAATGTGCACTTTATGGCCTTAAACAAGCTCCACGAGGTTGGTTTGCCAAATTCAGCTCTACCATCTCTCGCTTGGGTTACATGGCCAGTTATTATGATTCTGCCTTATTTTTTCGTCGCACTGATAAAGACACTATTTTACTTCTCCTGTATGTGGATAATATGATCATAATTTGTGATGACCTTGGTGGCATTCAAGAACTCAAGGATTTTCTCAGTCAGCAGTTTCAGATGAAAGATCTTGGATATCTCAGCTACTTCTTGGGTCTTAAAATCACTCATTCTATAGATGAACTTTATATTATTCAAGCCAAGTATGCCTTTGAACTCTTGTCTCGATCTAGACTCACTGATAGCAAGATTGTTGATACTCCAGTTGAATTTAATGCACATCTGACTCCGTCAGAGGGGAAACCATTGTCTAATTCCTCTCTTTACAGACGCTTGGTTGGCAGCCTAGTTTATCTCACTGTCACTCGTCTAGACATTTCCTATGCTGTTCACCAGGTGAGCCAATATCTGTCTGCTCCACGATCGACTCACTATGTTGCTATTCTATGCATTCTTCAATACCTAAAGGGCATTCTCTTCCATGGTCTTTTCTACTTTACTTAGTCTCCTCTTGTTCTTGGTGCATTTTATGATGCTGATTGGGCAGGAGATCCCACTAATCATAGGTCCACCACTGGTTATTGCTTTCTTCTTGGTTCTTCTCTGATTTCTTGGCGAAGCAAGAAATAAACTCATGTGGTCCGCTTCAGTACTAAAGCAGAATATCGTGTCCTTGCTGATACCGCATCTGAGCTCCTTTGGCTACGGTAGCTTCTTAAAGACTTAGGTGTGTCCACATCCTCTGCTACTTCTCTTTATTATGACAACCAGAGTGCTATTTATATTGCTCACAATGATGTCTTCCATGAACAGACTAAACACATGGAGATCGATTGTCATTTTATCCGTTATCATCTTGTCCATGGAGCTCTCAAGCTGATCTTAGTCTCCTTTAAAGATTAACTTGCAGATATCTTCACCAAGTCCCATCCTAAGGGATGTTTTCGTACTTTGGTTGACAACTTCAAGTTGGTTTCACATCCACCTTGAGTTTAGAGGGGCTGTTAATGTGTATTAGGGTATGTGGGCTTTAAGCCCACCTTGTTTACTTGTATAGCACACTTACTTACACTGCACACTCTGCCTCTTATATAAAGACAATTATATATATTCTATTACTTGAGAAATACAATACAATTATTCAGTATTTCTACTAAGAAAAAAAATTGTATATCCGGGCAAGGGAAAGTGTAGTGCACTTGGTGCAAATGGCTTTCTTTTTTTATGATATATCAATCAAAGTGGAGGGCCCTACCTATGTAGTGATTCTATCAATCATGTATGTAAGGGGTGAGGGGGTCGGTCAACTTGATGCGGGAGAGGCATGAGTGCAGTTCGATCTTGTGGTATATTCGTTTATAGTGAGTAGGGCTTCTTTCTCGTTGATCAATTTGCCTCCGCTCTATTGAAGGGTCTCCATTCCTACAACGATTTTGTCAACTGAAAAAATAAGGAAAGACATGACACACAAACACTGGGTTACTCTATCATGATGATATGCCTAGAAAAGAGGTAGAAAAAAAGGAACTAATAAGGTTTTGGAATGAGTTTTTCACTTATTTCTTGCAAAATACTAACAAGAGTGGACAATAGGGTAAGACTAACTCTGTTAAGTATAAGGAAACAGTCTTCGATATTTTGGTCCTACTTATGAGTAGTCATTATTCAAATTAAAAATTTATATAATTAAATTAATTTATTCATCATTTCTTGTCTACTACTATTCAAAATACAATTTTTACATTCATGTTATACGGTAAAGAACTAAAAAAAAAAAAACTTGTTTGTAACTATTATGAATGAGAAAATACTAACATTTTTTATAACTTTATTTTAGATAATTGCTGGAAAAGGATCATATGTTGCCTGCTTAATTAACTAATTTTTTTTTTAAAAAATGTAACTATAGTCTAAAATGGTTCTTGGTCAGTTTAGAGGGAAGGAAAAAAATTAAGGTAATGGGCAATGGTCCCATGTTGGTCATGTCATTATTAAGATATGTGTAATGAGTATATTTAGTTAACATATATAAAATTATAAATGAGTATATACTTGAATTATTTTGTATCAAGCCTAATAGCTCACGAGCTTGTTTGTGAACAAATTTTTTTACTTGGGCTTGACTTGTTTATTAAATGAGCCTAAAACTAAGGCTCAAGCTTGACTTATTTATAAACAAATAAATATGAACGAGCTTTCGCTCGAGCCGAGCTTGAGTTGTTCATGATCTGCTTGGTTCATTTACAGCCCTACATATATAGAAAATAACCAATGTTGTTTTTGTTGTTATTGGATAGTGATATAGCTTGGTTGAGATTTGTGGTAATGAAATTGGGGTTGGTGATGATGGAGTTAAAAGATTTAGAAACACACTTGAATTGGATTAAGGATTTCAATGGTAGCCCAATTAGGATGTTGTTTGGGACATGCTCCTGGGACAACAATATTTTCTTTTCCATTTTCACAAATTTAGACATTATTGATCACAGAGTTGGGTTTCTGAATTCTCATCTAGGTTTTGACTTGTGTGAAAGACGATACAAGAAACTGAGAAAGTCAACTGTATGCTGATGCCTATATATAGATACACATGGTATTGAGTACCACCAGGCTACATGGCCCAGTGGTGGAATTTGGTTTATTTGTGTTAAATGTTATGTTAAATTTTAATTTAATTAGTTTATTTAGTACTAGTATGGAATTTTAGTCCTAATCTTTATTAACACAATCACTTTTTTTTTTAATTGTTATTGTTACAAGGATAGAATTTGTAGCTATCTGAATTTTGGGCTATACATGAACCACTAACAAATGAATTAAGGTTTGAGTCGTCGTGGTCCAAATCTTAAGTTTTCATTTTATAAATAAAAAAATAAAAAATAAAAATGTGATTGGGTTCAATTTAAGTGAGGGCCTTCTTTTTTAAGGACTTGGTGAATGCTTATGAAGAAATATATGAGTATTGGTTGATGTGACTTAAAAAAAATATTCTGTACTTAACATTTTTTTTTTTTTTTGTTGAAGTTTTTATCCATTTTCCTTTTTTTCATGTTTTTCTCTTACCCTCCTTTTCATTTTCCCTTTGAATTTTTTTGGGAAACAAATACACACAAAACTTAGATGAAAAATATGATTTAGCATCTTGATTTTCACCATTTTCTTGGCGTTCAAATGGAAACCTAACAAGAAACTATGAAATCCAACAACAAACCCACTCAAAAATTGACCTAAAACCCATTATCTATACTACTATTTAAGAGGCTTTCCTTATTTGAATTCCTCAATTTTGATGCCTAAAATACCCTCATCAGACCCACTTACAAGTTTTCAACTAACAGAGATAAATATGTAAATTAAAACACCTACACTTTAAGACCCACAAACTCACGCATGTACTCAAAGACTCTTCTATTTTTTGGGTAAAGGTTAATTTAGAGCATCCAATATAATTTGGGATCACTACATTTTCCAATCACAAAAAAAAAAAAAAAAAAAAAAAAAAAAAAATTCTAGGAGTGTGATGAGTATTATATGTGGTGAAATAATTTTTCATCATACTCTTAGGTTTTATTTTATTTTATTTTATTTTTTTATTTTTTGTGGTTGAAAACTGTAGTAATCCGGTCCAAATAGGGGAAGCTCCTTATAGCATTCACATCAAGAATTTTAAAAATATTAGCATTTAGCATCTCAAAAAGTCACTTTATAATATTTAGCATCTCACTTTATAATACACTCAACATCAAAACTTTTTTTTTTTTTTACAACTTCATTTAAATATTATTTTTTATTCTTTTTTTGTTTTTATTTTTTCATCCTCTCTCCCTCTTGGTCTCACTATCTCTCTCTGTCTCTCTTGGGTCTCAACCTAGCAATCTTACCCACCACTAGCCACCAACCACTACAATTCCAATGGCCACCACAACGATCAGAGATCCACGCCAATGAGACTGACATCGATCAAGTCGATGACCCATGCCGATTAAGTCGACGATCCACACTGGTCAAGTCAAGGATCCACGAACCTAGCCCCATGAACCCAGACCCACAAACCCAGACCCACAAAATCAAGTCACCCCACTGGACCACAACCATCAGACCACGACCCACGACCATCGCTGGACCACAACCATCGGGAGAGAGAAGAGAGAAGAGAGAAGTGAGAAGTGAGAGAGGAAAGAGAAGAGAAAAATGAGAGTTGGTGAGAATATAAATTTTTTTTTACAATCTAGCTATAGTGAGCTATTATTGATAACAGCTCATTGTACCTTGGTGCTAAATTTTTTAAGATCTAGCATGTTTGATGGAAGTGTGTTTTTATCATTTGAGGTGTTAAAAATGCTAAAAAATTGTATTTAGAATTTTTAGCACCTTTAATAAGAATGCTTTTAAATAATAGTATAGAGTAATAATTTAATAGTATTAATTTAAATATTGATGACATCATAAAATCTAAATCCCTCATATTTAAAAAAAAAAAAAAAACTGTTACTATTTTAAGAAATTTATAGTGGAGTTACGTTTGGAACCAATAAATGATTGCATTGTCCTTCCTACTAGGCATAAATTTGAGGCCCACTTAAAGGATTTCCATTGTTTCACACATATGAGCATGACTGATTAATTTTCGAAATTATTTGAGATAGATTTGTTCAGGGATCTTCCGTTGAGACCCAAAGAGCAATCAATAAACTTGTAGAGAAGAACACTGAGGAAATTTCATAACAGCAATAATGGGATATATTCCACATTTGTTAGGGAAACAAAATTTGGGGCATAAAGAATATGAAGAAAAAATATTGATGCAAGTAAGAAAATCAAGAATCAGTTCAGTCATTTCATTTGGTAAATTCCTTTCTGGTAGAACAAGAGACCTTGGGCCAAAACTGTTTGACTGTGTTACAAGAAAAATTCAGAATTCTTGTATGTTTTGCTGTGCATAAAAAATATCTTAGTGGGCAATTATGATAGAAAATTGGGAAAAGGAAAATGTTGCCACTAACGCTAAGATTAGTGACAATAACAATAACAACTAGTAATAACTTATTATTTAGGATTTATTATAAAAATATTATAGAAATATTGTAGACAAATCATTTTTTAAAGGAAAAGGATGCAATGTAGTAATATTTCATTCGGTGTTTTTTTTTATAGATAAATGCCCTAGTATTTTGAAGAGTGGTTAGGTTTGATGTCCATCGCTTCAGTTTGCAAAAGGAAAGTTGACTTCATGATTCCGAGACTTTAATCTAGTACCTTTAGCGTGACGCAATCTGTCAGGCTTTCTTTGATCATGTAACTGAAGACATTAGACAGCACAAGTCAATATGTTAGTTTTTGATTCCAAACATGATTTATTATAACTAGTCGGTAACATCGCACAGAAAAGCTATTAATAACTCCCTAATATGAAAAAAAAAAAAAAATTCAATATCATGGTATAAATTATATACCAAACCAATAATATCTATTACATACAATGAGATATCATGAGATCATATTTAGAAAATATATAACTTATATAAGTTCACTCCAATACAATACAATTAATTACACAAATATAGTTGATTCCATACTCGTTCAATCAAATATCTTTCATAAATTACATTAATTGTTCTTGATGTCCAAGATATATCTAAATTCTAACATTGCTAGTAAACAAAGATGCTAGACCTCAATGGGATTGAAAAGGCAACATAATGCCAATTTACATAATTTCTGAAATCATTATTTCCACTATTAAGAGAGAGAGAGAGAGAGAGAGGTGGCTGTTGTATTGCATCTCTTAAGAAGAATCTACTGTGTACATTTTTTTTTATTATATGTAATTGACAAATAACAAAATAGATGTACACATTTAGAGTATACGCATTTTTGAGATTAAAAGTAAAGGAAAATAAGAAAATGAACCCAACTAAAGTTTTTTGCTCTCCCTCTTGATGTTGACTTTTCCAACATCTTCCAAAATCAAATTTATGTACTCCTCAAAGCCTTGTAAGACATAAAAATTAATATTTGACCAAATTTACATGTATTTTAAAAACAAGTACATGGAAACAAACCAAATTTTAAAAACAGGTACATGGAAACAAAACACAATTAGTGAAAACAGAAAATGCTCTAAACCACAAACTATATTTTTGAAACCGATTTGAATTTCAAATGAGTAATTACAAAAGCATCATTATGTAGATTTTCAATTTTCCTTTGTTTTTATATGTCTTTAGTACCAACTTGCATCCGTATGTAGCTTTTCAACTTTCCTTTGTTTTAATGTCTTTAGTACCAACCTTCACTTTCTCAAAAAAAAAAAAAAAAAAAAGTACCAACCTTCATGACTCTTTTACAATTTTTTGCTATATATATAACCAAACTTAGTCATTGATAACATATCATTGATATGCAATTTACTTGTTGCATTATATAACAAAAAAAAAAAAAAAAACATTAAAAACAGTGACTATAATAAAACTAATGGAACTACTAAATACTTTTCTTAATAGGAATTGTTAGTCATGTCATCTAGCTAAAACTTCCATTTAAATTATCATCTCCAATCACCCTTTGAAATCTCATGGCTGCCTTTGCTTCTTGCCAAGTAGGATGGCACAAATTCATTATCCCAACTACATCCGTATGAAGACACACAGTAAACAAAAGCAAACATACAAAACATGTAATCTTCCATGTAGTTGTTTAATTTCTCTAAACAAATGCCAAGTTAATGTTAATGTCTCAAATTCAATTAGTAAACACTATGATACACACCTATTCCAAACTTAAACACGCAACCAATTCTACCAATACATGTAACCCTGCATAACTCATGTTTGTGTCCATAACTCACAACTTTCTTGGCCCTAAAATATGCTTCCACCATTACCATGTATTTCCAAATAAGTTCTCACACAACTTGTTGGCTTACTAATTAGCAATTAGCTATTTGCATATATCATCGAATACTTTCAACCTAGTAACAATGATAACAAAAATCGTAAGAAATCCTACCTAATTATGCTGCTATTTGAGGGAGTACAAATAGACATAGATCTTGTGTGACTTCTATGGAGAACTTCTCTGCTAAAGTGCTAGCATTCTTCAAAATGGGCTTCCAAATTTTTAGATGTGTATGTAACATGAATGTTACTCTAAATAGGTGAGTAAACAAAGCATCATAAACAATAAACTATACACAAAGTACATACGATATAGAAAACTAACCATGGCATCGAGATTGGCCTCAATCCTAAATTCAAATCTACCACAAACATCACTACTAGATATTTTTCACAACAAAAGTTTCAAATTGAAAGCTTTAAAGGTCTAATGGAAGAACAAATTTTTTCAATTTTTTTATTTATTATAAAAAAGAAGAAAGCGGTACCAATTTAACAGGATATATCACTAGTAATTTGGAAAGCAAAAAATAACAAATTATAGTTCACTAACTCATTTATCCTAAAATTTTCAAACACATGCTAACAAATAGATATTGATATAAAATATTCACCTTGTAACATAACTTAATAAGTCTCAAACACACATCGGTAATAGCTTTAAATGAATTTGTCATAGTTGTACTTAAGCTATGGCTCAAGCAATAAGTGGCAGCAAATATCATTTCATAAAAAACTATTCTCTTCTTGTCTAATAATGTTTAGGAGGGTTCTTGCCTTGAATTCAACTAAATTCTCTCAATTCCATTAGTCACAGCGTAGACCATGTTGGCATGAAAAGAAACAAAAAATAATCCAAACAACAATAGAGGACTTTCACAGAATAGACATAAACTTTTAACCAAGCATAAATCAATTGCACTCAATTTTCATGGAGTATGAAATGTAAATATTTTGTACTCTAAATGACACAATGGATTATGCACAGTGTCCTTGCCTAATCATATCAAAATATGCCCCAAAGATCCAAAAGCCAAGATAGTATTTAAATTTAAAACTTTCACCCTTGACCATAACGCGCTTGCCTTATAAATCAATTTGCTTTATTCAAATGAAAATCCCAAGTAAACATAAAGCACAATCTTGTAGTCGTTTGATTTAGAAAGCATTTATTCTATTGCAATGATCATTATAACTTATTCAACAGATTTTAACACCTTTAAATTTAAAGCAACAAAATTAAACAGCAATTAATTTGCATTTGTCAAATGACTACACTACAACATTCAATCTTCAACTACAGAACAGTGATCAAGGATAAACCATCTAAAACTAAGAAACAAAGCAAAAACCATTTAAAAAAGAAAAAGAAAAAAGAAAAAACTAAAACACATAGGTCTGCCACCATACCCTAACCCAAATTCCTTTATCAACACAGAATCCTCCAATCTAAGCATGCTCACCATCAAAGATTCCCACACATTTGAGGGGAGACTATCAAACCAACACCAAAAAACCCTTTCAATTATATCTCTACCTTTTAATTAACCCAAAATAACAAAAACTAAATAACATTTGACACAAATTTTTGTTGTTAACATCTTCTGTCAGTAGGTCTCCATGGCAATATAAAATCTCTCAATATTAATATGTTGACAAACTGTGGAAAATATATTGAAACCATTATCAATGGTAGTTGTTTCACTTTGTAAACAGTTGACATACACTCAAGTTAGCTTGATATCATGGCTTCCATCATAAACTATAATAACCACTACTTGCTGGGGGAAAAAAAAAAAAAAAAACCATGGCTTAAAGCCCTATTTTTTTTAATATGATTTTTAAATTTCAAAAGTGGTGTTTCCCCCAACTACCCAACACTATCATTACATCCCATGGGGAATTCCATTAAGTTAAAGAAATATTTTTGCAATCCTACCAAGAAAATTAAAATGCTCCCTGTCAGCAGAACAATTAACAACGATAAGAATCCAAGTTTCAACCAACATAAACTTTAGGAAACTTGCATCAAATACCAATAGGTGTATTATTCTAACAAAAAGTCACATATCCAAGTCCAAAAATTTATTATAGCCGTCAATAGCAACCCAAAGATAAGAAAAGAGACACACCTATTAAATTGGGCTATAATGAAATAGAATAACATAACAAGTTATTAATAAAGAGACACACCTATAGCCGTCAGTATTAACAATGAAACAGAATAACAGCTCTAAAATCCCAGATGGATTTTCTCGCGGGCAATAATTGAAATTAATAAGACCCACTACGGGCTCTAAACCCATCAATCTAAGCTAATCATTCAAAAGAAACACTCCAAAATGAAACCCTAAATCATATTTAACAAACCAAATTATAGAACAAAACAAAAAACTTATTGGTAATGTTTGCGGAGAGAATCTGGTCTGATGGTAAAGTCTCAAAATCAAAAACTTTTTGCCACTAAAGGAGTGGGTGGCTGGCATGCGTGGACGATAGTTTAGGGGTTTGAAGGTAGAGAAGGCAAAAAGATTGGAGGCAGGGGAATGTGTATGTAGAGAGAGGCATGGAGGAAATTGTGTGTTTGAAGATGGAGATGGGACTGCGTGAAGAAGAAGAGAGGGAGTTTGATGAGTCTGTGTTTATTGCGTTTGCGCTTAAGAGGGAGAGTGTTTTTTTTTTTAATTGGGTTTTGGTTTTGGGGAGAAGGAAATTTACGGTTTTTTAGGCTTTGAGCTATTTTTTTGGCTGAAATTTTTGGGTTTTTTTTTTTTTTTTTTTTTTTTTAAGTCTTTATTTATTTATTTTTTTAATATTGTGTTGATGTGAAAAATTGTGGAAGTTTCAAAAATTTCGGTTATATATATATATATATTGATTAAATCATTGATGTATATATAATAAAAATTGTGTTAATAGTGATCCCAAGTAAAAGTAATGTTACTCTAATCGTAACAAATCATATCAATATTTTCAAAAAATGTTGTGTTTTTAACACTAGTTAAAAGACCACTGCGAATCATTGGTGTAATGGTCACTCGATAAGTATAAGTGCTTATGGGGTGTTGGGGCTAAAAGTCGATGTTTAAATCTCTACGAGTGAGCTTCACACACATATATACTTAGATTAAGCTAGAGTAGAATTTCTATTTTGTATTTAAATTAAAAAAAAAAGGCTAGTTAAAAGAAAAAGTCAAGATAGTAAAGCAAAGACTAGAAGCTAAAAAAAAATAACAAATAAATTTTTTAATTATTAATTTATGAAAATATTTATTTTTATTATGTGAAAATATGTGAAAAAAAATCCTGCCTTTTTATTTTATCAAATTGGTTGACCCCACATGTTTGGTATCTATTCCTAAATTAATGGATTATTATTATTATTATTGTAAGGACTAGATTTGTACTTCAGCCCACCAAGAACAATGGATGATAGCCCAATAAGTCCAAAACAATATATTTGTAAGAGAGTGAGTCTTTCAATGGAAGAACTCAACAAGTTAAATATTGGTCATAGTTGATAGGGTTTAAGCCAATAAGATTAAAAGTACAAATTGATAGAAATAACGCTCCTCGGTCGTGTCCAAGGATGAGATGTTCTTGTATTAACTTAAGATTAACTAAATACAATGTGTTCTTCTTCTTTTTCTTCCTTCTTAGATTACATAGCCCATTTTTTATGGTGGCTTTTCCCTTATATAGTCCTTCACCTCTCCATCCCAACCTTCCATCTGTTGATTTTGTAGGTAATCCCTTTGATGCTTGTCCCATCAGGACCTCCTAGAATTTTTATGAGTAGCTGTGTACTGTGTAAGGTTGAATTTAATCAACCATGTGTTGGCTTTATTCCATGACAAATTTGCTTGTAATATAGCACTTAGAAACCTTGTATTTAGGTGGGAATCATGTAAGGGTAGCGTGTGAGAGAGTGTGAAGAAATGCTCAAGACAGTGCAGTGAAGCAGAGACTCGCGGCTAGGGCTCGCGGGTGGCTCGCGGCTTGCAAGCCGCCAAAAGTTGCTCACGTGCAGAGCATGCAGGGGAGCTGAACAGTCACGCCACCTGGAGCACTACACGACAAAAATCCAGACTGGCCATTAAGTTAGCTCGCGACTTAAACTCGCGACTCAGTCAAGTCGCGAGGTCAAGTCGCCAGCCAGCCCTGTTTTTGGAAAAACTGACTCTTCGTATTTCATTCTCACACCAGTATAAATACCCCTCATTCCCACAAGATATGTGTGGCTATTCAGAAAGAAAAACCCTAAGAGAGGTTTCTTCAAAACACCCACCCAATTAGAGAGAGCTACTCATTCTTAGAGAGAAATCTTTGTAGTCTCTTCTCATTCCCTCTCTCATTGTCATATGTATTGAGAGGAGATTTCTATCCAAACACTACCCACACCCATTTAGAGTGTTGAGTGTTCTTGGAGTTTTGGGAAGCATTGGAAGATGCCAAGGATGGCGGATGCTATGGTTTAGTAGCGGAATCCGGTAAGCTAGAAAAGAAAAAGGTTCGGCGCAACCTCGTTGGAGCAAGAAGCTTGGAGGGCTTAGGTACATCGGGTAGATTAGGCTTGGAGGGTCTATTGCTGTTCATGTATCCCAACTACATTTTCTAGTGGATTATTGACCGCTTGGAGGGCGGCGGAGAGGTTTTACGTCGAGGGCTTCGGTTTCCTCTTCGATAACACATCGTGTGTTGTCCTTGTGTTTGCATCTCTCTTCCCTTTATCTTTGCCTTTTATTTTCTGCTGTGGATGTGATTTATAATTGGCTTAGATTGATTTCCAATTCTGTTTATAGCTTATGTTCATTTTCCGCACACTAGTTGTTTGTCATAAAGCTTGAATTGGTTATTTTGTATTTGGGGGTCTAAACGTTCAAGGGTGTTTATACACATATTTGAACTTTCATACTGAGATGACACTATTTATGTATCATTTCTTCATAAATGAGGCCAGTTCATTTGGTGTAATGCGTTTAATGTGGTGGTAACAACTTTCTTCCTAGATATTTCTTCTTTTATTGTTAACTTGGCTCTGTTTCCTTCCTTGAAGTTTATCCTTCCCAAAATGGTTACCTTCCCTAAAGCTCTCTTGAGATGGCTTGGCTCCTCGGGAATCACAGTTGATCTGTCATTCTTTTCCTTTATCCTCGACCCATTGGCTCAAACTTAATAGACCCTTTGACCATCCTCGGGCTTCTGTCTATCATTGGGCACGACCCACAGCCTAATACACTTGCTCGGTCTTCCTATCCTCACAATTATTATTATTAATACTACTATTATTATTATTATAGATAGAAATTTTACTCTAACTTAATTTAAGTGTATATGTGTATGTGCAATGACAGAAAAATTGTCTTTGGTCCTATTAAGAAAGGCAGTATACCCAAAGTTTCTAAAGTGGACGGAATGCCATCACTTCTCATAGTCAACAATGAGGATGAGTTTAATAGGGAGTGTAAGGAGTTGAAACAGGTATATGCAGTAGTGGTGAGGGATGTTGAGCCGAAGAAGGTTGTTGAGATACCTAAAGCAATTCAACCATTGATCAAGGAGTTTAAGTGGTGAGGGATGTTCAGCCGAAGAAGGTTGCTGAGATACTTGAAGCAATTCAACCATTGATTAAGAAGTTTAAGGAGCTTTTTCCAGAGGAGATACTTGCGTGACATCCAGCATTGCATTGATTTAACTCATGAAGTTAGTCTACCAAATCTACCACATTATAGGATGAATCCTCAAGAGTGTTAGATTCTACAAGGGTAGGTGGATGAGCTTCTGAGCAAGGGGCAGATTAAGGAGAGTATGAGGCCATGTGCAGCATCAGCATTATTAACACCGAATAAGGATGGGAGCTGGCATATGTGTGTGGATAATTGAGCCATCAACAAGATTATAGTCAGGTATTGATTTCCTATTCCTCAACTAGATGACATGTTTGATATGTTAAGTGGGTCCAAGTATTATACCAAGCTAGATCTCAAGAATGGGTATCACCAAATTCGGATCCAACCTAGAGATGAGTGGAAGACAGCTTTTAAGACATAAGAGGGATTGTATGAATGAATTGTGATGCCTTTCAGACTGTCCAATGTTCCCATCACTTTCATGAGGCTTATGAATCAGGTATTGAAACCATTTATTGGGAAGTTTGTGGTACTTTATTTTGATGATATCTTGATTTACAGTAAGATAGAAGCAGCTCACTATAATCATGTATGAGAAGTATTGATAGTGTGTGCAGGCCAATGAGTTGTATATCAACTTGAAGAAGTGCAACTTCTTGAATGATAAGTTGCT
The DNA here is from genome assembly GCF_001633185.2 of Quercus lobata. Lineage (NCBI taxonomy): Eukaryota > Viridiplantae > Streptophyta > Magnoliopsida > Fagales > Fagaceae > Quercus > Quercus lobata. The sequence continues at coordinate 32,452,029 of NC_044908.1, read as the reverse complement.
ACTCTAAGGGTATGTAGTTAGTGTGGATGAGATTCATGTTGATAAGGACAAGGTCTGTGCAGTCAAAGAATGGCTAACCCCAAAGACAGTGAGTGATGTACAAAGTTTCCATGGGCTGGCAACCTTCTATTGAGGGTTTGTTCAAGATTTCAGTAGCATAGTAGCCCCTATCATTGAGTGTTTAAAGAAGGGGAGGTTCTCATGGGGAAGGGAGGTAGAACAGAGCTTTGCCTTGATCAAGTAGAATTTGAGCACCACCCTAGTTTTGGCATTGCCCAAATTTGATGGGGTGTTTCAGGTGGAGTGTGATGCATCTGTGGTCGGGATAGGCGCTATTCTTTCATGAGACAATAGATTAGTAGCATTCTTTAGTGAGAAAGTTTGTAAAGCTTGAAGTAAATGATCGGCCTATGAATTGGAGTTATTTGCTATAATACGAACTCTTAAGCATTTGTCATATGATAAATAATTTGTTCTCAGAATACTGGTTTATATATGCATTTACGAGTTCCATAAACACCATAGGAGGATTTGTCTATGGATTTTATACTGGGTCTTCCTCGAATCTAGTGAGGTATAGATTCTGTTTTTGTTGTGATTGACAGGTACTCGAGGATGTCCATTTCATAGCATGCAAGAAGACTTCAGAGGCTACTTGAGTGGACAATCTGTTCTTTAAAGAAGTTGTGCATTTGCATGGAGTGCCAAAGTCCATCACCTTTAACCATGATACCAAGTTCATCAGTCACTTCTGGCGGACCTTGTGGAAGTGTTTTGACACTTCTTTGAATTACAGCAGCACAAGTCATCCTCAAACTGATCGCCAAACAAAATTTGTTAACCACACTTTGGGGAATCTGATCTGGTGTATCTCAGGAGTGAAGCCCAAGTAGTGAGATCTAGCACTGTCCCAAGTAGAGTTTGCTTACAACAGCTTAGTCAGCAGAAGCATCGGTAAGTCTCCATTTGCCATCGTCTATTGCATTCCTCCAAAACATGCTTTGGACTTGGTACCTTTACTTGAGCTTCTAGGGGTGAGTCAAGCTGCAGAGAATATCGCTGATCATATTGAGGCCATGCAAGAGGAGTTGAGACAAAAACTTGAAACTACAAATGCCAAGTACAAGGAAGTTGCTAATAAGAAGAGGTGTGAAAAGATCTTTAGTGTTAGGGATGTAGTGCTGGTCTAGCTTAGAAAGGAGAGGTTTCCCGTGGGTGCCTACAACAAGTTGAAGAACAAGAAATATGGGTCATTCCATCAAGAAAGCATCATGTGTGCTTTCTTCAGAATTTCGACATCAGAAGGTTACCTCTACTTTATAATCTTGATAACATGAAAATTCCCTTTCAACTTTGTCAAAAATGGCATACCAAAACAAAATTGTCTGTAATGAGTTTTTAAAATAAGTCACAACATGTATGGAGGAAAGGGAAAAGAGTAAAGTAAAATTATATTGATAATATAGATATTTGCTTATTATTTTACTAAATCGATATTTGCTTTTGTCAGTGTTCTTTTGCGATGGAATCATATCGTTCTAGTAAGGGATAGAGCTAGGAATTGGAATGTGTGGTGGTTTTGACGCCTGGCTTTGCTGTTTAGCTGCTAAGAATTTTTTTTTTGTTAGTGTCTTTGATGCATACTATTAGGTAAGGACAAAATTATTTTTTTAAATTTTTTTAAAGTGTTGGGTTATTTGTTTTAGATAAAATTGGTTGATTGAGTTTAATTTTTAATTTTTATGTTTGCTATTGGTAATTTTTGTTACTGGGCTAATTTTTCTAGGATTGTATACTTTGTTTTAGATTTTAGAACTATAAATTTTTCATAGCCTTTGAAAGGAAGAAAATTGCTAGAGCTATAATTATTTATTTAAAATTGTTGATGCAGTTAGTGGTTATTGTTATGTAAAAAAGTGATGTAAGTAATAAGCCAATATGCAAACCAATAAAAAATTGCTATCACAACAGTTTGTAAAAAAATTGTAGAAAGTTTGTGGTTATAAAATTACTCTCAAAATAATTAATAATATTGTTAAGGAGTGTAAAATATAATTTTATAGAACAAAATTGCTAAAATTAATACCTATATATATTAATAATTAAAAAAAGAAAGAAAGTGGAGGCTCCGTCCTTGGTTCTAGCTTTCGCTAGAATTGCAAAAGAAAGAAATTTATTAGATACTCTGGGAGTATACTCCCTCACTCTCACATGGGGGTGGATCTCATGAGACTCATTCCAATGTAAGAGGGAGAGAGTATACTTCTAGAGTACCCAATAATAATCCGCAAAAGAAAATGAGGCAGCCATTATTTGAGTAGAAAAATGCCACTATTTTCTCTTATACACTATACAATGTGACGTTGAATAAATAAATTCTACTATAATTACTGCTTAAAAAGAAAAGAAAAAAAAAAAAAACATAAAACATGCCTATGTATAGGAGTTACTGTATCATGTCGCTGTAACCCAGTTCCGAATTCCGATCCCTAAGCTTTTGTAATGTAATTTGCAAAATATCGGCAAAGGTATTGGTTAATAGGTTGGAATTAAAAAAAATACTTCTATGTATTATTTCTGAGAGTTAAACTGCTTTTGTGCCCAGTAGTTTGATAACTGATAATTTAGTGGAGGTGTGTCTTTGCATTCTATGAAAAACTTCCATGTATTATTTCAGTTCCAATACTACAGTGATATCAGTACTTTTTGGGGTGCTTCTAGTTCAGGCTACTTTGAGAAGTATCTAGGCTCACCTACTGTGATTGGTTGAGGGAAAAGGAAAGCTTTGGAGGATATTAAAATTTGAATCTAGGATAAAATCAAAGGGTGGAACTTTGGAAGAAGAAATATATTTCTTCTGCTGGTAAAGGGCTGTTAATTAAGAGGAATTTTTTTTTCTAAATAACAATAAATATTAAAAAATTTAGTTAATTGTCACGTTTCAAAACAATATTGGAAACTAGCATCTCGAGTGTCTAAAACTTGAGTTCCAAGATAAAACTCGAGTTTTAAAGTCTCGATTTGTAATTGGATTAAGTTATATTTGGAAAAAAATCAGGCTGAAAATCGAGTTTTAAAAACTCGATTTCCATTAATTGACTGAAAACACTACTATAGATTTATAAAACGTCACTATAGGGCTTAAAAACGCCACTATAGGACCTCTTAAACCTGTACTTATAAAAAAAATTTTGTAGGAAAACGCTGCTATAGGGTTTTAAAACGTCACTGTAAGGCTTAAAAACGCCACTATAGGTGAAATTTTTTTGCATGGAAATCGAGTTTTAAAGACTCGAGATCTATGTGGCATTTTCGCTTTCGCAAAGCGAGTCTTTTGGACTCGAGTTATAATATGGATCTCGAGTTTCTAAAACTCGATATGTTAGTTTTCTTAATTCTTTGAAAACGTTCCTAACTTATTATTTTGTATGGCTGATGGATGATGTTATGCACAATACCTCTAATTAAGAGTGTAGCCCAAGCAATCCTGACTTATGCTATGTATGTGTTTGGATTGGGCTGAAAGCTGCGACTGCGTTTCAGCTTTCGCGTTTTGCCTTTTTTTTTTTTTTGGGTCAGCCGTAACATTTGACTAAGTTTTTTGTGAACAGTACACTCATATACTGTTCACAGGTCTTACAAATTACACTTTTCAATAACTTTTTCATTAAAAATAGATCTCACAGTACTATTTACATATTTAAAAATTATTTTGTTATAGTATTTTCAGTTTCAATAAAAATAAACTCAATCCAAACAGACCCTATGAAAAGTAGCTTTTCCTTCCCAAATTATTTATGTAGAGTTAAATGCAATGATGAGCAAGTTTTGGTGGGAATAATAGAGTGGTAAGAGATTGGTTGAACTGGGACAAACTAGGCATTGGGTTTAGGAATCTGCCTTTGTTGCCGAAGCAAGGGTGGCTCCTAATCCAAAACCCTTAACATGCATCATATGCTTGGTATGGTATTGCACAGGCCATGGATGTGATTAGAAAAGGTTCAAGATGAAGGATTGGGAATCGAGACTCAGCGTGTGCCTGGCAAGACAAGTGGATTCATCAACCTCATATAGTATTATCTCTCCACCGAAAATTATTTTGAAAAGTTCTTATGTGAATGAGCTTATTAACCCAGATTCTTATTGCTGGGGTGTGGACTTAATTGATCAAATTTTCTTGCCCTAGGAAACTATTCGGATTAAAAGCATCCCTTTAAGTTCAAATAGAAGGGACGACAGACTTTTTTGAGCTGGAACTGCGTGGGGGCATTTTTACAGAAAAGAGTGCAAATATGATATGTTGTAGCAGATGAAGCCCCCAAACTCTGCATCATTTACTGTGGAGCGGCTCTTTTGTGAGATTGATATAGGCATTACAGGATGGATTGAGAGAGTTGCAACTTAGGGAAGATTTATTATTCAGATGCTGAGAGAACAACATCGCTGACAGTAGAAATTTTCTTCACTGGAGCCTGGATGTTGTGGAATTGTTGAAATGAATCTCGCCTAAGTGAATCTACGTGAACTCCAGAACAAACTTTCCACAAAGCCACAAGGTACGCACTGGAGTTCACTGAAGCCAATCAAGCTGTCCTTGGGCGCCCTCCCCTTCTATCCAGTTTTCAAGGGTGAGTTTCTACCCATGGGTTCCTCTTCTAATAGATGTAGCAATTTTGTATTTATGCTGTTTTATTTACGCCTATAAATCCCTTCTCCATTTCTTCTGTGAATTTATCCAAATCCTGGAATCTCCCTGGCTCAAATTCATGCTCTCTACTTCCATTTATATCATAATAAGCCACCAGTTACATGTTTCATTTAGCTGCTCTTGAGATGTGCTTATGCAGGTATTTCATTGGCTAATTGAATTAGCCAATACATTGGAGACACATCTATGTTTTTCATTTTTCAAGGATTGACTCTAAGCCCATTTTATTGTTCTTCTCTATATATGATAATTAGAAATTCAAATTACTCTTATAGGCCGGACAAATCAAGGTTTGAAAGAGTTCCGTAGATACTTCCTGTTGGATACACAAAAAATATTAAGGGGAGTAAAATAAGGGGACTTTGGAAAATGTAAACTTGCAATTCTAGATTTTAATGCAAATGTTCCAATATTGCTGAGAAATGCTGCCCTTATGCATCAAATCTGAAAATCGAAATTGGATATGCGTTAAGAGTGTGGCCCTCATGCATCAATTCTAGATTTTAATGCAAATGTTCCAATGGTGCTGAGAGATGCTGCCCTTATGCATCAAATCTGAAAATCAAAATTGGATATGCGTTAAGAGTGTGGCAGAGGGCAGGAAATGACGGGATTTATTTATTTTTTATTTGCTACATTGCATGCTGCCCCATAACAAATCTTCTCCTTTTTGTTCAGTCAGTAAAAAATGGGTTTTCCCCTGTAAAATATTATATTGCTACAGCTGTTACTGCTAATTGGTTGTAGCAAATTTGTAGTTTCTGATGTTGAGACCAAAATTTTTCCGTGGTAGGTGTGATGTGATAATTTTTATGGGGGGTGGTAGGAGATAAAGAGAAGATTGTGGGTGGTCCCACTATGTATTGATGTAATAAATCTACGGGGTTAGCTTAGCAATCAAGAATGTCTTAATCAAATAGGTTAGAAGGAAATATGGTGAATGTGAGTCTGAGAAATGCTCTTCCTGTCATTCAACTCAGGAAAGTCGCACTAGCAAAATCTCAAAACGCAGAAAGAAATGAATCCAGAGAACCCTCACCTTTATCAAATATCTTTGCCTTTTCTTTTTCCCAGTTTATAAAACTATATATGCCAGTCAGCTTCAGGTGCTTTGGGGCGCTTTTCTTGTTCAAATTCACATGATTTCTCATCTGATTCGACACCCTGAGCTTGATAAAAAGATTTCCAGTTAAGTCATAAAAGTTGAGGCGACTGAGGCACATTTTTTTAAAAGTTGATGCGACAGAGGCACATTTTTTTTACATATTTCCCGCACTGCTTCCAGCTTTATTTAGCTCAGCAAGGCGCTTTTGTTTGGCCTCATTCTCAATCTGCCTCTGGTACTCCAAATGCTCTTCAAGCATTCTTTGCTCTTTCTCCTCTTCAGATGTAAGTTTCCTTTCCTGTTGCTCCAATTCGTCAGTGGTTACCGGATCCACGATCTCAGGATTAGGACGATCATCTCCGTCATGTGCAGCTGGAAAGGAACTGAAGCACAGAACAGGAGAAAATATAATGAGCTTTATTTGAGCCTAGGGATTGAGAGAACATACTGCCAAAGATATATGCAATTCCAGTTTACATATGTTATAGTCAATGACAATGTTAAAAGTATGAACAAAGACTTATATTTGCTGCACATTTTCCTGCAGCTCCTCGCTACCTTCAGCTGCCTACAATAAGCAAATTGTATATAATTGGGAGTTTGGGACATTTATTTTCATAATAGATTTTCTATATTTTGTGGGAACTCAGAACTCTCAGCATATCATGTATCTTTCTTTCTTTCTATTTTGAAAAGCTACTTGTTTTATCAACCACGATCTTAGCTGTATTCCTGTCTCTAGTTTCTTAATTTATTAGTCATATGCAGTAATTGCATTCCTTTTTTTTGGTAACAGAAAAAAAAAAAAGTTTATCCATATCTGCTGTAATCAGTATAACGAAGCTGCCTGAATTTTGTTTAACAATTAACAGTTCAAACCCTGCGCAGAGGCTGAGACTAAGGCAAAGTATGAAGGAAAGACAATTGAGGTTTACAATTCTCTGCATATTTTATATGCAATTAACTAGCTGTTGTGATAATCTCTTTCAGTAAGTGTCTGCATTCAATGTTTGTTGTATTTTAAATGTATTAGACTGCTCAATTTATTACTCTTTCAGATCCTTATTTACTACTATTCATGTAACCATGATCCACATTTTCCTAACTTGGTTCCTCTAAAATATCCGTTTCTTTTACACTATCTTCCGGTTTTGTTTCACCTTTTAACTCTAGTTCCTCCATATCTTAAGTTTTTAGAATCCAATTCAAGTATATTTCTACAATTTCTGTCATCTTATGTTAATATTTTACATGTTTCCCACTTTTAGTTCCTGCCCCTTCTCCATTTTTTTCGGTGAATTTATATAAATGTAGATTTGGACAACTGTTAACTACCATAAAGAGGAAACAGAAAAATAACCAGTATATAGCAACTTTAATTCCTGTGTCTTTCTGTGATCCTTTTTCTTCTTTCTAGTCTTGGATTTTCCCTGTCCTTGTCTTGCCCCACCTCCTCCTTTGTGAGTACCCTTTGTCACTAAGAACAAGTGCAGTCAACAACGCTTCGCTTGCAGCATTAGACTTCTTTTCAGCATCTTTGTAAGCCATATCCTCCAGGCGTGCCTATAGAAAAATAATATTACTCCAAAAACATTAAATCATAGAAAGGCAAGAAGGTAACTGCATAGAATTTTCAACAAAACGGCAAGGAGAATCCAACTCAAACCTGCATTAATGACTTCAGCAGGGGCACCATAATTGATCGGCAGTCATAAGCAGTTACTGAATCAGTTTTGTTCCCCGTCTGTTGCATAGCAATAGAAGTTGTCCTGATTATAGCATCAAATTTGTAAAGCTTCAACAACAAACATAAAGATTCAATCATCCTGTAGAATATAACAGTTCATCAAGCAACACATTTAATTTTACAACAAACAACTTGGAAAATTTCACATGTACATAAATTTGGCTATAACATACCTTTTCATCCATCTCATTAATCTGATTCGTGATCGCCAATTTTATTTTGTTGTCCTCCACTTATTCTTCTCTCAAAAGATCTAATATCATATCTGACTCAAAAGTATCACAATTTGTCCTTTCAATCTCTCTGTGTCTTTTTAACAAGAGATACTCGTAACTCAATGGTTTGCATGCGGAAAACTGTTTTCTTCTCTTATCTTCTTCAACACAGATAGTCTCTAAATTCTTCCACAGCTTAATGTCTCTCAAACACCCTTTTTTTTTTTTTTTTTTTTTTTCTCACATATGCTCTGCATCCGGTGAAATTTAGCCTCATAGATCTTGAAAAACTCCATCGCTTGACTTCTACTTGTTTCCCTAAAATGAGTCCATTGCTTTAATTGCTCCCCAATACTAATATTAGTACCACCCTTCATTAACCAATCCACAATAGCATCTTTACACTTACCATCATTTAATACCATTTCATCATCAGCACTAGAAGTAACAGCAGCTCCATCATTCGGCACCACCAGCTCTCCACGTAACATTCTCTTGTCAAAAACTACACAAGAGAAGTCCTCATTGAATACAATCTTCTCATGATTATCAACACAAGCCACAAGGCTCACCTCTGGCCTCATCCTTCTCAAGACTCTCGCAGAGACACTGTAACCCGCAAATAATGTTGAGATCATCCAAGAACTTGGACACACGATTAAGCTCTGGGATGTCAAGAAAGCATGCGGAGAGTAGTGTGCGGTTCATCCAGTGTTTCTTAAGCAGCTGTTCTGAGATTTGCTTCTTAAGCATTTCCATTGTCAAGTCCATGAACGCTAAAAGATGACGACTTGAAACAAAGCATCTAATCTTCAAGAACAACAATAACTTTACTCGAATTTTATTAATGATCACGTGACGCCTGCTATCCTTGCAGTAAGGCCATTCCTTCTGGTTCATGAAAACTTTTGACTCATCTAGGCCATCACCTCCACGCTCGTTTCTTGACAAATCTTCCCTCATTTTTACAGTGGCGGCCACATCCACAGGTCTCCATTTGTGGGATTCAACGGTGTCATGGACTAAATCAAATACAACGTTTGATTCGACTGATAACTCATCGGGAAAAGTCCCTAAATGCGTGCTCTTTATATGCTCCGCGTTGGATTTGACGTCAAAAAACCGCTGGCTGCAACAACAACACTGAAAACTTCCAATTCTTTGCCTCCTTCACATACTCCACTGCCTCCATGACCACAGCCTCAGCAACAGGTGATTTAATATCCTTGGCAAAATGCAGTGTAAGGTATTTTATTCGAATCCTCAACAATTCTTTCTTTAGCTCCATACTCATAGTGTCTTTCCAATAAGCCTCTACCCGTGTAGTCACCGTGTCTACAACCTTGGACGCGTGTTTCTTGAGCTTTCTTTTGCCATCCTCTGGCATTTTGAAGTTCTTTCTGTATTAACACTCTCTTCGATCTCTTTCTTTCTGTTTTGTTGTTCTTGAATATCATTCTTTATGTTTGCCATAGATTTAGCATACAAGATCTTCTTTTGCGCTTTGAGGGTTCTGAGTTCCTTTCTGAGTGATTCACGGCAGTACTGTCTGGAAGCCAAGACATCCTCGGATGCATTGATCTGGTCTTGGAGGCCAGATTCTGTTGAGTTAACGGAAGCTCTGATACTAGATTGTGGAACAAACGACTCAACAAAGAGCTTTTATTTGAAAACTTGACTCTTTGAATTACAAGACTTTACAAGCACTAATGCTTTGACTCACTATCACTAGTGCACACAAAGCTACTCTAGCACACTTAGCTTTTACAAGACACACACTAACTCTTTAGACGCCTATTTACTGATACCACACAATTGCTATCTATGGCACACACTTCACCACCTCATACAACTTCACACATTTCTCACTTGATGCTTTATGACACTCTTCACTTCACAAGTCTCTCACTAGTCTCACACTCTACACCTTCACATACCACCACATCTATTTATACTAGGTGTATGTTGGTTAGGAAACCAACTTGAAGCTTCTAACATCTTCCTTTTTATTGGCATTAAATGAATGCCATTCTCCAACCTTCTAGAATATTCTATAAACATGTGGTTGAGTTTTACTTCTACATAGAAGTCTCTAGAGAACTAAAGAAAGACATCTCATAGAGAGACCCGGAATGTAAGAGAATGTTCTAGAGAATGTGTGAGATGTTGTAGGAGTTTCTAGAAATTTCTAAAAACAAGAGAGTTAGTGTTGATTTCTAACAGATTCGACTAAATTGTAGATTGCATTGGCTTGAGTAAGCGTCGGGTTTGGGTGGTGGGAAAGGATGGACTTGAAGAGATTCAAAGCTTCGGTTGGGTCACTGTGGAGTAATCTGATGGCGTGATTGATTTCTTTGGTGATGGTGGATAATTGATCATCATCATCTTTGGATGGTGGAGGTTGAGAGGGAGAGGGAGAAGGAGAGGAGGCTGCATCATCTCTTCTGCTCATTTTCTTGGGAAATGGAGGATAGAGAAAAAAAAAAGTGTTTTGAATTGATGAGGCCCTATTTGGTAGACTATTTAAATAACATATTTTCAGTTTTTAAACAACATTACATACATTTCTACACACTTTTTCACCCACACGTACTTCAAAAAACTACAAACAACATTACTCAAACTCCTCTACCAAACGAGCCCTGAATATTATTGACTAGTGAAAAAAAACTACTTATATGAGTTTGCCTCTTGATAATGTATATATAATCTAGATTCATATGTTAGTGAGAAAAACCTGTAGCCATTAAGTAGTGATCAGTGGCAGATTTGTTTCTGAAAAAAATTCGAACCCTTTTGGTCCATTTCGAGCTATTTTGGTACATTTCAGCCTACAATGGTCCATTACGGTCTGCTATGGTCTATTTGAACCATTTCGAGCTACTTTGGTCCATTTCAGTCTACTTTGGTCCATTATGGTTTGATATGGTCTAATCGGTCTATTTTAGTCTATTATGGTTCATTTTGGTCTATCCAGTCCACTTTAGTCCATTCAGCCTATTTTGGTCCATTTCGGTTTACTTAATTTGGTACACTATATTAAAAAAGAGTAGGAACTAATTGGCATAAAAATTTGCATAAGACCCAAGTAGAACTGTTAAAAAAAGACCTGTAAAATTGTATATAAATTTAAAATTGAATATTTTACATCGAAAACTATGTAACTAGACTATGTTTTCCCAAATCTATATATATATATATATATATATATATATTTTAATACCTTTTCTACAAAATTATTGTTTAATCAATTAACATACGACATATTAATCAGTATTTGGTTTACTTAGGTCACTTGTTTGAAAAGACTATTTATCGCAAGATTGTAAGCTTGAGGAATTTTTCATGGTTAGGTTACTATGATATGTTTTATAGCACACAGGTTGGTAGATTAAGGTGTAACAGTAGTAATACAGAGCATATAATCCGTTTTTCTTGGACTCGTTAAGGTAATTGTTGGTGGTTCTTGATATTAAGAAAAGTTTACTCTCTTAACATCACAATGCCCATTTGATATTGAATTCTCTTCCAATATCCAAAATTTTCTCATACATATATTGTTACCTTCCAAAAGTTCTTCAAAAATCGGTTTGACAGAGATTTGAAAATTTTCAATCTGATGGGATGTGAATTTTTAATTATTTTCAATATAATAAGTGGTTGAGTAATTATGGTATTAATTAACTATTGTTTCTTGTTCAAAAACACCAAATGAAAATAAAATGGATTTAAGTGATGTTGTCAATTTCATTTTGGTGCCGATTTTAGTTTGTCTATTCGAACATACAATTTCAATATTGGTAAATTCTAGAGTACTATTTCAGGATAATTGCTAATTGATATATATATATATATATATGAATTAATACTAAAAATCCTAAGGTTAATTTCTTTTAGAAAATTTCATATCATGGTTTAAGCATAAAATTTAATAAAAATAAATGAACATTTATTATTAATTTTTTAAATGAGCTTATAAAAAAAAATTTAAATGAGGTTTACTTTATCTTAGACAAGACAATAAATAGTAAAATAAAGTTGTAGTCCAATTTTCAATTTTGATTTTGCTGTTAAGAAAGACATAGAGATTGAAGTGTGGTCATGTGAGAGATTAAGTTGTTATTGTTGATAATCTACTGTAACGTATTCGATATTAGTTTACAAAAATAAATGTCTCTAGCTGTCTAGGAAAATTAATCATCATTGATGATTCAATGCTTTTAATTAGAGTAATGCTGCATCTACAAATGATTTTATAACATTTTAACAAACTGTTAATATGACCAATTTCTTATTGGTTTTTATCTACGCCCACCATTAATATTACTTTATCATTTACTAATAGCCACTCAGCATATTAGCAGTTTGTAAAATTAAAAAAAATTGTATCTTTAGCATTACTCTTATTATCATTTTCTCCAAACAATTTAATATTTCAAGTGGGTTGAGTTTCTGCTGATCTAATATTTTTGAGGCCTTTTTGAAATTGATTAAAAAAAAAAAAAGCATAGTCCTTTTTATTTTTTAAATCATTAATTATCATAAAATTGGTCTTTTTATAATGGGGCTGAAGCCTTTTGATGAAAGTGGTAGGATGATTTGTAATGGGCCCTAAGGCCAGCTTGTGTTTTTGTCAATATGATAAGAAGCAAAGTATTATTTTTCCTTTTACATGGGATTTAATAGGACTCTCCACATGGACATGAGCAACACATTATTAACAAACAAACAATTTTTTTTTTTTTAATTTTTATAAATTCCATCAAAATGTAGAGATATATATATAAATATATATATATATATATATATATATATCTTTTTATGGGAAGATTAGCCTTTTCATTAATTGCCAATAAAACCATTACATCACACCAAATTTAAAGAGAGAACCAGTAGCGGCTTTTTTTTTTTAAAGCAGAAAAACCAACCATTTTCGCATCTAGTTTCTAAAAAAATTCTATTTTACCATCTTAAAACCTAATTTGTCATTTATACTATACCATTTTATAAAACCCCTAACATCCCGACTTATTCAGCTCACTAAAATGATATATACTACTCAATAAAATAATATAATCAAATCTCTCTCTCCCTTCTCTCCCTCGATCTGTTTATCTTTTTCTCATTGTCTCTCTCTTTTAACCACCCATTACCACCACCTTTGCCACAAGAAACCCACCACCATCGTTAAAAAAACCCACCCCTACCACCAGGAACAAAATCCATAAAATCCACCACCACCATCTCCATCCACAAAACCCACAATACCAAATAAACAAATAAAAATCCACCAAAACCATGGCAACAACACAAAAAAAAAAAAAAAAAAAAAAAAAAAAAGAAGAAGAAGAAAAATCCATCACCAACACGGCAACAACACATAAAAAAACAAAGAAAAATCCACCAGCACCACCACCACTAGCATGGCAAATTCACGGCAACAACACACCCACCACCACCATGGACAGAAACCCACAAAAAAATCAAAGAAAAATCCACATCAGAACCCATCAGAATCCATTGGAAATCAAACCCATTAGAACCCACGTCGGAAATCCATATCAGATCTCGCCATGCCCTGCCCACGTCGTGACCATGCCGTTACCACGCCGTGACTACTTCGAATCCAACTCAGCTTCGATGGCAAGCTTTGAACGAGAGAGGAGAGAGAGAGAGAGAGAGAGATGTGAAAGAGGGAGTGAGAACTGAGAACTAAAGAAAGAGAGAGAATTAGAGAAAAAAAAGAAAAAGGAAGGCAGAAGTAGAATTGAGTGAGAATTAGAGAAAAAAGAAAAGAAAAGAAAAAAGAAGTAGAACCGAGGAAGAAGAATTGCGTGAAAATCAGAGTAAAAAAAGAAAAGAAAAAGAAAAAGTAAGGAAGAAGTACAACTGAGTGGAATTTTTTTTCTAAATAACAATAAATATTAAAAAATTTAGTTAATTGTCAAGTTTCAAAACAATATTGAAAACTAGCATCTCGAGTGTCTAAAACTCGAGTTTCAAGATAAAAATCGAGTTTTTAAGTCTCGATTTGTAAGTGGATTAAAGTAAAGTGGGAAAAAATCAAGCTGAAAATCAAGTTTTAAAGACTCGATTTCCACAAATTGAATAAAAACGCCGCTATATGTCTATAAAACGTCACTAAAGGGCTTAAAAACGCCACTATAGGACTCCCTAAACGTACTTACAAAAATTTTTTTACAGGAAAATGCAACTATAGGGCTTTAAAACGTCACTGTAAGACTTAAAAACGCCACTATAGGTGAATTTTTTTTTGCATAAAACTCGAGTTTTAAAGACTCGAGATCTATGTGGCATTTTCACATTCGCAAAGCGAGTCTTTTGAACTTGAGTTCTAATAGGATCTCGAGTTTCTAAAACTCGAGATGCTATTTTCCTTTATTATTTCAAACGTTGTCTAACTAACTATATACAATCCTTTTGCACTGCTATTTTGCACATTACCTCCAACTGAGTGGGTGAGAGATAGAAAAAAGTAATATAATATTATATACAAGATGCTACAGTACCGTAGCACTATTGTAAAAATTTATACAATTAAGAGACTGGATATTGTGAATGCTTTAAGTAATGGTTTGTAACCGATATGTTTCTTTAAATAAAAAGGAAAACCAGTAGCAGTTAAGTCCATCCACTTTAGTTCATTTTAATCTACCTCAATCCCCGGGCCGGCTCAAGGCCTAGGCAAGTTAGGCCTAGGCCTAAGCCCCATCAAAAAATAAAAATTTTGTTAGGAAAAAAGGCCCCACTTTCCATAGTTAAAGGCCCAAATTTTTATAAAACTATATATATATTTTCTAAAAGTTGTACATTTTTTTATTAGTGATGTTAAGGATACTACAAATTTTACTATTGGTTTACAAATTGTCATGTTATTAATCACAAAAAAGTGATATAAACATTCATTAGTTAAATTGACGAAGTTCATCAATGAGACACAATGTCACATTATATTTTGAACATTTTATAGTACTTTTAATTAGTGCATTTTTCTTTTTCATTTCTATTAAGACTCTCAAATTACGAGACCATAGAACCTTAACTCAATTGAAACCCTAAAATATTTCAAAAAAAAGTTGCAAATGTGTTAAATCATCAATTATAGATTAATCTCCTCTGATAGTTTGAGACTTTGATTTTTGTAAACTAATATCCTACAAAGCCACAGATCAAATAATATCTACCTCTCTCTCTTAAAATCAAAGTATAAAATTAAAAATTAGATTACAACTTTATTTAACTATGCATCGTTTTATATCCAAAATAAAATATTTTTTTCAATCGCAATATATTTTTATTTCTTTTTATTAATATTTATAATTCAATTATGATATTCAATTCTCTATTTGAAATTAACATTAGTCTAGTTGGTATTATTTATGTATTTAATGTATCAAATTAACCTTAATTTGATTAGTATTAAATAATTTTGTTTAATTAATATTTACATATTAAAGGCTTTGCATAAATTTTTCGCCTTAGGTCCCAAATTATATTGGGCTGCCCCTGCTCAGTCCATTTTGATTTACTTCGACCATTTTGGTCAAATTCGGTCCATCAAAACAATTTTCTCATGATTAGCAAAGCAAGATTATGTAACCGGCAAATATTGTAGAGATCATCCAAGAACTCAAACGCTTTTCTTGACATATCTTCTTCTGTCATGACGGATTGTAACTCATTAGACAAAGTCCCTAAATCTAGTAAGTATTGACTTGTGTAGTTACCATGTGTCGATGGCGATGTTGGACGAGTGTTTATTGAGCTTTCTTTATCGTTCCAATAATGCATATCTGGTTAAAAAGAAAATACTTCGATGATCACAATGTTCCATCTTCCCTTTTTAAGTCACTAATATTCATATAGCCTTCCCTATGATGTCCGCAAAGTAAATATGCATTGACTACCATAGTTTGAAGTCATGATGCATGCGTGCCTCTTGATGAATAGTGTGCCCAGATCAATTACGTCTTTTATTTGTATTGTAATTTGTAAAGTTTATTGATATACTGATCTTTAAGGGATGAAAGATGGTTTTTTGGTATTGAAATGAGTGATTTTTCTCTGGGAGTTTCATGTTCTTTTGGGTACTTTGAGTGAGTGATGGTGAGATACAAATTCGATAGAGTTTTTAAAGAAAACAGTTGATTCCTCTTTTCTGAACTGTTCCCTAACTTATTGACAAATTTTCTAGGAGTTTAAGGAACTTAGCTTTGAGATGCTATAGTGTCAACCATCTAATACTTTTGTAAAATGTGAGGACACCGCTGTCCGTTTATTTTGTAGTAAAATATATTTTAGAAAATGTTTTTCTATTTTTAGGTGTTTGTTTACTGGTAAAATATGTATAGTCAAACTTGTAAAATATTTTCCATTAATTGTAAAATTCTTTATAAAAAGTTTTAAATTGTTTTATCTTTGAAAGTTTGGTAAAATAGTCTTCAAAAATATATTAGCTTCCCCTCCCCCATTTGGTCGCTAGATCACCGATCTGGTAGCTGGACAAACTACTCCGGCGACGACTGATGCCAGTGGTCCGATGACCGAAGACTTCGATCTATGACCAGTGCTAGAGGTTTGGTGGTCGATGTTCGGAGAATCCGCTCTGGGGCTGGCAGTCCAGTGGCAAGAGACGCCTCACCAACAATCGACGTTGGCTGTTCGATGGCTTGAGACGTTGCATTGCAACTGGTACCATAGGTTTAATAATCGAAGGTGCCAACTTGTGGTCGGTGTTGACAGCCCGGTCATTGGAGATACCGCCCCAACGATAATATCAACACTATGGTTGTCGAAGCTACCATTCTGACTGTTGGTTTCAATGATCTGGTGACCAATGTTCTTGAACTTAGGCATGTTTTTCTTGATATTAATTTGTATTAGTGACTACCAACAAACACAATAAACATCAATAGTCTCTCTCTTATAGGAAAAAAAATATTTGGCTTTTGTGGGTCTAGGCTTTTTAAATAATTTTACCGGGTTAGGTTTAGATAGAAATATGGTGCCCGAATTGATTCATATATCTGGTTTGGATAGAATATATATATATATATATATATATATATATATATATATATATATATATAAAGGTTTAAATTGCATGTATGATTGCATTTTCTTTCAAACTGTTCTTGTTTCATTACTGTAGACATTGTATTTTGTTCGCCCTCAATTTGCATGCAGGACCCTAAAAATTCCAAAAATATTATCTTTTCTCCATGGATCTGCAAAAACATCTAGATTGACGTGGCGCAACCTGTTCGTGCATTAGAGCACTCAAAGTGCATTTTTCGATCAAATTGACCAAAATGCCCCTAGTTAACCTTGAGTTGACCGAGAGTCAAACGAGGTCAAAATCCTCCCAAAATAACATTTTTCATGTTTATACATCAAACCTGAGCTACTTGGTAATTTTCATCAACTTGACCACATTTGACTTAAGGTTGACTCTTAAGAGGCACCGAAAACTCTAATTTTGATCTGATCATTAGAAGAAGTTGGGACTAGTGCCATTGTGAAGATTATTGAATTATCTTTCCAATGAATATTCATGGGTTGAAATCGGAGTTAACACGGTTGGGATATCCAAAAAACCTTAAAAAGCACATTAACACAATTCCTGAGGCCATAACTTTTGATCTAACCGTTAGATTTTCAATTTCTTTAGTGTTCTGGAAACTAGACATTTAGAGCTTTCCATGAAAACCAAGATCAGCTCGATCCAAGCCTAGGAAGGCCTTTAAATATGTGTTCAAAGTAGAACTAGGAAAATGCCAAAATTGCTAACATTAGCAAGGTGGCCAGCAGCCCTACAAGGTGTGCCGGCAATTGAAGGGTCATTTTTTCAATATAAATACCCCTAAACCCGACATTTTCCCAAAAAAAAAAAAAAAAAATTCTGGGTAGTTCTGGGCAGATTCTTTCTCTCTTCTCTTTCTTATTGCTCTCCTAAACACATCCAAACACACCAAAACACCTTAGAACAGAAAAAATTCTCACATTTTCTTTACAATCTTCAAGTTAGTGTTCTTACACATAATTTTCCTTTCCTTGGTTCCATACCTTGGATTTGAGGTTTAGGGGTGTGGATCTAGCTTTTTACTACAATTCACACCCCTTTTTCTTTATTGCTTTTCCCTACATATTTTGGCTCATAAAATGCTTTATTTGCTTCTCCTAGCATGTTTTAGCTTCCTAGCATGTTTTATAGCTTTTCTAGCATGTCTACTTGCTTTTTGCCATGATTTATTGCTTTGATGTTGTTGGCCTAGCCTTCTTGGGTTAGAATATGTCTACTTTTCATGTTTGTCCTTAGATCTACATGTTTTTAGGCTCCTTTTCATGTTTGTGCTGAGTTCCACATGTTTTTAGGCTCTATGCCATGTTTATGCTTAGATCTATGTTCATATGCTTAGATTTACATGCCTTTTGTGTTCTTTGCCTTATTTGTTCTTAGATCTACATGTTAGTGTTTAGATCTATGTTCATATGCTTAGATCTATGTTTATGTGCTCCATGCCATGCTTGTGTGCTTGGATCTATGCTGGTTGCTTTGCCATGTGCTACTTTAGCCCTTTTGTCCCTTGTTATCTCTATTTCTTGCTTTTAGGCCCTTTTGATGGGGTGTAGATCTAGATCCTGTGGTCTAGGCATACATCTATACACCTAGGCCTATATTAAAGGGTTTGGATTTTTTCCTTGATGCATACATGTTTGCTTACTTGCTTCTATGCTTTATATCTATGTGTTAGCCTCTCTAGATTTAGGCTTTGCTATGTGCTTAGTGCCCTTCATGGGCTTGTGCTTAGGTGGCTACATTCGTCCCTCCTAGGGTTTGTTTTGATGTGACCACCTGTGAGATACACCTCTGTGGTGTTGGTGTGCCAGATTCACACCTTTCTCCACCCCATGCGATGTTGATATGCTTGCCTTGCTTGTTTTGTGCCACCCGTTTGGCTTTCCTTTCTTCTATGCTTTCTTGTTGCATGCTTGCCTACATGTTCATGCATGAGTTTGTGTGTCATCCATACTTCAATCCAATGAAGCTATGGACATTTGATCCAAACCTACATTTGTTCTCCTAGGACACTCCCTTTTATTTGATAATATGTTTGTTTTCCCCTGTTTGACATCTTTTCCTCGCTTGTTCTTTGCATGCTTTCCCTATCTCCTTTGTTTGCTTCTTTGCATGTCTGTTGGCTTGTTTCATTGGTCTTTGCACATACACACAAGGAGCGAGGATGCTTGGGGTAAGGGTGTGACTTCCTAGGTGCAAGCAAAAAGAGCAAGGATGCAAGCAAAAGGATGTAAGCCCATAAAGGGAAATGATTAGTAGATTAGGGGGCTTAGTCCCTCCAGAGCAGTCTTTTCCTTCTCTCTCTTTAAGCCTCCTCTCTAGAGCATGTATTAGGGTCCCCATCCATGTACCTTCTTTTATTTTCCTGCTTCTTGCTTGGGCCGCATTCCTTAGGAATGGCAATGTCTAGTTTATTTTCTCATTGTGTAATAGCATTGTGCATGATGCATGTGTGTGTGTGTGTGTGTGTTGGCTTGTTTCATTGGTCTTTGCACATACACACAAGGAGCGAGGATGCTTGGGGTAAGGGTGTGACTTCCTAGGTGCAAGCAAAAAGAGCAAGGATGCAAGCAAAAGGATGTAAGCCCATAAAGGGAAATGATTAGTAGATTAAGGGGCTTAGTCCCTCCAGAGCAGTCTTTTCCTTCTCTCTCTTTAAGCCTCCTCTCTAGAGCATGTATTAGGGTCCCCATCCATGTACCTTCTTTTATTTTCCTGCTTCTTGCTTGGGCCGCATTCCTTAGGAATGACAATGTCTAGTTTATTTTCTCATTGTGTAATAGCATTGTGCATGATGCATGTGTGTGTGTGTGTGTGTGTGTGTGTGTGTGTGTGTGTGTGTGTGTGTGTGTGTGTGTGTGTGTGTGTGTGTGTGTGTGTGTGTGTGTGTGTGTGTGTGTGTGTGAGCGGCTTGTGGACATAAGGGGTTTTGGAGTTGCCACCTAGATTTTGCGTTGCCACCTAGTTTTTGCAATGGTCTAGGAACCATATATATAGCGTCCTTTCAAGGAAGGACCTTTAATCTTACTACTAGAGATATGGGTTTGGAGTTTAGGTACATTCTTAGGAATTTGTTAGGCAACCAAGATCGCCTAACCCTAAGGTTGACCTCTCATCATTGTGTCTTACATCTTAACCTCATTAAAAATATGTTCAACACTTGTATCTATTCTCACACACACACTAGCATACATCTAAGCATATAACGTGGCGTCATTATCCCAAAATGCATTCATATTTGTAACGACCCAAGGAAAAGCGCTAGCCACATCTACGCTATACCTTAAAAGAACTAGTCACAATTGAGGCTCCTTGTAGTTGTTAATAAAGTCCAGATCTACCCAATAAATACCCGATATGGGACTCATCACACACCCACACACATCACATAATCAATCAAATTAGGATATCACAATCTCTCCTATTTAAATCCCTAACATTCTCATAGGGCCCACTTTGTAGGGTAGTGTTTCTGAGTCCATACGGGATTACCGGGCCAGCTCTGATACCATATGTAATGACCCAAGGAAAAACGCTAACCATATTTGCGCTATACCTCAAAAGGACTAGTCACAATTGAGACTCCTTATAGTTGTCAATAAAGTCCAAATTTACTCAGTAAATACCCGATGTGGGACTCATCACATACCCACACACATCACACAATCAATCAAATTGGGGCATCACAGTAGGGGACTTGATGAAAAGGAAAAAAAAAAAAAAGAAAAAAAAAAACTTTTTGCGCCCAGACTTTGAGTTCTGACATGCCATCATGAAAAAGAAAAAAAAGAAATAATGGCTGTTTTTCCAGTAAGGCCATGTGCCTATCTGTACTTGGAGTTATCATCTCAAAAGATGATAATGGTGGAAGGTGGTAGGAAAAGAAAAGAAAAATTGTATCCGTAAAAGCCCAAGTGATTTGATTTAGATGATATTGTCATGTATCTAGTTTTGTTCTTATCTCAAAGTAAACTAAGGGTGGCAGGTGGCAGAAAGTAAAGGATATATATATATATATATATATATAAATATATATATATATATTTATTTATTGAATTTGTGGATTTGAGTTAATAATGAAGAAATTATTTGTTTTTTTTTAGCCTATCTTCTGGCCGAGTACCATTATGAGTTTTTCTTGAATTATTTTGATTATTGAGTATAGCGCTTGAAAATTGTTTAGGTGATATCTAAGGATTTTAGAGAAAGTGTTTGGGAGAAGTTCTTTGTGGTGAGTTATTTGAGGTAAGTAATCTTATCCCAATTGGGTTTTATTTTGCTTATATTATTGTATTTTTAACTACTGAAAATTGTTTATAATTGTGAGAATTCTTATTTCTTTATATTACTGATTTCAAATAAAGGATTATTAAAAATATATTTTAATATTGAGAATATAATTTTTATATACATGCTTGGATAAGATATATTTTTGTTAGAAAATATGATTTCATATATATGATTATGAACAATCTGACTATGAATTTATTTTGATACCCAACCAATGGGGGTTATTCATTGGTAATCTAATACCCAAACCAATGAGGATTATTCATTGGTACTCTGATACCCAGTCACGGGAATATAGCGTGACCATAGTCATAAGATTGTTAAGAATATGAATTACGTTTGAATATTTGAACTATTTTGAGTCCTTAAAACTACATATGTGAATTTGGAAATGTTTGAGTATTTGAACTATTTTGAGTCATTAGAACTGCTTACGTATTTTTGGAACCTATTGTAAGTTATAGTTTTTTATTTATGGAAAACTGACTATTTTCTAAACCATCTATGATATATTTGTAAGATTAAAGTATGTGATCTATGTGTAACTTGTTATTTTAAGACTACGAAACTTCTTTAGTTATTTTGAAAACACATAGTATATTATAACTTTGAAAACACATATTACATCTTTTCCTTTACAGATATATTGCATGATAGAACTTATTAGGATTTTGGTTACTCATTGAGTTGTTAGCTCATCCCTTTTCCCCTCTAGTTTTAGATTGTGAAGAATGGCAAGTTTTGAGAGTTTTGATGTTGAGTTGTGAGCAGGAAAAGAAACTTAGTGATTTTCGAACTGGATGGTCTTCTAATAGTTTTATATTTATTTTCCAATTGGCATTATGTACATGATGTATGGATTTTGTTCTTATTAAATTATTGGAGATCTATTTATAAAGAAGTTGTTGAGGTATTTTGGATTTATTTGATTTAATTTTTGATGATAAATTTTAGTTGCTAAGAAGGCCTTGCACACTTGTAGGGTGCTTGCTTTATAAGTGTGCGGCGGTTGTCACGTGCCTATCTTTATAGTTGAGTTAGGGGCGTGACACCTACTTCGGCACTGTTACTGAAAGAAAGTCTATGCAAAACACCTAACCTTTCAAGAAAAATATGCGGCTTCTCTCTACGCTTAATGCACAAAGGTATGGAAAAAGATTAAGTTACTGAACATAGAAAAATCTGCAATAACAGCGTCTAGTTTACCGAAAAATAAATCCAAACTTTTCTTTGTTTGCATCATTAAAACTCTTAAGTAATTAAATAGTTTCACTACTGGCCAAAATACCCACATAAGAAAATGTTCTAATTCCACATAAAATCTAAATTTGACAAAAAACAAGATTTCTTAAGCTTTTACCTCATGGATGTAGTCAATCCTTCTCAACTTCAATCTTTTGGGTAGTCTTGTCTCTCAAAATATTTCTCGATATATATACGTTGACTTTTAATAAGCTTATATATAGCTAGGGTTTCAACCTTATTTTCTAAAAACTCCCTTATAATTATAAATTATAAAATTGACCCCACAAAAGATTTATTTAAATACCCTTCCTTTTAATCTTTTTTTTCCCCAGGTATTACAATCTCCTCCACTTATAAGAATTCAGTCCTCTGAATTCATCACAGGCTGAACGAATTATCACGCATCTGCTGCGCTACTCTAAAGCCACAATTGTATCAATCTATACAAATTTATCACTCATCACCATAGTTCAAAACTATTTCACAACATAAGCTTAGAATTTTCCTTCCCAAGATTTGAAAAATAAAAATCTCTAAGCAAATGGAGCCATGATGCTTCCGCTACATAATACAATACCACTATAAAATCTCTTACTCAATTACCCATAGTTTAAGAACAACCATATTACGAAAAATATAAGATTCTTTTAAGATATACATATCTCTAGTCTAAATAGCTCTCTAAGTTCCTTTCAATATGAATAAAAGTTCCAAGGCCCATTCATTTAGATTAACCCAAATAACTAATTTTCCATCAATTATTAATTTCAACAAAATTCCAAGGTCTAAGTAGTCTCCAAAAATTACAATAAGGGAAATCCACAATTTTGAGATTCACCATAGACCATTGAATGCTAGCATCCATTTAATTCTATACCTCAAAATTAAGTAGTGTGTCCAAAGTTCCAATCCTTCCCAAGTTCAAAACTAATTTACAACATATGCGTATATCGCTATATCTTTTCTTGCTCAAGTTTTGTAAGAAAAAGAAATCATGGCAACATTGATAATCATATGCGTATATCTCCATAGAACCTCTATCTTACAACATATGCGTATATCTCCATAAATAATCAATTGAGTATTGATATAAGGTCTTTCATAGAACCTCTATCTTAACCATAAATGATCTTCTCAAATAAGAAACATTTATTCACCTTTAATCTCCAAGTGATACTTGGGATGGAACTCATTGAAGAGTTGGGTTCCTTATAGTTACATTGCCTATTATGAAAACAAATCTCTGAGTATACATCGGCTAGAAGGGATTAGTCCATGAAGTATCTCAACCTTTTTTTTTTTTTTTTTTAATACTTTGCAAATAATAGTCCTAGCAGTCTAGAACTTAAGAGTACACTACAATTTATAATCACTAACCATCTGCCAATATAAAACAAAAGGTACAACAATTGACTATAATTCAAATTGTAATAGTCTTTCAAAATAAACTCTCTTGCCATCCCAACTCCTTCAATATCCAATCAAAAATATGGTTCACTAGTTCAATTCAATACTACCACGTACTTGTGTTCTATTCACTTCATTTTCTATTGAGCCAATCCATCAACTTTTATCAGTTAAGTTCAAAGAATTACATTTCTGGCATCAAAACTTATTCCCCAAGATATTAAACAATCCTCCAAGTCCATAGAAAAGAAATTGCGGACCTCAAATTTCTAAGTAACAAAACATGTCTCAAAAACATTTAGGGACTACCTCACAAATAAATAAAACTATGGTAATCCATGTAGGTCAACCCTAACAAGAACAAAGATCCAAAGAAAGTCAGTCCTTAACATTAAAATCCAAGGAAGTCCACTGATATATTACTGAATTCTTTAAATACCCTCAGAATTATATAATAATATATAATATAATGTGAACTACAATAACCACAAATTGATTTCCTTCACACTACGAACCTTCTGTTAATTTCCTAACTCCATATAAACTAAAATCAAGGAATCGTAGCTCTAACATCAAACCTTAACCCCTAAATAAAGTTTTGTAATTTCCAATTCCCTAAAAGCACTCTAAATTCTGAATAGGACATATAGTAAACTATCATTCAATAATTAGATCTATGAGAATCCCCTACAGGTAGGTCAACTATATTAGGCAAAACTATCAAATGAGTTTACAGAAGATTAGTCACAAAATAGCAGGAATATTTCCTTTGCTTGTTTTTTTCTCACTCTCTTTTCCTTTTAATGAGAAGACGAAGTTTTAATAACCAATCTGATCAATTACAAAATTTTCAAGAATAAAATACACCCACTTAATACTAGTATAAGATCATAGAAGTATATCAATTAAATCCTACTTTTTGTTTTATAACTCATGTAGGCATAACCCAAGTGACATAAATATCAAATCCTTCAAATATGACCTAACAAATCATCATATGATGGAACCTCACTTACACTTCTCATCAAGTTATCAAAAGAACACTATCTATAACCTAATAACCTTCATAAACAATAACTAGAATTGTAATGCCTAGGGCGAAGATTTCATTCTAAATCAAAACCTAGCATAAATCTATAAGATCATAACCTAAGCTCTGATACCATTAAAATTGTCATGCCCTGAACCCAACTATAAAAATAGGCACGTGACAACTGCCACACACTTATAAAGTAAGCACCCTACAAGTATGCAAGGCCTTCTTAGCAACTAAAATTTATCATCAAAAATTAAATCAAATAAATCCAAAATACCTCAACAATTTCGTTATGAATAGATTTCCAATAATTTAATAAGAACAAAATCCAAACATCATGTACATAATGCCAATTGGCCAATAAATATAAAACTATTAGAAGACAATCCAATCCCAAAATCACTAAGATTCTTTTCCTGCTCACAACACAACATCAAAACTCCCAAAACTTGCCATTTTTTACAATCTAAAATTGGAGGGGAAAAAGGGGTGAGCTGATAACTCAATAAGTAACCAAAATCCTAATAAGTTCTATCAAGCAATAGATCTGTAAATGAAAAGATGTAATATGTGTTTTCAAAGTTATAATATACTATGTGTTTTCAAAATAACTAAAGAAGTTTCATAGTCTTAAAATAATAAGTTGCACATAGATCACATACTTTAATCTTACAAATATATCATAGATAGTTTAGAAAATAGTCAGTTTTCCATAAATTAAAAACTATAACTTACAATAGTTTCCAAAAATACATAAGCAGTTTTAATGACTCAAAATAGTTCAAATACTCAAACATTTCCAAATTCACATATGTAGTTTTAAGGACTAAAAATAGTTCAAATATTCAAACGTAATTCATATTCTTAACAGTCTTATGACTATGGTCATGCTATATCCCCGTGATTGGGCATTAGAGTACCAATGAATAACCCCCATTGGTTGGGTATTAGAGTATTAATGAATAACCCCATTGGTTAGGTATCAGAGCACCAATGAATAACCACTAATGAATAACCCCCATTGGTTTGAGTATTAGAGTACCAATGAATAACCCCCATTGGCTGGGTATCAGAGCACCAATGAATAACTTCCATTGGTTTGGATATCAGAGTACCAATAAATAACCCCCATTGGCTAGGTATCAAAATAAATTCATAGTCAGATTGTTCATAATCATATATATGAAATCATATTTTCTAAAAAAAAAATATCTTATCCAAGCATGTATATAAAAATCATATACTCAGTATTAAAATATATTTGCAATAATCCTTTACTTGAAATTAGTAATATAATAGAAATAAAAATTCTCACAATTATGAACAATTTTTAGTAGTTAAAAATACAGTAATATAAACAAAATAAAATCCAATTGGGATAAGATTGCTTACCTTAAATATCTAACCACAAAGAACTTCTCCCAAACACTTTCTCTAAAATCCTTAGATATAACCTAAACAATTTTCAAGCGCTATACTCAATAATCAAAATAATTCAAGAAAAACTTATAACGGTACTCGGCCAAAAGAGAGACTAAAAAAAAAAAAACTAATAATTTCTTCATTATTAAGTCACACAAAAATCCACAAATTCTATATATATATATATATATATATATATTTATCCTTTACTTTTTGCCACCTGCCACCCTTAGTTTACTTTGAGATAAGAACAAAACTAGATACATGACAATATCATCTAAATCAAATCACTTGGGCTTTTACAGATACAATTTTTTTTTCTTTTCCTACCACCTGCCACCATTATCATCTTTTGAGATGATAACTCCAAGTACAGATAGGCACATGAACTTATGGGAAAAAAAAAATCATTATTATTTTTTTTCTTTTTTTCATGATGGCATGTCAGAACTCAAAGTCCAGATGCAAAAGGTTTTTTTTTTTTTTTTTCATCATCAAACCCCCTACTTCGGCACTGTTACTGAAAGAAAGTCTGTGCAAAACACCAAACCTTCAAGAAAAATATGTGGCTTCTCTCTACGCTTAACGCACAATAGGATGGAAAAAGATTAAGTTATTGAACATAGCAAAATTTGCAATAACATTGTCTAGCCAAAAAATAAATCCAAACTTTTCTTTGTTTGCATCATTAAAACTCTTAAGTAATTAAATAGTTTCACTACTAGCCAAAATACCCACATAAGAAAATATTCTAATACCACATAAAATCTAAATTTGACAAATGAACAAGATTTCTTAAGCTCTTACCTCAAGGATGTAGTCAATCCTTCTCTACTTGAATCCTTTGGGTAGTCTCCTCTCTTAAAATATCTTTCCATATACGTTGACTTTTAATAAGCTTATATATAGTTAGAGTTTCAACCTTATTTTCTAAAAACTCCCTTATAATTATAAATTACAAAATTGACCCCACAAAAGATTTATTTAAAACTCCCTTATATATAGTTAGGGTTTCAACCATTTTTTTTTCCAAGTATTACAATATTAGTGGCGGCACCATGTTAAGGGCAGGGTGGTCCTAGGACCACCCTGACCTGATTTTTTATTTTTTATTTTTTTATATAGTAAAAAAAAAAATTATTTGAATACCCTTTAAGAAAATTTTGGAAACACCCTCAATTTTTTTTTTATGCCAATAAATTTAAATTTTACTCCATTATTTGTTCTACTTTCAAGCAAAAAGAAAAAGCTCAATTTTTTTTAAAACTAAAATCTGGAAAAAAAGAAAAAGAAAAATTAACATAGGAAGCCACCTAGGAGAAAAAAGCCTAACATCAATCCTAAACAAAACTAACCCAAACGAATTCTCAAAAAAAAAAAAAAAACCCAAATTACCAATATGCGTCTACCGATTTATCAAAATCATCAAATGGTAAAGCAAATTAGAAAAACTGAAATCAGAACTGAACTCCTAACCTAAACCAAGAAAACCTTGTGAGAGTGCCTTTTTTTCGTAACACTCAGGCCCAAGGATCCCGGGCCGAATAGTTGTGGTTTGGTGGACCGGGCTTTGATTTACCGCAGCTAACGGGCTGTTTAAGAATCAAATAATGCATAGGGTATGCTTCCTACAATACATGTAAACTAACAACAAGGATATTTGCATTGAACGACAAATATAAAAAATAGCAAAGTAAATACAAAGAACAAAAGCACAAAGTAACGTTTTAAGGATCCTTAGAGCAGTGGAAAATATTTCATTAAGTTTTCCTTTATCAATGTTACAGTACGCTCACTAAGATGTGATACAAGGTTCAAGTAAGTTCAAAAATTACAGACTTAGATGGCTATCTCAGCCTCTAAGACTTGCAAAGTTTGATTCTTTTTGAATCCGTGTATGTGCATTAGTGGCTTTTCTGGGATACCGGGAAGTAGTGTTATTAACTTTTCCTGAGTTTTCTCTTTTTTACAGAATTTATCAATAGCTCTTATACTCCTAAAATCTCTGCCTTTCTTCGCAACCTTTCCCTCCCTTTTATAGCGATATTCTGGAATCACAGGGGAACCATTGGTTCCCCTGCTTTGTCCTCTGGTTAACAGGGCATGTACCGTGCCCATCACTTAGCAAGTTCTATTCCCTGTTTTCTCATCCTTTCCTTCCTTTGGTTTTGGTTCCTTTGAAAGTCCATGGCCGGCTACCCATTTTGGGGTATGCTGAGACCATGCCTTTCTTGATCCCACCATTTGGCAGTTCTCCCCTTTTGCCTTTTTTCCTAGCCGGGCGGAATCCCATTATGCCGGTTTGTAAGTCGTCCGTTGTCATTCCCTTTTTTATACTTCTCGGTTCTGGTTCCCTGAGGCGCTCCCCACTTGCGTCATGACAGGTTGCTAATTCTTCCTTCTTTTCTTGCTGGGTCGTTTGGTGCTTGTGGCTTCTCCTCTGTTTCTCGTGTTTCTTTTTTCTTTTTGTCCTTTTCTTTCAAACTGTCTCAATCTTCCTTTGACTGTGTTTATGCACCTGGGAGGATTCGCGCCTCTTGGTAGTCGCTGAGGATCCTAGCTATTTCTTCTATAATCTCTTGACGTGGGTTTCTCTTCCTTCTTAATGCTTCTTTTTTTTTTGGGCTTCAAGCCTCTCGGGCCTGCCGTTTCTTCTCTTTCGTGGTCCCCTTGCATCTGCTTCCTTGGTCTTGGCTTATTTTCTTTTGGGCTTGGCTCACTTCTTTGGGCTTGGGCATTGTGATCTCTTATTTTAGACCTCAACATTTAGCCCCCCGAACTTGTGGGTTGCCTGAAGTCCACGTGTGAGTAATTCAAGGTTTCTTAGATTTTGTAGGGTCTTCTTTTAATTACCCCTGAGTTCCCTTCTTTCTTACTCAGGGTACCTGCCTTTCCTATTGCTTCTTTAGTCTTTTGCTGTGTGTCGTGTTCTCTTATTTTACAACTTCCTCTTTGCACAAGACGTGGTAGTTGAGTATTTGGAGTAAAATTCCTTTACCCACCTTTCTCATTCCCCGTAACTTCCATTAATAACTGCTAATTAATCTCTTCTTCAAAATTAAATTTTCTGGCAACTGTTGCGTCTTTCCATACACTGTCTTCTCCAACTTGTATTTGCGCTTTTATTGCGGCCATTTCACATTATCACTTTGCTTCCCTGAGCCTTTCATTCTTGGGTCTCTTTTTCTCTCTCTGTTATTCCCGTCTTCCCTTTATCACTTTTTCAATCCCTTTTTCATTATTAGCATTGTTCCAATGGCTTCTTCTTCTTCTCGAAAAAGAAGAGAGTGCACCCCAAGCCCTCTAAGGTCGAAGGTTCTTCTGGTTCCGCTTCGAGTGATTCTCACGAAGTCACTGAACGTCCGGCCTTTCCTTTACGGGACCCCTGGTACTCTCCCAGTTTGTTTTTTCCTCAAGTATCTCATGGCAAGGCTCCTCTATCTCCTCATGCCTGGATGTTTTCTGGCTAGGCAGGTTTTGCTAGTTCCGCTCAGGTTCCAGACCCTAGAGAGATTTTTGACCTTCAGATTAGACAAGGAATTCGAGAGGCGGTGCCTATTTTTTATTTATTTTGTTCTGGGGAAAATTCAAGGCTGGCTCATTTGGGTAGAGGAGGAACTGTCTGACGTGGAGTTCGTGGGTCGCCTGGAGTGCGCTGGTATCCTAAAAGCGGTGGCGATTTCCAGAAATCTTGAGGGTTTCAGAGACGCCAAGGGGCTCAGGCATCTGGTACGCCGTTGGTGCCCTTCTCTTCATACTTTTATCTTTTCTGTTGGTGAGTTGACGATTACTTTGGAGGACGTGGTTAATAACTTCCTTCTTCCGGTGTTTGGTGATAAGAGACCTTTTGATATTAGCCTTTCTGAAGAGGATCTTGTGGTGGAAGATAAGTTGTTTGGCCATTTTGGTGGTTGTACTGCCTCTTCTAGTGGTAAGTCGGCTAGAATGGGGAGATGGGTGATGACCCTTTCCTGTGAGAAGAATAAAGAAGTTAGGTGGGTTGGTTTCCTGGCATTTTGGCTTAGCAAATTCTTGTTCAGCGAGTTCCCTGGGTACGGGGTTAAGTCTTCATTTTTTCCGTTAGCGATCAAGTTGGCTCGAGGTACTCAATATCCTTTAGCCCCTCTGTTTTTGGGCCATGTTTATTCTCAATTGGATCAGCTTCATAGAGATGAGGCCGAGGGTGATTCTTGTTATGTGATTACTTCGTCTCTTCACAGTGCTATTCTTCAAATTTTCATGTAGGACCATTCTGCAGCTACTTTGGCTAAATGTAGGAATTTGAAGTTTGTAAAGCATAAATTCCAAGGATCCCCCGACATAGTGAAGGGTCTTTGTGGTTATTTGACTGATACCTTTCCCATTATCTTTCGTTGGATTAGTTTGAAAGGTGGTGGCCTCAATCTTGTTGAGTTATTCGATCAAGCAGGGAATTTACGTTGGAGATCTCCTCGTGAGTTTGGTCCTGGCTTTGCGTGCGATTCTGTGTTGTCTTCCTTTTTGTCTTCTACAGGTAATACTTTTAATCTACATCGTGGTGATGAGGGCAGTCTGGCTTATTTTGCTTGCATTAGCCCCTCTTGGCTTCCTGTGTCTTCTTTGAGTGGTCCAACATATACCCATTATTCAGCACACCGGGTGCTTCGGCAGTTTGGTTTTGACCAGGACATTCCTCCAATTTTTAAGGACATAGTGCCGTCCCTTCCTTCTTTGGATCCTTTCTTGAGGCTGCATGCCTTTTCTTATTGGTCATGGAGGAGCCCCCAATTTGCAGTGCCTAACTCCCAGAGAAGAGTTTTTGCTTCTAGCGGCTATACTGGCTACTGGAGAAGAGTACAAAAGTCTTTTGTTGATTATGTTGGCTCTGGTTCAATTTAGGAAACCCCTAGTCTTAGTATTGCCTCTGCTCCAACATCCAATAGACGTTTATCCCTGCCTACTGCTAGGATTGTTTCTGCTGCCGTAAGTAGCAAGACTGGGTTTACAGAATGGCATGCCTCCAGGGGAGGTTGGGTAACTTATGCACAAGATTTTCCTGGAACTTGGTTGGGTTGCGGTCTTATTATTGGTACTTCCTCTGGAGTACCTATTAAGAAAGGTGTAGTGGAGACAATAGGCACTGCTATCGCTTCGGTTAAAGGCAAGGATGTCAGGCCGGAAAAGACGAAAACAGTTGATGTTGAGGAAAGTGCAGAAGGTGTGAAGACTGGTCCTAAGACGAAAAGAAGAAAAATTGGGAAGTCTCAGACACATTTGGTATCCCAGGAAGACAAGGAGGTCAGGCAACCTTTGGCTTTAAGGACTCGGAAGAAGACCAAGGTAGAGTCTTCTTTTTCCCAAGTTCCTGTGACTTCTTCAATCCATGGTTCTTTAGGATCCTTTGATTTTGTATCCCAGCCCCCCTTAGGACCTTCTGGGCGTACTCGTAGTAAGCAAAAGATCTCCAAAGAATCTGTAGAGAGAGAGAGAAGGGCAAGACCTCTTTCCTTCTTTTTTTATTTTTTTTTTATTTTTTTATTTTTTATTTGTTCATATTGTTGCAGTTACTTCCTCTCTTTTTAGCTGATGAGTGATTGTTTCCTTTGCAGTCCAAACACATGTTTGACTTCAAGAAGGGCAAAAGTCAATCGTCTCGCGATGATGTGGTATGGATTTCTCTTGTTCATGCTTCTCCGTTTGCTCTGGTACTGTGTTGTTTGTATCACCCCGTTGTCTTCACTTATTACTGTTTCCTTTTTCCCTTCTTTTCTCTTTAGGTGGAGGTGTCTCCTCCTATGATCGGCAAAGTTCTGGAAGAAGAAACTATTACAGCCCTTTCTACTGCATTTCCCATTATGGAGGAGCCCCCTAGTGGTGGTCTGCTGAGGAGACCGGGCAACTGATGCAGAGTGCCCAAGCTTCTCAGGATCCCGAAGCTTCTAAGATCCCTGCATCTCAAAGTTCTCAGCTTAAGCACACTCCTAGTCCTATCAAAACCGTGTTTCCTCAAACATTATTAGGTAAAGAGACTTTGGGAGGCACACCTTTATCCAAACAAACAGGTGAGCCGTATTTCCTTTTAAAATAGTGTTTTCATCTCTATTTCTCTTTATTCCCCCTTTTTTTTTTTTGAGTTTCTTCTTTCCTTTCTCCTTTTAGGTCAAGCCAGTGTGAGGTTCGCTCCTAGTGTTGCCTCCTCCTTGGAATCAAAAAACTTAGAAGGTGAGTGTGAATTGTTTCCACTGTGTTTCCTTTTTCTTTCTTTCTTTCGCTACCCTCTTTTCTTTTTCTTCTTCCATGGCGAAGCCCCCTGCATCTCTTCCTTCCTTTAGCCATTTCGCCACAGGTTTTTCACCCTTTCTTCAACTTGCTTTATGCCCTTTCCCAGAATTTTCGAGGAAATTAGAGGAGCAAGAGGAAGAGACTCTGCCTCAAGAAGCTGGTATGAGTTCACTCTTTTTTTCTTTTCTTCTTTTTTTTTTTTTTTTGTCACTCCTCTCCTTTTTTTTTTTTTTTTTTTAAGACTAAATCTGTTCTTCTTTTCTCTTTTCTTTTGTGAATGTTGATACAGGCCTTAGAGATTCTGAGCCTGCTATTCTTGAGGGAATTGTGAGATCTGTTCAAATTGCTGATCTTCAGTCAAAACAAAAGGTTGCAAGTTTTCCAATTTCTGTAGGCAGAAACATAGTGATGGGGGATGCTCCGGGAGGGGCTGCCCCAGATCTTGATTCAAGGCTTTCCTCCTTCCTAACTCGTTTTGATCTTACGGAGTTCAACAGCCTTCCCGCCAGCCACTTCTATTCTTTTGGGTCTTCTTATGGCAGCTTCCTGCGTTTCTTCGTGCCTATTGAAGGCCTGCCGCTGTTAGAAAGTTTGCTGAAGAGTCACGGAGATTTCACCAGTGGTTTTAGGGGAGGCGTTTTTCTGGGTAATATTTTGATGGAGTTGCTATGTGCTGTGCTGGTTTCGTTGAGCGATTCTTCTATGGACTCTTTATTTGAAGAAAAGCTTTTGGAATGGAGAGGGTTGGTCCAAGACCTTTTAGTGGCCAAGTTCAATTTGTCTTTTTTGCTAGATCATTTGCGCCTGTTGGCCCGCATGCTGTTTCAGAGGCAAACCTCCACGAGCATAGAGGCTAAGATCGCTGTTGCTGAGGAAACTTTGGCTCATGCTCACAAGGCTTTGCAAGATTTGAAGGTCAAATGGCAGAGGATTCTTTCTTCTTCAACTGTGCCTGTCATTCCTCCAAATGGCTCCTTGTTGGCCGACCTCATTCCTTAGCTTTCTTTCTTCTCCCTTTTTAGATCCGTATAAAAAATTTGGGGTTGTATAAGTTTCTATATTTTTTTTTTGAACACTGCTTTCTTTTTTTTAGTTCTGTGTTTGTGTTTCAAGACCGCTTCTAATTTCTTAGCATGTGGATCTGCTTTTCTCTTTGATACATTGTCCTCTCTTTTGATACATGTTTTTTTTTTTTTTTTTTTTTTTACATGACTTTTTCTCTTTCTTTCTTGAGTCCTGGACCATGGTTCCTATAGGCTTCACTGTAGGTTCTGGACCAGGTACCCGGTGGTTACTTTGTGTGCATGTACTGAACTGGGTACACTGGGTATCCTTTCTTCTTCTTCTTCTTCTTTTTTTTTTTTTTTTTTTTTATTATATATTATTTTTTTAGATACAGTCCCAGTTCATGGACTTGACAGGTTCCCCTTTTTGCCAAGTGCTAGGCTAGGTATCTTGGGCATTTTACTTTTGCCTGTGATCCTAGACCTATGCACTTGAAACTATTTGTGGGGTATTTGGAATTATCTGTGAGGTGGATCCTGGGCCATGTGTAAAAGGGCATTATATGCCTTTTTTTTTTTACTCAGATATCCCCTCTTAATTCTGTCCAAACCTGGACTTTGCAGTATTTCAAATATTAAAGAAACAGGAACTTCATTAAAATATGGTCATCATTTAAGGATCATAGAGAAATCACTTAATATAGTACTAACCACAAAGTTTCAATCTACCATAGGTTCCTGAACAAAATCACTTAGACGAGAATTCATGACAAAAGCTAATAAAAAGACAAGAAAAACAAAAACACTTAGCGGGTTGTGATGCTGGTAAAAGGATCCTGACGTGCTGAGATCCCTTCTTCCTTATGCATAGTACTGTTTCAGCCATTTCCCGTTTATGGGTTCTGTCAAGACTATCCCATCTTCTTTTCTAAGGTGGTAATACCCACTTTCAAGGGCTACCCTGATGATGTAGGGTCCTTCCCATTTTGGGGTGAATTTTGAGGGTCTCAGTAGGTTCCTCCTTACGTGCTCCACCATCCTTAATACCAATTACCTTTCAATGAAAGTCCTCGGGCGTACTGCTTGTGCATATGCTCTAATCATTCTTTGCTGGTACCTTTGGCTTCTTTTCTTGGCTAGTTCTCTTTCTTCTTCTACCCCTTCCAGATCTACCAGTCTTCATTCATTGTTTGCGTCCTCATTTTCTTCTTGGCTTTCTTCAAGGACTACCCTTGGTGTAGGAATAACTAATTCTACGGGGCTGATAGCTTCTATTCCATAGACTATGGAAAATGGCGAGAATCATGTGGCTGTCTTTACAGAGCTCCTACATGCCCAGAGTACATCTGCCAAATGATCACTCCATTTCCCTTTATATTCATGCTTCATCTTCTTAAGGATCTTCAACATCACCCTATTGGTGGCCTCAGCTTGGCCATTTCCTTGTGGGTAATATGGGGTAGACCTCCCATGTTTGATGTGATATGCCTCAGTTAACCCTTTCATGTCTTTGTTTATGAATGGGGTCCCGTTGTCGTCAATCAATCTTCTGGGGCTCCCGAACCTTGTAATGATGTGGTCTCGAATAAAGTTTGCTATGGCTGTTCCAGTAGCCTTTTTCAAAGGGATGACCTTTACCCATTTTGTAAAGTAGTCGGTGGTTGCCAAGATCCATATGTAACCGTTGGATGGAGGGTTTATGGGCCCTATAAGATTGAGCCCCTAAGTGTGAAAAGGCCATGGCGTCGTCATATCCTGTAGAACATTTGGGTGTGTGTGAATTGCATCTCCCAGGACTTGGCAGGCGTGGCATGTTTTGACTAGCTCCTTAGAGTCCCTTTTCATTGTTGGCCAGTAGTATCCCAACAACAATAATTGCTTGTAGAGCTTTCTTTTTCCCGGATGACTCCCACAATCACCAGAATGAACTTCCCTGACTACTTCTCTAGCTTTTTTTGGCCCCAGGCACCTTAGGGGATCCCCACTGTATCCTCTTTTGAATAAGATACCATTCTGCAGGAAATACCTGTCCTCAAGTTTTTTGAGCTGGTGGGCTAGTGTCCTGTCAGTTGGCAAGATCCCTTGAGCCAGGTATTCTATGAATGGAACCCGTCAATCTTCTGCAACAAACACAGCATAGCTTTCTTCCTTATCTATCGCCAGCCGACACTCTTGATATTTTTCCAATATAATTGCTGCCTCCTTGTTCATATTTGGCCAGTAATACCCCATACGTTGCATCCTTCTGTATAGACTGATCTTTTCTGCAACTCCACAGGCTTGGGTATGTAATTTTTCTAGCTTTAGCTTTCCTTCCTTCTCGTTGATACAACTGGACAAGATTCCACCTAGCAGCCTTCTATACAATTTCCCTTCTATCTGAGTGTAATCCTCTAGTTCTTTGATGTTCCCTCCAGGTCCTGCCTTTTCCATCTTTTCTTTGACTTCTCTCCTCCAATCCCATTGTTTGTACTCTCCGGGGTACATCCCTTGGAGGATCCTTACAATAGAATGTTCCTACCTTCATATTTTTATCAATGTGTCCCTTCCCCTGAATGGTATTTGGGATCCCAAAGTGGCGAGTGCATCAAAAAACCTGTTTTCACTTCTTTAGGTGTACTCTATGCTAAAGGTTTGGAATTCCAACTCTAGCCTTTGTGCCCAAGTTCTGTAGGCTGCTAAACTTTGTTCCCGTAACGCAAAGTCTCCTTTTACTTGGGAAACTACAAGATTGGAGTCTCCCAATACTCTCATATGCCTTACTCCTATACTGAGTGCTATAGTTAGCCCGGTTAAGTATGCCTCATATTCAGCTACATTATTAGAGCACGAGAAACCAAGCTTGAAAGAGAACGGTATGGTGTCCCCATTCTCATAGCTTAGTACGATTCCTACCCTATTTGAAGTTGTTGTACCTGACCCGTCGAATCTCATGGTCCATTTCTTTCCTGGAATCTCTGTTACTGCCACCTTACCAGGGATTTCTTCACTCAGTGGACCTTCCTCCTTTCCTGGGAACTGAGCCAGTAGATCTGCTATGGCTTGGCTTTTGACAGCTTTGGGAGTTTTGATGCCTATGTCATATTAAGAGAGAAAGACTAGCCATTATGCTATTCTTCCCGTGAGAAGGGGCTGATGTAGGAGTGCCTTTATGGGGTGGGACTTGGTCACCAAAAGGATTTGGTGAGCTAAGAAGTACCTTTTTAACCTTTGGGACGTGTAGATGATTATTAGGCAGGCTTTCTCTATTCTGGGGTACTTGGTCTCGGTGTCCTTGAGTGTCCTGCTTACATAATAAACAGGCTGCTCATTCCTTAGTCATCTTCCTATGCTAGCAAAACTCCTATTGCCTGGGAATTTGATGCCAAGTATAACAACAGAGGTCGCCCACGTACTGGTGCTTGGAGGGTGGGCAAATGATTCATGATGTACTGTATTCTTTAGAAAGCCTCCTGTTGTTCCGTTCCCCAAATAAACTCAATTACCTTTTTCAATATTTTAGATAAACCTGTCGTAATTGAGGCTAACCCAGGCACAAATCTCCTAATATAGGAGACCCTTCCTAGGAAACTTTTGAGCTCCTTCACAGTAGTTGGTCTTCTCATCGTGGCGATGGCTGTGGCCTTGGCTGGATCTACACTTATGCCTCTGCTATGTACCAGGAACCCAAGGAACTCTCTAGCAGGCACCCCGAAGGCACATTTCATGGGGTTCATGCGTAATTTGTACTTCTTGGATCTTTCAAAAACTCACTCAAGTACTTGGAAGTGTCCTGACCTAGTCTTTGATTTAACCACAATGTCATCTACATAATCTTCCATCTCCTCATGTATCATGTCATGGAAAATGGCTGTCATAGTTCGCTGGTACATAACCCCTACATTTTTGAGGCCAAAGGGCATTATAGTGTAGTAAAAATTCCCAATTGGGGTTCTGAATGCCGTTTTCTCTGCATCTTTGGCAGCCATGCGGATTTGGTTGTACCCACTGTACCCATCCATAAATGAGAACATTGAGCTTCCTGCAACAGAATCTACAAGGAGGTCGATGTTGGGTAAGGGGAACTCATCTTTTGGGCACGCCTTATTCAGGTTGCGGAAGTCCACACAACAACGGATCTGACCATTTTTCTTCTTCACAGGTACAATGTTGGAAAGCCATTTTGGGTGTTGGATAGATTTGATAAAACCAGCTGTTAGTAGTTTCTTGACTTTCTGAACTATCTGAGCTTCTACCTCGGTGTGAAAGACCTTAGTCGGCTGAACTACTGCCCTTATTCCTGGGTCCACATTAAGAGAATGAACTACCAATCCCGGGTCTAAACTGGACATTTCATCATAGGTCCATGCGAACACATCTCTGTATTTTTGAAGTAAAGCTACCAATTGTTTCCTTTCTTGTGTCATCAGCTGACTGCTAATAAAGACAGGCTTCCGGGATCCCAACTCGGTTTCCAAATTTATTTCCTTTAATTCTTCCTTAGGCTGAATTTGGGCTTCCTTGACTAGTTCTTCTGGGATTTCTTCTTGGGCCATCATGTGGTGGTCCGGGACCTTTCTACATGATGCATTCAGGTCTCGCGCACCTTCATAAGCGATAGATTAACCTCCCTCCGGGTTCTTGCACCACCACACATTCCTAGGATCCTAAAGAGCTGAACTCCCTTTTTTGCCTTTTCCTTTCCAGAAGGTTTCTCAGGTCATGGGTGCCCCTTCCTCCTTCTTCTTCTTCTAGGATAGGTGCCCCTGGAGTACCTAGGGCGGGGTTCTCATCATCTGGCTCTAACTCATCATAAAACATTGTTTCTGTAAAGTTTACTTCTCCCTGGCTGAAAGGGTTACGGTTGGCAGGGATCCTCACCGGCCTCCCATTTAGTCTCTCTTTAATGCATTGATGAAACGTAGATGGAATAAGGGGGTGTTTATGGAGCCATGGGCGTCCCAACAACACATGGTAAGATACTTCTGCATTAATCACGTGAAACCTTGTTAAGGCTACTATCGGCCCTACCCTTAAGGCTAGCTATACGTATCTTTCTGTTGATTCCACTAACCCCCCAAATCCTGTTATCTCCATGGGAGCCCCCAGGATCCTTCTGTCAACCAGGCCTGCGGCTTCCAGGGTACTCAAGGCTATGAGGTTGAGTGATGCCCTTATGTCCACTAGTACTCTTCTGATTTGGATGCCATTAAAGGTGGCCATTAGATAAAGGGGCCTACGGTGGTCCGGGTGTTTAATCTCCATGTCTTCGTCGGTGAAGGTTATTGCATTGGTTGTCTCCAGGAAAGCTCGACTAGCATGCGACTCTACTGTGAAGCATTCCATTCCTGAATCTGCTGCTATGCTCATGAGAGACTCTATGGCCACCCTTCTTGCTTCTAGTCCAGATCCCAGTTGGTTGAATAATGACCTAAACTTGGGATTCTTCTGGAGGGTCCTGACTGTGTTTGGGTGGAAGGATCCTTCTGATTCTCCTGTTTCTGCTGGGTTCCCATGGATTACTACTGCTACCATCCTTTTCCCTTTATGGTTGGGCAGGGGGTTCCTCTGCACTTCTAGCTCCTTCTGAGTGAGTTCTAGGGTTCCTTCCCTTAGCTTTTTGTGGAAGAGTCTGTGAAGGGTCCAACAATCCTTGGTGGAATGCTTGATATAGTTATGGATCCTACAAAACAAAGGGTTCTTCCTTTGTTCTTCAGTTGGCGGCCTGGACATAGTAAATTGCCTAACAACTCCATCTCTGATCTATTTATCTAAGACATGGTTTAACTCCTCAGCTATACGTGGGATCACCGGTGGTTCCTCGAATACCTTCCCGTCTGGCCTCTTCCTTTTCTCTCCTACTGAAGCTGTCATAGCTTGGGACAAAGTCATCCTTGTTGTCCTCATAGTTTGTGTTGTCCTCCTGGTTCTCTGTAACAGGTCAGCAAAACGAGAGATACATAGATTTTCAAGGTTGAGCCTATAATCAAAATGCATATTGGCTATGCAGGTTTCCACGAGCTCTTTCTCTTCATGGTCCCCATAGCAATCTAGGGACACATCTTCAAATATTTTAATGAACTGTACGGGATCCTCTCCAGGTCTCTGCCTCACCATCTGAAGGTTCTGGAAAGTGATCTTGTCCTCATTGGGGTAATATTTGGCATAGAATCTTTCCATCATTTCATCCTAGGTTTTGATAGACCCGGGTCTCAGCATGGTGTACCAAGTGTATGCTCTATCCATTAAGGATTTAGCAAATTCCCTTAGACATAGTTCTCTGTCTCTTGCATATGGGCCCATAGTGTGAATAAACCTACTCACATGTTCCACAGCACTTCCATTTCTTCCATCGAAAGGATGGAACTTTGGGGGTTCATACCCCTTGGGATACAGTTTACCGAGGAGTTCTAGGGGGAATCGGTGATCCTAAGAGAATAGCTTAGGGATCCTTGAGAGTTTGTCCCTTTCTTGCTCCAGGATGGTACTAACATCTGCCAATATTAAGCATTGGGGGTTGGCTCTTTCTCCCACTGCTGACCCTCCTTCTAGTTACGTTCTGTCTTGGTTACCAGCAGGGGGAACATTATCCTTGATTTCTTGTGTCCTGCCTTCTTTGAGAAGGCAAACTTCTTGCTCCAGATCCTTCAACATTGCTGTCATATGAGCCATGAGGTCTAGTTCCTGCCTTGTGTACCTTTGTCTTGACACAACCTCCTACTCCACTAGGGGTACCTCACCTCTCTGTCTGGAGGCTACCTCGTTTTCTCCCACAGGCTCGGAGGCCGTAGGTGGCATATTAGTTCCTTTGCTGTTTCTTTGTCTTGGAGGCATACTCTGCGAAAGGATTGCTTCTTCCCTCTTCTTTGCCCAGCCCCCAGTGGAGTCGCCAAAATGTGAGAATGCCTTTTTTTTGTAACACTCAGATCCAAGGATCCTGAGCCGAATAGTTGTGGTTTGGTAGACCGGGCTTTGATTCACCGTAGCTAACGGGCTGTTTAAGAATCAAATAATGCATAGGGTATGCTTCCTACAATACATGTTAACTAACAACAAGGATATTTGCATTGAATGACAAATATAAAAAACAGCAAAGTAAATACAGAGAACAAAAGGACAAAGTAACGTTTTAAGGATCCTTAGAGCAGTGGAAAATATTTCATTAAGTTTTCCTTTATCAATGTTACAGTACGTGATACAAGGTTCAAGCAAGCTTAAAAATTACAGACTTAGATGGCTATCTCAACCTCTAAGACTTGCAAAGTTTGATTCTTTTTGAATCCGAGTATGTGCATTAGTGGCTTTTCTGGGATACCGGGAAGTAGTGTTATTAAGTTTTCCTGAGTTTTCTCTTCTTTACAGAATTTATCAATAGCTCTTTTACTCCTAAAATCTCTACCTTTCTTTGCAACCTTCCCCTCCCTTTTATAGCGATACTTTGGAATCACAAGTTAGCAGGTTCTATTCCCTGTTTTCTCATCCTTTTCTTCCTTTGGTTTTGGTTCCTTTGAAAGTCCATGGCCGGCTACCCATTTTGGGGTATGCTGAGACCACGCCTTTCTTGACCCCATCGTTTGGCATTTCTCCCCTTTTGCATTTTTTCCCAATCTGGCGAAATCCCATTCTGCCGATTTGAAAGTCGTCCGTTGCCATTCCCTTTTTTATACTTCTCAGTTCTGGTTCCCTGAGGCGCTCCCCACTTGCATCATGGCAGGTCGCTAATTCTTCCTTCTTTTCTTGCTGGGTCGTTTGGTGCTTGTGGCTTTTCCTCTGTTTCTTGTGTTTCTTTTTTCTTTTTGTCCTTTTCTTTCGAGCTGTCTCAATCTTCCTTTGACTGTGTTTATGCGCCTGGGAGGATTCGCGCCTCTTGGTAGTCGCTGAGGATCCTGGCTATTTCTTCTTTAATCTCTTGACGTGGGTTTCTCTTCCTTCTTAATGCTTCTTTTTTTTTGGGGCTTCAAGCCTCTCGGGCCTGCCGTTTCTTCTTTTTCGTGGTCCCCTTGCATCTGCTTCCTTGGTCTTGGCTTATTTTCTTTTGGGCTTGGCTCACTTCTTTGGGCTTGGGCACTATGATCTCTTATTTTAGACCTCAACAAACCTCATCAATGACCAAGCTCTAAGCACATCGGCACGACTTGATCTGCTAAATTGCCTCAAACTCGAGCAACAGCGACGGCGAGATCAGAGATTGGATCAAAGATTGCTTGGCTTGCCTCGTTGCCTCAACCTTCGTCCCTCGAGTCCTCGCCTTGGCGTGATGCCATGGCGCCTTCAAGCCTTAAGGTATTTCAATTCTTTGCTTCTCTCTCTTTTTCTCTATCAGTCTATCTCATCTAAATCTTACATCTTTGGCTTTGCTAATTGCTATTCTCTGAACTGAATCCTCTGATTTGAGAGTGACTGAGTGAAAGTGTAGCTCTCTCCTTCTTTCTCTCTGAACTAAATGAGATTCTCTTTATCTCATTGTTTCTCTGTTTCTCTATGTCTAAATGTCTAATTACCTTTACTTTATAACTTTATTCGACATTTTGACTTTATTGGTTTGTGAGTTTGTCGTTTTTTGTATTGTGAACTTTGTGTGTTGTGTATGTTCTATATGTTTAATATTTTATGGAATGTTGATTGGCTCTTGTGACTCGTGTCTGTTGAGTGGGCAGTGGATAGGGGCCACGAGGTCGTGGGGTGGGACATTTGAATTGGGGAAATGGACAGGTAGGGGTAGTAAAGGCTAAAGGCATGCATATGTAGTTTAAAAGCAACAAAAAAAAAATTAAATTATGTTAAGCACTAGGCAGTGTGTTAAGCTGTGTATAATGCACATAAGGTGTGCTAGACTACTAGTAGTTCGTAAAGAAAAATAATGAAGCAACTAAATAACAATAATTAATAATTTAATTAACTAATACATTATAAAAGACAAAAAAATTAAATTATGTTAGGCAATGGGTTGAGCTATGGATAATGCATAGTGGGGTGTGTGTTAGATTGTTAGTAGTCAGTAAAGAAAAATAATGAAACAACTAAAAAACAATAATTAATAATTTTATTAATATTTCAAATGAACTTATAGTTTATTGTTTATTATTTTGCTAGAATTATGGACAAATATTTGATAAGAAAACCACGTACCCAAAATTCATCTCCTGTGCAAGATTCAATTCCTTTGCAAGATTCATCTTCATCTTCTCAGCGAATTCGTGTTGACTTTAACTTAGAAAATCTTCCTTCAGATCCTGGGTTACAAGAAAAAATATCATCTTATCATCCTAATAATCATGATGAAATAAGAAGATTTTATTTACAAAAAGGCCCTTGTCTACCTGTTCTCCAAAACATTACCTTCTAACAGATTTTTATGGAAAACCCCATCGATTTAGATTAGAATGATATGTAAATAGAAACTGGTTGGAATATAGTATAGAAAAGGATGTAGTATTTTGTTTTTATTGCTACCTATTTGGGCAAGATGTTGGCAAGCAGAAAGGAGGAAAGACTTTTATAATGAAGGGATTCAAACTTTGGAATCAGAAAGAGAAGTTACTATCCCATGTTGGAGGAGTTAATAGTGCTCATAACCAAGCTATCAAGAAGAGTGAAGATCTAATGAAGGAAAAACAACACATTCAAAGTGTTTTGGTTAAGCAATCAAATCAAGATAAAATTGAATATCGGGTTCAATTAAATGCAATAGTTGATTGCATAAGATTCCTTTTATGCTGGGGATTAGCTTTTTGTGGTCACATTGAATCTCAAGGTTCAAGTGATAAAGGAAATTTTCTTGAACTTCTACAATGTTTGGCGGATCACAATGAATCTGTCAATGAAGTGTTGCAAAAAGCTCCGAAAAATTGCAAGCTTACTCACCATGAAATTCAAAAAGACATTGTGAATGCAATTGAACATGAAACATCCAAAGCCATCATCAAGGATCTTGACAATGGGTTCTTTTCAATATTAGTTGATGAGTCACGTGATATCTCAGTGAAAGAGCAAATGACCCTTGTTCTTCATTATGTGAGCAAAAAAGGAATTATTATAGAGTGATTCCTTGGTATTGTACATGTAGCAAGTACCACTGCTTTGTCACTTAAATATGCTATTGAATGTTTACTTTATGAATATAATTTGAGTTTATCGAAACTACGAGGGCAAGGTTATGGCAGGGCTAGTAATATGCAAAGTGATATCAATGGTCTCAAAACTTTAATTTTGAAAGAGAATAAGTCAGCATTTTATGTCCATTGTTTTGCTCATCAACTTCAATTGACTCTTGTTACTGTTGCTAAAAATCACATTAATATTGCTTAATTTTTTTATGTGGTTAGTAATTTAGTAACTGTTGTTGGAGGCTTTTGTAAGAGACGAGATGCTCTTTGAGATGCACAATTTGCCAAAATGAAAGAAAAATTAGAGAATGGTATATGTAGAAGTGGGCAAGGTTTGAATCAAGAGACAAATCTTAAACGTCCTGGTGATACACGTTGGGGATTATATTATGGGACTATTCTCAACTTAATTTTGATGTTCTCTATTGTTATTGATGTACTTGAGATTATTGAAGAAGATGGCCTCTCCGAGCAAAAAGTTGAAACTCGATCTATTAAGAGGTCAATTTTATCTTTTGAATTTGTCTTTGCTCTACACTTGATGAAAAACATTTTAGGGATCACAAATGAGTTGTCAATAGCATTGCCAAAAAAAAAAAAAAAATCAAGATATAGTAAATGCTATGGATCTTGTTAAAGATCTAAGCAATGATTGCAAGTGATGAGAGATGATGAATGAATATTTTTATTGACTGAAGTGTCTTCATTTTGTACCACACATGATATTCCTATCTTGAACATGGATGAAATATTTGTAGTTAGTGGAAGGCTGCGACGCAACACCCAACAAAGTACAGATTTACATCATTATCGTGTTAAGCTATTTTACACAGTCATAGATTTGCAACTTCAAGAGCTTAACAACTGTTTTTCAGATGCGAATATCGATTTGCTACTTTGTATAGCTTGCTTGAATCCAAGCAATTCATTTGTGGATTTTGATAAGGAAAAGTTGATACGTCTAGCAAAATTCTATCCATCTGATTTTCTTGGGACAGATATCTTGGCACTTGGCTCTCAACTTCAGAATTACATTTTTGATATGCGCAGCAATGACTTGTTTTTAGAGCTTCAAGGAGTTGGTGAACTTGCTGAAAAGTTAGTAAAGACAGGGAAGCATGAGACTTATCCATTAGTTTATTTGCTTGTGAAGTTAGTTTTGACCCTTCTTGTCGCTATTGCAATAGTAGAAAGAAGTTTTTTTGCAATGAAATATATAAAAAATGAACTATGCAATC
This sequence comes from Quercus lobata, assembly GCF_001633185.2. Classification (NCBI taxonomy): domain Eukaryota; kingdom Viridiplantae; phylum Streptophyta; class Magnoliopsida; order Fagales; family Fagaceae; genus Quercus; species Quercus lobata. Next base: position 32,407,166 of record NC_044908.1, on the reverse strand, counting down.
GAATGGGAGATCAGTGGATGAATGATTGCTTAGTTGTATACATTGAAAGAGATTTAGCTTGTAGAATTGATAATGAGAATATCATTCAACAATTTCAAAATATGAAAACTCATAGAAGGCAATTGTAAACTTTATGTATTTGCGTGCTTTTTTAATTGTTGTTGTTGTCAATATATGAATTTCTCTTTTTATTAAATTGTGTAATTTATACTCCTTAAGGAACACCCTGAGAAAAATTCTTGGAGCCGCCACTAATACATATCTACCCTTAAACAAAAGAAAGCCAAACCACACATGCAACAAACCCTAGCATATGAAACCCTATCATACCATTCATCTCAAACAAAGGCAGTAATAAACCAAGACAGCAACATAATCATGACATTCACAAAATTATATGAAGCATGTAATTGGAATTAAAAGACATAAAGCAAATATTCAAACAAAATACATCATTAAATGCATGTTTATACCAATGCATGACTTACCTTTACTTACCTCACAGCAACTTAGCACCTATGACATCATGTATGAGCATGTGAATGTATGTGCATAGCATCTTAAACAAGAAAACCCTAATCTAACAAGTTAGAAGCAAACAAGCAAACAAAACATGTGAAACAAGAACTCAAATACAGATATGTATGTAAAAAGGACTTAAACATGGGTAATATATGTGAAACAAGAAAACCTAACAAAGTAGAAATCCAAATTAGGGTTTTTGTGCAAATGCCTACATACACAAATAGAGGCTTGCGTATGCAAGCCAAATCCCATGTACGCAAGATTTGACTAGCGTACGCAGGGTTGTTCAAAAACCCTAACCTAGAAACACGAAATAGACATACAGAGCAGAAACAAAAACCCTAATTCTAACTCCCTAGCATGCTTATAAACGTCAAACAAACATAAAGCTAAGCTAAACAGGCATATATAAACATAACTAAACAAGAAAAATAGATTAAAGTGACAAAAGAAATACAAAAAAGAAAAGAAAGCTAGAATGAATACCTTAAAGCGAAAAGCTCCTAGGCTTTATTTTTGACCATTCCCCTTAGTTAAATCTATCATAGTCAATAAACACGTGATTAGAAAACTTTAAACTCAAAGGATTGGAGCAGAAAAGGTCCGAATCAGATAAAAAATGACTTAAGGGTATTTTGTGAAAAACACACTTTTGATTCACTATTTTCTCGTGAATCTTAGCTTTTCCCTTAAGATTTTCTCCATCTTGAAAATGTATCATGTAAGGCTTCATATAGTGGAAAAAATGGGGTTTGAAACAGCACCCAAACAATGTGGGATTCATTCCAAATCTTAGCCATTATTGCAGAAAACTTGCATTTTTTATATCTCTGAAACCCTAGCTGCGTATGTGAGACTATGCTTGTGTACGCATGCGTTGGTCCACGTACGCAGGCTGCTGCCCACTTACGTGGGCCAAGGAACTCTTTGGTCATTTATTTCCAAAAATAAATTTGTGTGCATTCAAAAAGTTATATTTTCCATTTTAACACTCCTCAAGTTTATTTGATATCTAATTGGGCTCTAAACTGGCCTTGGGCCTTAGAGTTTGGGCATCACTGGGGAATGGAAGCCCAAGTCGTAAGGGGTACAAAATGCAATGTCTACAGATGCCCCTATTTTGATTCGTGAGCTTTGCTAACGAAATCAAAAGAATAAGAGACAAAACATTTTGTTTCAACATGTGGCTCGAGCCCAACCCACGCATATGACACATATCAAGCATACATGGGGCGGGGTGAAACTCTAGAGAGTTGCATGGGATTTGCATGTCTGAATTGCCACATTTGTTGCTTGAGAAACGAGCAATGACAGGCACACTATTCCAAAACCTGTTTTACCACTTGCAAGCAAATGGCGAGTAACTCACTATCCTAGAGTCACTTAAAAAGAAAAAGAAAACAATAAGGGTGATCTTATATGCTAACCCAAAAAAACAACAAAAGGATACAGTCTCTGTGGTGTCCATCCGAGCCTCCTGCCTCAAGCTTCTTTAGGTGACTCATTCCTCTTGTCTTCTTCATTTCTTTCTTTACCTTCTTTGGTGAGGCTCTTGCCTTAGGTTGACCTTGGTCTCTTTCTCTATCTCTATCTCTACCTTTTTCTACCGTGCCTACATTTTCAATTCCTGAAGGATATATGCATGAGCAGTGTTGATCATTGGATCCATTGGGGGTGGTGGAAAACTTGCTGAGGAGTAGGTATGCATGGGGAGGAATCTTCTGCCTCTTCCATGACTTACTTGGGAATGCGAAACTCACTAAGGTGTAGTAGAAAAGGACTTGTTGAGGAGTGGTGTAACTTTTGTAGATGTGTGACCCACTGGGGAAGAATCTTCTACTTCCTTCATGGTATGCTGAGGACTTTGAGAAAGAATCTTTTGCTTCCTCACTGGGGATACTTTAGGTGTATTTGATACATTAGGGAAGAATCTTCTACTTCCTTCATGGTATGTTGAGGACTTTGAGGAAGAATCTTTTGCTTCCTCACTGGGGATACTTTAGGTGTATTTGATACATTAGGGAAGAATCTTCTACTTCCTCACTGGGGATTGTTTAAATATGCTTTGATCCATCAAGTAAGAATCTTCTGCCTCCTCCACAGGGATGCTATTCTAGACATGCTTGATCCATTAGGGAAGAATCTTCTGCTTCCTTACTGGGATAGTGTTCTTGATATGCTTATGTGATCTGTTGAAAATGGTTTCAGGATGTATAGGCTTCATTTGGGGGACGAGTCTTCTACTTCCTTAACTGCTCACTAGGGGGTGATTGTTGGCTTTATGCCTAATTAGGGAAATTTTGAGATTATTATTATTATTATTATTTTTTACTGTTCATGACTAAACTACACGTAGTTTAGCTATCAAGTGTGTTCCCACCTTTTCATTTTTCCCAACGGTTACCAACCATTTCTTTTTCTTCTTCATTCGCTTCATCTCTCTCATCTCTTCACATTCTTCATAACTCTTTAATTTCTTCTTTTTTCTATAAAAACCTTTATCTTCTCTCTTTTCTTCACACCCTTTGATTCTCTCATTCTCCTAAAACTCCCTCATTCTCTCATTTTCTCTCTAGACTCTCTTCATCTCCTCCAATGGCACCCAAGGCCAAGTAGACTTCCTACATCCTTTCCTCTGATGCCTTTCTCCTCACGTGCTGAGATTGTTGGAGCCTCTTACATTGACATACCGACCAGAGGATCACATCCCCATGGCTAAATCTATAAGGTTTTCAAACTTTTCTCATTTTCAAGTTTCTCTTTCATCTTCTGTTTTGATGTGTTTTTAGCCATGTAAATGCTTAGGTTTTGTTGTGGGATGGGTTTAGATGAAAACCTGACACATTGGGAGTGGTAGGAACATGTTTAGGATTAATTTTGGATGATACATGCTTGAAAATGTCGAAGAAACTTTCTTGTCTATGCTTCTGTGTGCGTGGGCTCGAGCCTGTGTACATAGCTCGGACTTATGCGTACACAGGTCTGTTCTTAAGGCTTTCCATACGTGAGGATGGGTTTGCATATGCGGGGTCCTGTCTGCGTGCATGGGCCTTGACTTGCATACGTGAGACACTTATCAGAGGCCCTACCCTGCTCATTTTCACTTCCCTTTCAACTTTTTCACTTCTATATGCAATCCTAACATCCTATTTTGTCATTTTTGCATTTGAACATCACTGCATCCTTCTTTTTATCTTCACTCTTACACTGACAACATCATTTTTCATCGTTTTTACCTGAATCAATAATTTCATATTATCTTTTTCTCTTACAGTTCTCATCCCCTTATGCTAGTAGAGGAAGTACCAACAAGGTGGTGAAGGGGTATAACCTCCTCATTCTCGAAACGAGGGCTTACATTTATGAAGCGGGCTTTGAGCTTATCCTTGGCCTTCTGTTGGAAAGGTCCACAAGTGCCACCTTGGTACAATGTATCATCGAGTAGTGGTGGGATACTACTCATACCTTCCACATTGCTAAGTGGGAGATGAGGGTGACTACTTATGACTTCTACTGCATGACCGGCCGTAGCTTCAAAGGGGCCATCATTAGTTTGGACAACGTGTTGGGCATCCAACTGGGTCTTGACATGTTAGGGAGGAAGTACTCCATTGAGACCATCCGCTACTTCGACTTGGTGTCAAATTATAGGCTTCTCCCATAAAAGACTACGAAGGAGCGTGTCCGGATGGCTAGGGCTTTCTTCTTTCACTTGTTAGGAGCTTATTTCTTCACTAATGGTGGGCAAATGGTGTCCTTAAGGTGGCTGACCCTCTTTCAAGACTTTGTAGAGGCACAGAGGGCCAACTGGGGGCAAGCATGCCTTGCCTATCTTTACTCTACCCTCGACATTCTTAGCTAGGGCACCTTGCGGCAACTTGTGGGGCCTTGGAAGCTCCTTGAGGTTATTTTTCTCTCCAATTCTTGTATTTCCATTTGTAGCTTGTAGTCTTGCAAATTGTCATCTTACAAACTATTATCTTGCATCTAACCTATGGCTTGTGCTTCTTTTTACAACGGTGGATTATTTGGTATGGCCTCATAACTCCCAGCGCCAATCTAAATTTGAGGGATTTCTCTCAATTAAGGGCCCACCTTATTGGGTTAACTTCAGATAAGGTAAGTTTAAGAGTTCCAGATTTCATGCTTCTTCATGCATTTCCCCTAAGATACTCTTCTTTTAACCTTGTATCATTGTAGGCCAACTAGATCCCAGGGGCCGACTAGCCCCTTCTGGCTTCTCTTGATCTGGAAGTCGCTGCCATCATTGCTTCGAAGATCACCCGGCCCTTGGAAGGAGTGGGTTTGAGGGCACTCTACTTGGCGGAGAGGATGCGGTGTTAATTGGTGGGTAGAGATGACCCACAGATTCCGATGGACCATTCGGAGTTCATGCTTACCCTACACTCTGTGACCGATGCCGAGTACAACTCGTGGGGGAATGGAATTCCCTATGTCGAGCGGCTCATAGATGGATAGGATTATGAGGAATTCAATATTACCTGCCTCATGCCATCCCTTACTGCTTAGATATATGCTCAATCTCTTCTTCTTCTTTTCTTTTTCCTTTACCATATCTATCATGGCTTCTAATGGTGGAAAACTATAGTAGAAGGAGCTTGTTACCGATGAGCCCATTGACCCTCTACATCTCCCCTGGATGGTCTATGCTTACGGTCCTAATAGCTTTGCTTAGAAGTGTGCCGTGGCCTGTAATACCAATGTTATGGGATACCCTTTTCCTCTAAATACCTGGGTAGTGAGTTCTTCTTTCCCTTTGTTCTTTTTTTCTTCTCACTATCTCTTTTTTTGGTCACTAACCCTTCTTTCTTTGAACTGTAGCCGACCATTCAAGAGCATGAGGAGTTGGTATGTTTGGCTGAGAATCTCAAGATGTAGGTGACCAACTATTCAAGGAGCTTGTTTGGTCTTGGAGGGGTAGCTCACCTAGGTGGTGGTGATGATGATGATGATGGTCGTGAGGAGGAGGATTCGGAGGCGACCTCTAGCTATCAACCAAGGAAGTGATTACACCATTGATTACTTGCAATCAAGACACTTTATTTATTTATTTACTTTAGCAAAAATTTGGATTCATTTTAAGACAAAAGGTTATACTTAAGAACATCTTTTTACATTTATGCTTTCAATCGGGACTAGTACTTAATTTACAAGATATATGATTAAGTATGTTTCCACACAATGTTGCTTTTTTTATGCTTGAAATCTTGTACTTTGAATGATTCTTTAGGTTGTAGGAACCCTATGGATGCCTTGGAGTGGAAAAACCATGCTTAAAACAGGGGAGAATGACAACCAAGCGTTGTGCGTACATGGGGATGGGCATGTGTACGCAGCTTTGACTTCGCATATGCAGGTTGACCTTGCGTACGTGGACTACGAATCAGAGGAAACCCTAACCACCCTAATTATATGTAAAAGTAGCCATTTGGTACCCAAAACCCTCACCAATGTATTTTCAACTCAGAGAGCACTTTTCCAAGGTCCCCCGATGGTAAAAAACTCTCCACTTAATGTCTTGACTTGGATTAGGATGCTCGGTTTTGATTTCAAGGACTCCATCGCCCCCTATGGTCTTTCTTGTGTCTTTCCATACCCTCAAATAAGGGTGGATGAGCCTCTTCTTCATGCTGCTGTCAACTATTGGGTCCTTACTCGGTATGTTTTCTGCTTTAATTGAGTAGAGCTATGCCTCGCTATCGAAGAATTTGGTGCCATCATAGGTGAACCGGAGAATGACAATCTCATCTTCCATAGCATGGGTGGGGATCTCCCATCCTTGCTGCAAGTTATGTTGGGCATCCTTCTTGCTACGGCAAATAGGTGGTGCATCTTTGGCAAACTCAACCTTAGCTTGGTTTTTGCACATTTTTTTGGCTCGGCCCTTCCCGTGGGTGAGAGGCCACATTCATACTTTCTTTGTGCCTTTTACTTATGTGCCCTTGCAAGGTACTTCTTGGTCCAAAGGTCATATTGTGTGGACCTCTGGATGTGCATGGTGGTCTATCAGTTAAATTGGTAGGCTTGATCTTGGCGACAACCCTCAATGGTTTGGATGCCTTTCATAGGAAGGAAGCAAGCTTCTTTGTGGGAAGTCCTCTTCTTCCTTAGGTATAATCCCTTTTACTCTAACTTATCTAAGTGCGAAACAAAAGTAAATGAAGCGCAATAAATCGGAACTACTCTCTAAGGCATAAGCATATACAATGAACAATAAAAGTAAAGCTTAAAGAGTAAGGAAATAGAGATGCAAATACAAGATAAAACCAAGATGTATTATTGAAGAGGAAATCGAAGAACTTGACGAAAAACCTCTCTGCGACCCTCCAAGTCGAAATCGATCTACTAGTGAATAAGTTGGAGTATACGAATATCAAAAAAACCCTCCAAGTCTAATCTACCCAATGTACTTGAGCCTTCTAAGCTCCAATTACCAATGGACTTCTTGGAGTCTTGTCTTTATTAGTTATCCAAATCTCGTAACATCGCCCGATTGCATCTGCCAAGCCTCAATGGCTTCTTTTGGCAAATCCCAAATGCTTCTTAAGCTCCAAAACACTCTACACTCTGAATAGGTATGGGTTGTGTTTGGGTACAAATCTCCTCTCAAGGTATAATAATGGGAGAGGAGAAGGAGAAAAGACTACAAAGGAATTCTTTATTGAAGATGAGTAGCTCTCTCTTTAAAAGGTGGGTGTGTTGTAAAAACCTCTCTAGGGTTTTCTTCTGAATAGCCTCTTTTTTACTTTTGTGGGTAATGAGGGTATATATAGTATAGGTGAAAGGTAGGAAAGTCACACTTTATTTTTGCCAAACAAAGAGTTTAGAGGGTACCTTGAGTGATGGCCTTTCTCGCGAAGTACTTGTGAAATGACAAGCTAACATGACTCTTTAGCTTCCAATCATATGCTTCACAGTGGCCTTTTCACGGGTACCTTTACTCTCGAGATAGTCATGAAATTGCATTGATCTTCATTGCATGCTTGATTCTTCACCAACTTAATACTAAACCCAATACAATAAAATCCCACAAAATACAAGGAAATAATTTATTGCAATTACAAAACTTTTTGTTATGGAATAAAGGCAACATAAAACATAGTTGTAAATCAGAACTTTACAAGCTTGACATAGCCCGAATAAAAAAAAAAAAAAAAAAAAAAAAAAAAGGACTCACCATAGACGCACAAGTAGCCACATCAATGGTTGCATTGTTGGGGTTTATGCCCTAAAATCCAATTTATTGGCATGTCACAAATAATTAAATTGTTTAATTATATGAGACTATTTATAAATGAACTAATGAGATATTATCTTAGTCCATGAGATGCATAGTATGTGATTTAGTCATAGAAGATATAAATTACAAGTTCTTTGTAAATTCAGAATTTTAGTTTGTAGTCGATGATGAAATTTGGCATTTCATCTGCGAAGACTATAACATATCAACTAAGATGATTTGTCTTGATCATGGAAGTGGAGACTTCTAATTGATATGTTGAAATGTTTTAAGATTTAAGACATATTGAACTGGACTGCTGTGAGATTTATTATTCTCCTAATGACTGTCAAATGAAAAATAAATCTCATAAATTCTATTTACATTAACTCTAAATCCTGAGAGAATAATGGACCTAATCATGAGGTGTAAGTTGCTTTGATATATCAGAAGTGAGATTTATAAGATACGATTAAAACCTCAGTATGTTGGGCAGCCGCATTTACTGTTGATGGAATATATATTCTCAAGATGGAATTCATAATCTCTTAACGGAGATATAAAATATTCCCTTGAAATAAATTTAATGAGTTTGGTTATTTAGAGTGTTGGGCCCAACCACTTTAGTAAGGAGTTACTAAAGTATATATATTTATTAAATTGGATTTCATACATATATGATGAATAATATAAAGGATTAAACCGAGTACTCAAAGATTAAGATGTAGTAATCTTTAAAGTGGTAGTTAACATTCATGACTTTGTATTACTACGAATATTTTAATGAAGAGGTTGCATGTATAATAAAGTCTTGGGATATAATTTATTAATAAGGCCTAGAGTGCAATTATATTCTTATAATGGTATTGAATATAATTAATGGTAACTTTGGACTTGTCAAGAGTTGACAGAAAAGCCCAAGACCCATTAGAGCTAGGGTCTTATTTGTTCCATTTTGGTTCCACTTCAAGCCACATACTAAAACCCAATTGGAATGACCTAAAAGGCTAGCCCAATTAGATAATCAGTTATATATGATAGTCCAAAAATGAATTGACCCCTTGTGATAAATTAATTGATTAATTAGCCAAGTTTATTAATTAATCAAATTAACATGCAAAGCACATGGTAGCACAAACAAATCACCAATAACTAATTATGCAGCGGAAAAAAAACAACACGATAATTTGTTTACGAATGGGGAAAACCTAACGGTAAAAACTTCACCGGGTGATTTTCAGGTCACCACTCCCGAAATTCCACTATTATCAAAACAAGTGGTTACAAGTAAATGAATCTCAGTACCTTATACCAACCTACAGTTGAACCTTTAGCCCAATACCCAATTGGACTTGTTCTGTAGTGACAATTTCTCTTTTCAATGCATGGCTTCTAAGTACGTGACTAATCAATGTGCGGATCCCAGTACGCGACTTCAATTACCAACTAAAGAAGGTTATTCGCTGCAAAATTCTTTAATTCATCCCAATGATGAAGATCAAGAAGATGCTTGGTCACAAAATCCTACGGTGCACATACACAACAATTTCTTCACAAGAATGATGAAATAGGGCAAAACTTTGTCTCTGGGTACAAATTGCTTGAACAAATTTTGCTCAACACTTGTGCAACTTATATACACTTTGACAGCCCTTAAAATAATCATTTTATATGTCTAGGGTTAGAAGAAAAGAAGGCTCAAACACATAATCACGGATTAGAGTCAAAACAGAACTGGAATTCTGTTTTTCATAAAGATTGACAGATAGCTGTCTATCGAGGTGCTATCGAGCAGCTGTCAAGCCTCGGGGCTGGAACAACTTCTTAAGCTCGATGGATAGCTAGCTGTTGAGTTTTAATGAACAGCACTTCTTCAACTTGAATCTTAGACAGACTTGCATGTCTTCAACACTTGATCTTGAAATACAGTTTCTTGAAGTATTAAACATATCCTAAATCTACCCAAATACAAGTAAAGTGCGTTTTGTCAAAGGATAAACCAATTACATAAAATAGTAACATATATTCCTAACAAGTGAATCACATATGTCCTAATAATCTCCCCCTTTGGCAATTCGTGATAAAACTACAATAAACAAATGAGATATGAGAGAAGTCATAAATCACTTAACTCATATTCACTTGTTGAATACAATAAAATCTATTCTAACACAAACTCTTACAAACTTTACAAGAAGAGAGTTTATGGCAAGTAGACCTTGACAACCTGTATTTCTGAAACACTCTAAACAAAACTCATCAAAGTATCTTTGGGTGAAATAGAAATAATAAATTGTATATACGTAATAAGAAGCATGTGCATAAAGAGAGAAAAGAAACAATACATGTAAGGGTAGGTGAAAGAAGCATACATCTACATATATAAAGAAGATAAGTACAATGTATGTGAAAAATGGCCACAAGACCCATGTACAAGAATGAATGTATCTAAAATAGAGAAAACAAAAAGATATATGTAATCCTTACTACATCCCTCATATATCAACACTCCCCTTAACAAAATGTCCTATACTAACTATTCCACTAAGAATGACTACTCTCATATCCAAAACTACTCTCCCTTTTTGTCACGAGTGACAAAGGGTAAGAGTGTCAAGTAGATATCTCATCGGTAGAGCTAATATCTCCATCATCATCATCTGAAGCACCATCATCATCACCATCATCATCATCATCATCATCATCCTCAGACTCAGAAGCCATAGGAGGAGGTGGTGAAGGAGAAGCTTTAGGAGCAAAACCACCCATGGTCGTTTGTCGCCGTGCAATACCACCGACATGAACGTTCACTTGATACAACTTCATAGATAGTGTATCAAGGCGAGCATCCATGCGCTGTAGCTGCACCATGATGTCTCCTAGAGTCACATCGCCCGAAGAAAAAGAGGGAGCAAATATGGATGGAGCAAAACGAGATGAAGTATAACGGGAGGGAGGAGTTGCTAAATCTGACTGCCGAGACCAAAACTGCGCCTCGCTACGTTTAACGGTATCATAGTCTATGGCACACATGACAAGAAAATGGTCGGAAGAGGGAAAAGGAATAGGAAAATGGCATAGAATCCGCGTGATAGGCGAAGGGAAAATGAGCTTATCACGGGTAGCCATATCCCTATACACATCTAAGATAGAAAGAATGAAATGTAAAGGAAAATCTATAGTGAGGTGCTCTAATAAAGAAAGCAAAAATCGAGCTTGAGACTCTGTGATAGAGTTATAGTGATATAATGGGTGCAAAACAAAAGTCATCACCATGTTTATGAATCTAGGACCTTTTGCAAAAGGCCGACATGGTGTGAACTGACGATCACCCCTAATTTGCGAGACACTCACAGAAAGCAGAAATCATCTCGTCTTTGAACACAGTCCGCAAACGCTCACAACCAAGGTAGTCAGGATGCTCTATCTTCGGAACATGAAGCACATTCGCAACAAGCTGCGATGTGACTACAATGCGCGTACCTCGAACGCGAGTAGAAAAGAGAGGTACTAAAAAATCGAAACCATGCATGTTGGAGTAAAACTCCTAGATCAGCACGGTCGAACAAGTGACCGGGATGTTACACAGTGACTCCTATCCCCAACTGTGAATGACAGTAGGAAGGTCAGTGTCGGCGAAGTCTGCCAAAATGACTCGACGTTCCGAATGAACATCTCGTCGAGAAAAGTTCTCTGAGAAGTCCTTTCGGGCATCCTCATCACGGAACTGAATATGAGAATGAGAAGGATCAGAAGAAGATGATGCCCTAGAACGCAAAGGGTTCTGGGACAGAGCTGACTTACGCTTAGGTGTCATAGATAAGACTAACATAAACAGAATGAGAAGGAGAGAAAGAGAGACAATCAGAAAAGTCCCAAAGCAATTCAAATATAACAAGTATATTGAAAAGAGAGTATGTATGCATGAGGAATGCATGAACATGTGATATGCAAAAGAAATTGCATCATGGGCTTAGCCCAATCGAACCCTACCAGCACACAATCAATTACACACATCTAAAATGCATGATAATACTGTTATTATGCTAATGTGATGCAATGCATGAGATTTTAAACTCATTTAATCAAAAATCCATCTCAAAATTTTAACAATAGCTCATCAATTTTGAAAAACCCTAAAACCTAGGTCTAAATGCATGAAATGCATGATGAATGAGAGAAAAAGAACACATACACAGTGATTTGAAGTAAGGAAAGGCCGAAAATCACGTGGGCTGAAGGTTTAGAGGGAGAAGAAAGTGTTTGGGAGGAGAATAGGAGCGGATAGATAGAGAGAGATCGAGAAAAAGAGAACCGGATCGCGATAACCCAATATATAGAGCTTCAGTAATTCTCGACAGATAGAGGTGTCGAGCGAGGTGTCGAGCGTGGTGTCAAGACAAGTGTCGAGGATTTTGCCATCGATAGATACAAGTGTCAAGAAAGTGTTGAGGTACAGAAAAATTAGACACAGGAGATGAGGCTCGATTAATCCACTAGGTGTCCAAGAGCTATCGAGGATCCAGGAACTTTCTCGTTCAATCCACTAGCTGTCAAGGATCTGTCGAGATTACGATAAGAAAAGACCTTAAGAGCTCGACAGATAGCCAGGTATCGAGGAGGTATCAAGAAGGTGTCGAGATTGCTTAAAAATCATTTTTCAAGAAGGGAAAAACACATATATGAATGCAATCAAGCATGCAACTCAACTAAAGATCCAAACAACATTTTGAATTCTTAAAATCATCTCTCAACAATAATTTTAAGCACAATGATCCCAAAAACACACACACACACTAAATTAGTCTGACTAATTTTATATTTCAAAAACATGTTAAGACAGTTTAGTGAGCATACATTAACACATGTAAAATCTTGTGATGGTCAAATCACATTATACCTGCACATGTATCAAAAGTAGTACAAAATGTTGCGTGTTATGTGTGAAAAACATCGCAAGATTGCATAAGTGTATACATGTTATGATGATTTGAAATATGAGAAAATCACTTTAACTCACACACAATCATAACTGTTTGACGGGGACTATCACCTTCGAGGTACATCTTATAACTCTCACATCTCCTAAAATACACGCTTGCAGCCATATTTAAAGCATTTTAATCTTTTTGCTTTTCATTTTCTTTGTATATTTTATTTAAGAAAATCATGCATGGGCATATAAAAGAGAGAAAAGAAATACCTAATGATGGTAAGCATTTGACATTCCAATTTTGCTATGCCGAAGCATACAGGTGTCATATTATGATTGACAGGCAACAGTGGTGAGATGGTTATTTATGCCTTTCTCTTAGGATTTTCTAGTCCTTTCTATCAAAAAGAGTGTTACGAGTGTTAAATACAAGAGACAACTTAATCTTACTCATCACAAACAAGAGCTACAAAGCTCACTTGCTTAGTTGTGTATAAAGATGCTCATCTAAGCTACAAGAGATACAAAGTTTAGAAAAACTTTGTTTCAATGGCCATCCAAGGTACACAAGTACCAATGTACACATAACACACACTATTTTTTTATTTTTCTGATTTTTTCCAATTTTTTTTTATATTAAAAAAAATAATCAAAACTGAAAACAAACAAAAACATGTTAAACAATGCAAAGTATAAAAACTAGATTGACTCAAAACTTGAAATCAAAACACATAAGTAATGCACACACAAAAACAAGAAGAGAAAGAGAGAGAAGTGATAGAATCATTTGGAGCTCTTTTTCTTCCACACCCTAGAAAAACATTTCTTTTGATTAAACTCTTGAACCGGCAGTGAAGGGGAAGACTTAAAACCGTTCAAGTTCGAAAGGAACATAAGGGCTTTGAGAAGATCTCTATGGGGAGAAAGAGAGGATTGAAACTAATTCTGGCTTCCAGATGCTATCATGTCGTTACTCTATTGAGTGGCAAGCCACTTATAGCAATTTGGTCGAGTATGACTGGTAACTCTATAATGATGACAGAGATGCTACTTTTTTTGTTTAGGCTTTTGAGAGTTAGCCTTCTTAGCCCTAGGGTTCTTAACTTCCTTCTTATCTTGCTTAGGGGGTGCTCCTAAGATAGATTTTCCCTTGTCTAAGTTCTCACTAGCTAAAATAGTTTTAACATTATTGTTCTCAATTTCAACATTATTACTAGCAGGAACAAAAATAATAGTACTAGTAGAAGCTGTATTAGAGGAAGAGAAACCATACCCTAAACTTGTTCGATCAGAAGCAGATTTCTAAAGACTAAGCATCTCATCAAGCTTTGCACTTGAAGTCCTCTCCAATTGAGCTCTGACTTGAAATAACTCTGCTTCAAGCTCCTTAGTCTTCTCAACCAAGAAATTGTTCTTGTACCTCAGTGCTCCAATGGTCTAATTAGCCTTATCAAACTTTGTGGATAACTCTTCACGATCACGTTCCACATCGCTGAGCTTCTTGGTGGTCAGCCTGTAAAGTTTCTCATGTTTTTTAGAAAGCTTGTATAATTTCTCATAGGCTGTATGGATATCATCTTGATCATCCATCTTCTCAAACTTGGTTTCCACCAATTCCTCTTCTTTAACCACATCTTCAACAATCCCATCAGTAGGATTAACAGTAGCAGTGAAGGCATTCAAGATTCTGTCATCCTCATTGTCAGAATCATCCTTAGGCTCGGTGTCGCTCAAGGTGGCAGTAAGTGCCTTGCTCTTCCCAATGCTCTTAAGATATGTAGGACACTCTTGTTTCATGTGACCGAAACCTTGACACCTAAAGCACTTAGGCCTTGTGGGAACAGTGTACTGACCGCCATCCTTTGCATCCTTCTTCCCTTTCCATTGGCATTCTTCATAAACTTCTTGAACTGCCTGGTGATGTAGGACTTCATCTTAGAATCTTCATCATCTGAAGACTCATCTATCTCACTACTCTTGGCCTTCAGTGTCATGCTATTACCTTTACCTGTCTTGCCAATCCTAGTCAACCCTAGCTTGTAGGTCTGTAGATTTCTAACCAAATCTGTCAAAGGAATCTTGTCAATGTCCTTTGATTCCTCGATTGTCGTAATCTTAGCATGGAATCTCTCAAGTAAAGATCTGAGCACCTTTCTCACAATCTTGGGTTCAAGAATGGTTTCTCCAAGATTGAAAGCTGAGTTCACTATGTCCTTAAGCTTGGCATAGAACTCATCGAACAACTCATCCTCCTCCATCTTAATCTCTTCAAAGCTTGTAGTGAGCCTCTGAATTTTTGAATCCTTAACATCCTTTGTTCCCTCATAGGTTGTCTAGAGGATGGTCCATGCTTCCTTAGCAGTTTCAATGGATGATATCTTTTTGAACTCCTCATTGGTGACCGCACTAAATAAGGCATTCAACGCTCTACTGTCGAAGTTTGCCGCCTTGATCTCGGCATCATCCTAGTCGGCCGGTGCTTCCTTCGGCTTGGTCCAGCCTATCTCAATAGCTCGCTACATTTTCTCATCTAAAGATTGCAAAAAAGCTCTGATGCATACTTTCCAGTATGCATAGTTAGTGCCATCAAATAAAGGAAGTATGATTAACGACTGTCCTCTATCCATGACAAACAGGGATCAATGGATCAACACAGCAAAGATTAAACCCTAATCAGAGTGTATCCGCTCTAATACCACTTGATAGGCCAAAAACGAATTGACCCCTTATGATAAATTAATTAATTAATTAGCCAAGTTTATCAATTAATCAAATTAACATGCAAAGCGCGTGGTAGTACAAACAAATCACCAATAAACCAATTAAGCAGTGGAAAATGAATAACACGGTGATTTGTTTTACAAATGGGGAAAACCTAATGGCAAAAACTCCATTGGGTGATTTTCAGGTCACCACTCTTGAAATTTCACTATTATCAAAACAAGTGGTTACAAGTAAAAGAATCCCAGTATCTTATACCAACTTACAGTTGAACCTTTACCCCAATACTCAATTGGATTTGTTCTATAGTGATAATATCTCATTTCAATGCACAACTCCCAAGTACGTGACTAACCAATACACGGATCTTAGTACGCTACTTCAATCACCAACTAAAGAAGGTTGCTGGCTATAAAGTTCTTTAGTTCATCTCAACAATGAAGATCAAGAAGATGCTTGGTCACAAAACCCTATGGTGCACGTACACAGCAACTTCTTCACAAGAATGATGAACTAGGGCAAAACTTTGTCTTCGGTTACAAATTACTTGAACAGACTTTGCTCAACACTTGTGCAACTTATGTACACTTTGATGACCCTTAAAATAATCATTTTATATGTCTAGGATTAGAAGAAAAGAATGCCCAAATACATAATCACGGATTAGAGTCAAAATAGAACTGGAATTCTATTTTTCATAAAACTCAATAGATAGCTATTTGTCGAGCAGCTGTCGAGTGTCGAGGCTGGAACAGCTTCTTAAGCTCAATGGATAGCTCGCTATCGAGATAGCTGTTGAGTTTTAATGAACGACACTTCTTCAACTTGAATCTTGGACAGACTTGCATGTCTTCAACACTTGATCTTGAAACACAGTTACTTGAAGTATTAAACACATCCTAAATCTACTAAAATACAAATAAAGTACGTTTTGTCAAAGGATAAACCAATTACATAAAATAGTGATATATGTTCTAAACAAGTCAATCACATATGTCCTAATAATATATAAGGAGAGAAACATACAGAATTTCATAAATGGTTTTTATTTAAGATCATGTAAGGAACGAAATAGTGTATGTGAGTGTTGGATACTCTTTTATTCTTTCCTTGGAAACTGATTGAAAGACCACACTTCTTGAGCATTAAGTGGAATTGGAGTGAAGATTAAAAGTTTCCTCAAGTTTTGGTTTTGAATTTCACCACACTAAGGTATGCTTTCTATTCTTTGTTTTAGAATTCAAGATTATATGTTATTTCTCATGAATGAAGTAGATTCATGTTTGTTGCTTCTGCTGTGTGTTTTGTATGAGATGCAAAACCAAATTTTCCAACATGCATGGCGCGTCTGTGCGTGTCGGGTATGGGTGCGGCGATCTTGGAGCTGCACCTATGATACCTAGGGGAGAGCAAAGGTTGGGATTCAACTTTTTAGGAGAGAAGCTCAAATACATATATGCTTAGATTAAGGGTGAATTTGATTCAACTTTTTGAAGTTGAGCTTTTTTTTAAAGTTGAGTTTTAAAAAATGCATAATGAAAAAGTTCTTTTTCAAAAAATTGAGTGTTTAGTAAAAACTGTTAAAAAATGCTTTTTGAAAAAGCTGAGTGTTTGGCTAGCACTTATAAAACTGGCAGTTTGAGGGGTAAATTACCAAAACTGACAATGTATATATAAGGAAGTTTATTTCATACTTAAATCAATATTGTGAAATTATTTTTTTCTCACCAATATTAGCTAATAATAACCTACAATTTAAGATTTATTGTGATAATTTATACTGATTTTAATTTGAACGTACTATTAAAATTATTTTTTTCTCTTTCTAAAAAATTAATTTTTTCTCACCAATATTAGCTAATAATAACCTACCACTTAAGATTTATTTGTGAAAATATTGTGATAAAAATTGATACTGATTTTAATTTAAATGTGTTGTTAAAATTATTTTTTTCTCACCAATATTAGCTAATAATAAACTACCACTTAAGATTTATTGTGAACGTATTGTAAAAATATTATGATAGCATTTCTCAATTTTAATTTCTTATTCTTTATTTTATTTTTTTCCTTATTTTTTTTTCTTTTCATTTGTATTTCCTTCTTCTTCTTTTTTCCTTTTTTTATAGATGGAGATCTCTCGGCCACTAATTCTAAGCCTCACTTATCAGCCACAAACCACTTTCTTTGACCCTATTAGGACAATAAAATAACACTTCTTTGTCCATCCAAAACCACAAGGCCACCTCTGTGTTTTTTTTTTTTTTTTTTTTTTTTTTTTTGCTCTACTTTCTTAGCTAACATTATGTTAAGCTCTCAACCCCAAGAAGAAAACCCATCTAAGTTTTCACTCACTTCCATAAGTTTTCTTCATCTGGGTCTATTTCTTTAGCTGAATCAAGAACTAGGTCTTCCTTGTTTACTCAACTAACCTCACAAGGTGTGTGCTTTTCTTTAACTCTTATTTTTTTTGTGTAGTTTAATGTGGTTTTATGAGTCTTGTACCATGATATTATTGCTTTTTTTAGCAGAGTTTTGGATCCTTTTGACAAAAGGCAAGAGAGACTTTTACCATGGAGAGGGCAGAGTAAAGAGAAGAGTGAGAGGCATGAGGGAGCTGGCTTTGCGCAGAACAAAGAGATGAGATGAGAGGAATGAGGCACTATGTGTGAGACTCTGAAGACAATAGCATCCTTTATTGAAGGGCAATTTGGTAATTGCCAACTCACCCCTAACAGATATATCAAACGCCCACAACTTTTAACAAAATGGACTATCAAAGCTCCAACTATCAAACGGGCGTTCTCTTCACAAATATAAAATGCAAGTTTTTCCAAAAAGTTGCATTTTATACTTGTGGGGCCAGAGAGTTTGTAACCCCAGCCCATTTCATGTTAAGGCCCAAGGCCTGCGCCGAGGAGACACAGGGCCGAGGATACATCATGAGAGTCATGGATGGTCTAAGGAAATGGCCGAGGACGAGCTCCTGCTCGGCATGCCATAAATGCCCCTAAAAAGAAGAGTGATTATAGTGCGGAACAGCACGAGTAAAAGGCTGCCAGAACTGCAATAAAACATTCAGCACCTGACAGAGCCATGCTCTTCAACTTTTACAACCATCCCCAACCACTTTGGGTATGGGTTGATGGGATAAGTATCAGTCGTGGAAAAGTCAATCCTATACGTGGACAAAGGAAAAGGAGTACAGACTAATATAAAAAGAGGAACAAGCAATCCGGAAGGAGGGGCTGGGAAAAATGACCAAAAACCAGAGCCTCCCAGCTCGTTTCCAGGAGAAAGACTCTTAGAGCGAACACGATTTAATTATGTATGAACACCACGAAAAAACCATTGTCTGGTGACCAAGGCCTAGCCTTTCAAACCCACGCTCTATAAATGATATTGTTTGGGCCTTTTTACGTGCGAACCCAACATTATTGTGGATCGTTACAAATTGTGTCCTCACAATTGGCGCCATCTGTGGGGAAGGCTTGTGTCTTGGCATAGGTGGTGGGTTGAGACAGTCCCACACATCATTTCCAACAGCCGGATATAGTGTTTTGGCATAAAGTTCCACTAGGGGCTACGTTTTTTCACTAGGGGATGCGCTTCATAGCGTCAGCAGCATGGATGGTTCTAGAGGCTTGGCCGAGGAGCTAATCCCCCTAAACCAAGGTCCCACGCCACAGTCGAGGGGTTAATTCCCCCAACTACTTAAAAATCAAGTTTTGGACAGAACCAAGGTATTGCATGGTCCTCGGACTCAAACCTATGGGGAAACCAACTACTTAGAAATCCAGTGTTGGACAGAACCAAGGTATTGCATGGTCCTCAGACTCAAATCTATGAGGAAACCAACTACTTAGAAATCAAGTTTTGGACAGAACCAAAGTATTACATGGTCCTCGGACTCAAACCTATGGGGAAACCAACTACTTAAATATCAAGTTTTAGACAAAACCAAGGTATTGCACGGTCCTCAGACTCAAACCTATGGGGAAACCAACTACTTAGAAATCCAGTGTTAGACAGAACCAAGGTATTGCATGGTCCTCAAACTCAAACCTATGGGGAAACCAACTACTTAGAAATCCAGTGTTAGACAGAACCAAGGTATTGCATGGTCCTCGGACTCAAACCTATGGGGAAACCAACTACTTAAATATCAAGTTTTGGACAGAACCAAGGTATTGCATAGTCCTCGGACTCAAACCTATGGGGGAAACCAACTACTCAGAAATCCAGTGTTGGACAGAACCAAGGTATTGCATGGTCCTCGGATTCAAACCTATTGGGAAACCAACTACTTAAATATCAAGTTTTGGACAGAACCAAGGTATTGCATGGTCCTCGGACTCAAACCTGTGGGAAAACCAACTACTAAAATATCAAATTTTGGAAAAGAACCAAGGTATTGCATGATCTTCGGACTCAAACCTATGGAAAGGTCAGTTACTTAAGAAGAATTCTAAGTCTCTCAGTCCTCGGACCAAATACCAGAAAAGGTTAAAGCTATGAAAGTTATTAGGAAGATGGCGAAACGCCTTATTACTCAGCGACCTACAGGGGTTGTTCATTTTTGGGTTATATATCCTCGGATGATTACTTCCTACACGGCATCGAGCATTCAACCATCATCTCGTTCAAGTTTGGGGTATACAACCTATTTTCAGGTCGGTCTTATTGTACGCGATACCTCCAATAAATTCATAATAACATCTTTTTTCTGGGTAAGGGATTTCGGCCCTAAGTATTGTTTTTTCAGGTCGGCGTTATTCTGCCAAACAGCTCTAATAAGCTCATCATAATATCTTTTTCTTTCCTTCTTAGTAAGGATTTCTGCCCTAAGTATCATTTGTTCAAATCAGCATTATTATGCCGGATAGTTTCAATAAGTACAGAGCAAGATTTTTTTTATTAACTGGGGTTTCGGCCCTAAGCATCGTTCATAGTATAAAAATAAAAAAGAAGTCATAGGGTAGTACGTTTATTCACGGCATAACCATTTCGAAAAGAAGAGATAGAATATACGAAATAAAGCAATGATGACTTTTATTAATATAAAGAGGTATTACAGCGTACAATGAAGGGCTTAAACAAGCCTATATAGAAAATGAATTACAAAAACAATAAAAAACAAAACAAACAAACAACCAGAAATTTTTTTAAGCTCTGCTCCCAAGTCTTTCCAAATTCTGCCCTAGTAGTACCCATATTGAGAGGAGGACCTTCCTTGGTGGAAGAGGAGAAGAAGAGGAAGAAGGAAAAGCATCAGGATGGATCTGGTGATGGGAAAGAAGAAGAAGGGGAGGCAAAATGAGGCACCAGTGAAGGAAGAGAGGAAGAACCAGGAACACTTTGTCCCTGCGTCAGTCCTGACTCCTAACACGTCAGTGCCTTGTTAGCTATGCTCATAAGAGAGCGGCTGGTACTGATAATGGGTGACCCCAGCTCAATCACACCAAAAGTTTGATGCGACAAGCCCCTGCTTCGGATTTTGGCTGAAGGAAGGATGAGAAGTATCTTGAGTTTCTACCATCCCTGCCCTGACTGAGCCATTTTGAGTTTCAAAAGAACATGGCATTTCTGGGAAGGGTATGGTCCCTTCATTTCCGCTCCTATCTCGAACGTATCACAATTCAAGGGGTAAACTAGCGGATAAAGGAAACTCTGGGGGAGGTTAAGGGTTTCAGACTTTAAAAAGATTAAAAGGGTCGCTGTGTAAGAGAAGTAACCTCTTGCCTTTCTTCTTATATAAAGGGCAAATCGGGAGGCATTTAATTTATCCAAATTTCCAAGAAAATCTGTAAATGAGAATATACCCGCTCCACTTCCCCGCGCCGTCAATAACCGTCGAATTTAAATGGTCTCGTAAAGGGAAATCATTAAAGGCGCGTTTCGGATAATGAAACGGCAGGAACGCATCATGAATGAATTCAGACGAATGTCTCGTAGCCCGGTATGTTTCCTGAAAAGATGAAGAAACACCCACATTGATGAATGACAGATTTAAGCAGACCGCAATAAAGGCGTGGCATTACCAAAACCCTCCTCTCCGACCAAGAAGTCGGACAGTAGGATTTTGAGGGGCTATTGTGGGGCCAGAGAGTTTGTAACCCCAGCCCATTTCATGTTAAGGCTCAAGGCCTGCGCCGAGGAGACACAGGGCCGATGATACATCATGAGAGTCATGGACGGTCTAAGGAAATGGCCGAGGACGAGCTCCTGCTCTGCATGCCATAAATGCTCCTAAAAGGAAGAGTGATTATAGTGCGGAACAGCACGAGTAAAAGGCTGCCAGAACTGCAATAAAGCATTCTGCACCTGACAGAGCCATGCTCTTCAACTTTTACAACTATCCCCAACCACTTTGGGTATGGGTTGATGGGACAAGTATCAGTCATGGAAAAGTCGATCCTATATGTGGACGAAGGAGGAGGAGTATAGACTAATATAAAAAGAGGAACAAGCAATCCAGAAGGAGGGGCTGGGAAAAATGGCTAAAAACCAGAGCCTCCCAGCCCGCCTCTAGGAGAAAGACTCCTAGAGCGAACACGATTTAATTATGTATGAATACCACGAAAAAACCACTGTCTGGTGACCAAGGCCTAGCCTTTCAAACCCACGCTCTATAAATGATATTGTTTGGGCCTTTTTACGTGCGAACCCAACATTATTGTGGGTCGTTACAAATTGTGTCCTCACAATACTAATCAAACACTATTTTTGGGCTGACTTTTTTGAAAACGCAACTTTTGGGCTTCAAAAGTTGAAACAAACGGGTACTAAGTTAGAGTAGAATTTTTATATATCTTATATAAAAAAATAAAAAATAAATAAACTATTTACCTATCAAATGATTGAATTTAATTAAAGAAACTAGGAGCAACACAAAAAATTTGAATCTAAGCTTTTTCCCTATAACAAAATAAAATAAATAAATAAATAATTTCAAACAAATAAATTTTCAAAAATAAGGAAGATACAATGTCTAATCATAAGTGTTGATCAAACGGATAAATTCAAATTTGACAAGCATTAATTTATTTCACAAAACTATATTACTTCATATTCTAATGCACCCTTCCATGCAAATGGTGTTCCAATCCAATCTAAATTGAATTTCTTGACCCTCTACAAGAGTAGGCAACGTATCTAACAAAGTTTTGCAATCAAGAAGCTTTTCACCTTCAATCCCAGCAATACTCTTGATCTTTGCACCTTTAAAATGATGTCGCCAACAACAAGAGAAGTCCCTATCTTCTTTATCCAATATATCTTTACACAGCACCTAGAGTTCAAGTAAATTAGAGACAAATAATTAGTTCCAGCAAGTGTAATTATATTAAGACAAAGTTGACATTTTCTTAATCAACCTCATTGCTTAATCAAAATATTTGTATAAAGCACCACATATGACATGACTCAAATAACACTAAAAGGGGGCCAATAACCCACTTCTGGCTCTAAGCCCATTTAAAATCTCTAGATAAGGTCGCATATGTGACATGTCTCCTCCAAACCAAGAACATTAAAAAAAAATTTTGCAAGAACATTAAAAAACTATCCAAAGCAGAGTTCTGTAATGCAAATTGGGCATCTACTTCATTGTCTTCAAAGAGGCAAGTGTTAACTACTTGCAACTTGTATGCTTCTTGTGGCAACTGATTGCACAATTGTTTGGTTTCTTCATATGGAATTAAAATGCTCATTCATCAAATTATTCATTTAAAAAAAAGGAATTATGCAGGGTAAAAACTGTGCGTATTTCAAAATCTTTGATAAAATTTTGAATTGTTTAACTTTTAGTTATTTCAGACTACCTGATATTTTTTAAAAATGGATAAAACTCCCTATCTACTTACGATACTGTGTATTAATAGAAGATCAAAAGTTTGTCAAAACTTCAGCATAGGAATCACATGAGGCTTGAGTGCTAGAATTCTAGAATATCATGGTCTTAAAATAAAAATAAAGTAAAATAATATAGGAATATAATGAGAGTATCATTCACAGATCATTATACATTTATTTGTATACTTCCACATAAATCTTTAATACTTAGTACCTTCTAAGAAAATTTCCTATCTACTAAAGTTTTTTAAGGCAAAATTTTATTCCAGCTGGACAAATTTATCGTACTATAAATACTCTCTAATTATCCCTAATCTTTTAAGCATGTTTAAACAAATCTTTAAATTTGAAAACAGATAATGTAAATGTACACACCATGTGTCTCAAAGCTACTGCCTCTTGCAGGGATATTTTATTTTGGGACAGACCTATTTGAGAGGTTTAAGTCTCAAATCCCCACGCTTTTTAGCTTGTCAGGTTGTGGCAAATAAGTAAAAAGTACAAATAATTTAACAAATTAATAATAATATTTACATTTTTCATCCTATTTGTGCACAACCAAACCACTGCAAATCTTTTTCTCAAAAAAAAAAAAAAAACCACTGCTAATCTACATCATAATTGCCTTCTGCTAAAAAAACACCGACCATATTTGACTTGAAATTTTCAAAGGTTCTTGGGGGATAGAAATCATGAAAATATTTTATCAAGTACTAACTTCACCAACCTTTTTTTATAGTTGACGGAAACTAACACTAGTTACGGGTCATCAATGGGCTGGATCGACCCGGTTAGGCCCATTTTTACTTTGTCCTTGGGCACAATAAACTGGACATGGAGGGCTATTAAAATCATTCACAAAATGCAACCAGACAAACACACTACTTTATTACTTTACTGAAATGCAAATGATTTTATGAATCCTAATTGTTCGACATTAGAAAGGATAGGTTTCTCAAAATCAGAAACCACATTTCCCACATATTTTAATTATCTGTATCATTGTATAAAGTTCATCACCTAACATGCAACAGATGATATAATTAATTAGAGGCACCCTAAAATCTTCTAGTAGAAGAAAAATCATACCTTTATGCACTTCTTCCCGGACTCCAAACCTGTTGGCAATGACAATTGTTTTGGACGACAACTCCAAAGCAAGCCATCTATAAGACTTCCACAATCTATTGACAGTGCCGACATCCGTACCTCTAGCATCATAAGTTCAAGTTCGAATGACGGAGGAAGTGTAATTCCTCTCAAATCTTCAAGATTAAATGTAACCTATAATTCAATGAAAAGTAAAAAAATGTTTCAGAATACAAAAGGTGAAAATGAAAAATATGAAAAGACGTTAAAGAAAGAAAATAGGTGAAAAAATAGATATATTTGCATTAGTGGACATACCTCTTCACAAATGACTATTAGCTTCAAAACTTTTCTTTGATTTGACATTGCTAGAAATTCCCTCAACTTAAGGAACCAAAGAGTGTCAACAATATTATATAATACAAAAGTAAGCTCAAAAGGACATGGAGCATTCTTTGGAAAAATCATAGGAAATACATTCTCTAGACTGAAGTATTTGAATGATGACAGATTTGGACTATCAATTTCAAGCTCCAACAGCTTTTCGCATGTTTCAAATGTTAACATTCTAAGCCTTTGTGCAGAAATCTTGACCCTTTCCAACATGATGCAGCCACTAACCTCCAAAGTTTCAAGGTGGGGGAATCTAGAAATATTGAAGTGAAGATTTTGGTCTGTAATTCTCAAATCTGTCAAGTATAATTCTTTCAAATTTTGGCATGCAGTGATGTCCAATAGACATTGGCGTTCGCGTGAATAATTAAAGCTGAAATGTTGAAGATTTGCTGCTTCAACTTTGATGTTCTCAACTTCTTGTTCGAGAGGAGTCACCTCAACCTTGCAAAGTTTAGAAAGTTTGGAGATCTCCAAATTTTTCAATCCGTGACATCCTACAATAAGAAAATCTGTGATAAAAGGGCAACAACGAATGATATCTTGGATAATCTCTTCGCTCACACAAAGATACCCAAGCACCAACTTCTGTAGGGAATAAAATTTCACAGCACTCCAAGTACATGGTTGCTCTAACTTACAACCATTTGTTGATTTTGCAACAAATATTGTTCTAGGAAAAGTATACCATGAATTCACTTCAGTTCTCACTTGAAAACCTATCTCCCGGGCATCATGTTCGAAGGCCAACTCTATCCATTTATCAACCAATGAAGCCAACTTGAAGTCAACAAGTGTCATGTGAAGTTCAAATTTCTGCATCTTCAAATTATGATCGTGAAATCTACTTAAAGATGTATCCACATTATTCATGAACTTTTCAACTCTTTTTTTATTATCTAGACTCGTATCGGGCATGATATTGCCCTTACCAAGAGCTTGATCAAAATCCAAAATCGGAAATGAAGACCATACACAATTCCATTTCTTGGACAAGAGACAAATCTTAGTTGCCTCTTTTCGGGGTAGGAAGGACAAGATGTGATGCAAGATAAATTCAGGCAAATCGGATGTTCGATCCACGACATCAATCTTTTCGTCCATCATGTGTCTCTCTATGCTCAGCAATTTTCTACCTTCTGCTTTTACAAGGATTTTCAAAAAGCAAATATAATTAAAAAGAAGCCCGATGGTACAAATGTAATCAAAATGTTTATAGTTTATCTAAAACAAACGCCTCAGAAATCAAACACATGTCATATATCACTATAGGTATAAAATTTAGTAACTTAAAGGTTAGTGAACTGAAGTAGAATTTTTTGATAAATTTGTTTCAAGCAGTATTATAAAAAAAATCCAAAATTTTAATGCAAAAATCCCACAAATGAACAAGATATTCATTAAAAGATAATGAAATAATACAAAAAGAAGATAACAATGAAAATAAACACAATGATATTCAAACATGTAATATAAAAATTCTTAATTATATAAAAAGACTAGATTTTTTTTTTTCCCAATGCTTATATTTATTATTATTGATTCAATAAAAAAGCTAAAAAAAATTACAAAATGCTATTTAAGATCGATTATGTCAAAAAAAGATTCTGTGGATAAACCATATTATAAATTTTAAATGAGATTTTAGATTTTAGTAAAACTTAAATAAAATAAAATAAAATAAAAATCTGAATTAGAAATTTTGAATTTAAATATACAAAAATGTCTCAAATTCAGAAATTGTTTACGAATGAATAATATGAAACAAGCAAGGCTATTCGCTCCCCTACCTGTACCTGCTACATGTTAAAGTTCATAAAAAATTAAACTTCTTTAATCTCAAATACTAGTAATAATAAAAATTGATCTCTTTTCGTCTAAACCTTGAATAATAATTTTTTTTTTTTTTTTGTGTAAATATAAATCAATGACAGATGTTGATGAAACATTATTGTTTATGAAACCTAACATAGTTTTCATCAAAATAAATCGAATAGGTTGTATCAATTGCTACAAACATGTCGTAAATTAAACGACCAAAAAATATTAACCGACAAAAGAAAAAGAAAGAATTACCTATTGATCTTCTCATTCAGCAAAAAAAATAGTAATCTTCTATCTCAGACTCTGTTTCGACTCTCTTCTGCACCACACCAATTCTACGACGTCATATTTATATTTATATATAGATGTCTGCAAAATCATACCCGTGGTCTCTACGCGGAATCCTAGTCCAAAATGACTTTTAAATCCTTTTGACAGAAGAAAGAAAGGACTTCTACTCCCAAAGAAAGTAGGAAACAGCAAAAGCAGAAACCTAATATAAATTCAAGCCAATATCCCAAATATATTTTAGAGAAATTTTCTACAATGCGAGCCTCAAAGCACGCGGTAACTTGGAAGCATTTTTTTATTTTTTTTGTTTCATAAAAAGTTTAAAATAAATTTTTGTTTTTTGAAAACGTGAGTTTAGATAGTTGGATTATTTCAAATACTTGAATGGATTGTGTTCCTATTTTATAGACAATATTTTAGTGCAATTGAGACATGTATTTTTATCTGATTATCTTCTTCTTTTTTTCTTTTTTCTTTTTTCTTTTTTCTTTTTTTTTTTTAAGCCTAGTTTTATCATTATCTTGATTTTAAGGGTATTTTTGAACTAACAAAATATCCGCACATGTGATGAGATTTATTATTTTATTATTTTGAGTTTAATATAATTTTTTAATTTGAATTTATCTATTATTAATGAGATTATATCAGAAATGATTTTTATAAAACTAAAATTTAGAATTTGAAATTGAGTAAATTGTTGAGTTTAATATATGCAAGTGTGCTTATTTTCAGTAAAAAAATTTCTCATAGTTTTTTTTTTTTTTTTGGATTTTTTTGAATTACAATTTTAACACATAAGATAGGACACCATCACCAATTAATATCTAATTTTTTTAAATATCTAATTTTAGTATTTTTATGTAATTTTTTTTATTTTAGGTTTAGGTTATTTATTTCCTTCTTTTTATGTGTTTTTTATATTGTTTAGTCAAATTAGGGTTTTATATGCTTTCGTAGCCGCCTTAGGGTTTCTAGTTGTCCTACGTTTTGTTTTTACTATTTGAACGCATTATAACCTCCAAAGGCAATTCAATTTTCAGACTATTATTAGTAATAAAATTGCAGAGTTTCTCTCAAACTTTTCTCTAGTGAATTCTTGTTTACTAACAAAAATTATTACAATTGTTTCAAAATATAAAATTTTAAAAAAGTTAAAATTGACAAAATCTAATTAAGATCAATTATGTTTAGCAAAATTTAAATACAAAAACGCAATTAATAATTTTAAATATTTGGCTCTCCAAGCCAACTAGACAAAATTGACCGTGGTGGGTTCTAAAAAAATTGACTAATTGTTCCCCTACGTATCTTGACAATGAGATACCAACAAATTCTTATGAAACATTAGTCTTTATCCTCAACGTATAATAAGTTGAATGTGTAGTCAACAGCAAACGAAATTACTACAAACATTTTGCAAATGACAAAATTTAACTACAAATTTGGTTGTAGCCTAACCTTATTCGATAAAATAAATATTACTATATATTTTGAAAATCTAACATTGAATTGCATATTCTTTACACTCATAATATATGATGATGCTGAAAAATTAACAGTAAGCTACACGGTCATCACATGCTCGAAACAACACCTGCACAACACAAAAAAGAGAAGACCTCGTAGAGAGAACAGTGTGGTACTAGCCAAATACTTTCCGAAGGTCAAATTAGAATTTCTCACAATTCTGGAGTGCCAGAGTAGGTAAATTATGCGTACTTTGATTAATGAGGGTATTGGGGTTTTTATAGTAGTAGAGGGTTGACATCTTTTCCTTGCTGTGTAAAAGTCTTTTCTTTATAGGAATCCTTACAAAGCGTATATTGTGGAATCCTTTCCTTGTAGGAGTCCTTTTGATTAGCACTAAATGTGAAGCGTAAGGTATTTCCTTATATATGCAAATGTGGAGATCAAGCTTGTCAGGGTCGTCAGCTCTACTTGATTCTTCAGCTTTCTCGTCGTCAGCCATCCATACCCTTTTCCTAAGGTCATCCTATCAACTCTGAGGTGCGCTACGTGATTTTCTTAATGTCGTCACCTCCAATGGATCCCGACGAGTTTAATTGGGGTGTTACTTTATACCTTTTCAAGTGCGAATACTATTACTACAATTTTTCCCTTTATCAGCAGCCCCCTACTCCATATCCTCGTCAGCTTAAACTGATGGGTTATGGAGTTAGACTTTTATTGCTAATCTTCTTCTTGGCCAGGAGAGAGAAAAAATCATTTATGGGTGACTCCTCGAACAGCCATCATTAAATGCTCGGGCATGTGGCGCATTTTGGTTGGTTCCGCTTCTAGACGAAGGCGTCGCTTCGTCTTCTGTGCACTTTCCCCCTATATATAACTCGCCTCCTCCCCTTATTTCTCCTATTTTATCCTTGCTGATTTCTGGAGAGAAAGCTTGTCACTTTTACTCCATCGATTTGTTGACTCCATCACTTGTGCTGCTATTGTCGCTTTCGAAACCATTACTTCAAAAGATAGACTTGTAAGTTCTTTTCTCCTTTTCCTTGTACGTATGTTTTTTATTCTAATTGATTAACTCCCTAGTAAGGCT
This sequence comes from Quercus lobata, assembly GCF_001633185.2. Taxonomy (NCBI): domain Eukaryota; kingdom Viridiplantae; phylum Streptophyta; class Magnoliopsida; order Fagales; family Fagaceae; genus Quercus; species Quercus lobata. The sequence continues at coordinate 32,377,736 of NC_044908.1, read as the reverse complement.
GTCATCTTAGGTTCTTAGAATGAATCCGTCTCTTGTAAGTAGTCAGATGTCAAGCGAAGCGACGGGTGAGAAGTCGTCAGTCCGCGAAGGAGCGGGCTACAACGAGGTATTCGGTTTAGGTCATGAGACCGAGGGTTCTTCCTGGTCGTTAGAAAGGGAAATGTTAGCCCAATCTCCTGACGAGAAAGTTGAAAGTTATGGAGGGAAAGGTGAGGAAGAAATAGTAAGTAAGGAGGGTGAAGTTGAGGAGGGAGAAGAGGAGAGGGATAGTGATAGAGACGGAGATGAAGGTGACAAGGAATCCAGTGAGGGAACTTTAGGAAGTCCTAGAGGCAACCATCCCTTCGTCCTTCCTGAGGATTAGGCTGTCAATAAGTTTCTACCAAAAATGAGTAACAGGGTCTTTAAGGAGTTGCGTACCCGTTACCAAATCCCAGACCATATCCTAATCCGTTTTCTTAGAAAAAACGAACAATGCTATATAGGGAGGACTACAGACGTCGGTATGTATGACGCCATATTTGTTGCGGGGCTTAGACTACCATTGACTGCTTTGCACTGTCAATTGGCTGATTTTATGGGGTTGTCCGTTAGCCAAATCGCTTTGAATGCCTGGAGGATCTTTATAGGTGCTGAGATCTTATAAGGTCGTTTGAGTGGAGGGAACCGTCAGCTTTTGTTGGACGAGTTCTTCTACTGCTACAGACCCCAGCACATCGTCTCTTCTAAGGGGACATATCATTTTGCCGCCAAAGAGAAGGACTTGAGACTAGTGTTTGATATGCTAGACTCTAACAGAAACTGGAAAAGTAGATACTTTTTTGTCAAGGGGACGGATTGGGTGTGTCATTAGGAAGAATGGGAGATGATGCCCTGTGGTTACTTTGACAACACTTGGGCTTTTATCAAGGATTCAAGTTAATCCCATCTGCTCTTCTTCCTTTGTTGGTTCATTCCAAGCTTTTAACACCGTCTGTTCTCCTTGTTTTCAACTAGCATTCACCCTCATATTACAGAGGAGCAAGAAGACTTTATTCGTTGGGTAACAGAAATTCCTTTGGACAAGCGGAAGTGTCGAGATCTCATCACGCTTGACACTTTGCACGCTTATTGCAGGGTCTTGTGCCAACACCAAAAGCTCTTAAATTGGATGAATACTCTCGTCTTCGTAAGTAGATTTCCTACCATCCCCGTCACTTTTATTCTTACCGTATGCTTTTCCAACGTACGTTTGTTGTCTTTTTGTAGAAACGGAGGTGACTAGACAAAGAGTGAGGGTAGTTGCTGCCAGTAAAAAAGAAGAAGAAAGGAAGGCTAAGGAGGGGGCCTCCTCATCAGCCCCCAAGGCCGTTGCTAAGGGCTCTACCAAAAGGAAGGCTGATGGGAAGGACGATCATCCTCCCAAAAAGGCAGTAGTCACCCTTGGAGAGGAGCACCTCAAGAAGTCTCCTCCCAAGTCGAGTCGGGGCGTGGGCAAGGGAGTGATGACTTCTTCCGGTCCCGTCATTGAGGGACCCTGTCGCCTTCTGACCCAAAATGATTACGCCATCAAAGGAGTGGAGTCCTTCATAAAGTCGACGGACATAGAGCCTTGCGATTAGCTAGGAACGGAGGACTTAGGGGCATCGGCTCTTTTTGACCTCACTCGGATAGGTTTACTTTCTTAGCTAATTATATCTCGTCTCTTTCCATCCATTGACTAATGACTATATCCTTTTCAGGCTTTGGTGCATGTTAAGGCACTTCAAGACAGGTGTGTTGCCAAAGAGGGGTTGTCACCAAGGTTAGGAAGAGTAATAAAAATTTACTGGATGCGTAGGAGCAGTATAAGGATGCTCTCCATACTCTAAATAGTGAGCTAAAGGAGTTTAAAGAGAAGTTGAAGGAGGCAGGTCATTAGAAGGAGACATTGCAGGAAGAGTTGTCGACCTTGCGCGGGAAGGTGGAGAAGGCTAGGGCCAACGCTATTACGAAATTCAAGGCGTCTCAATCATTCGTTGACTCCTATACTGAGTATTATGGTACTAGGTTTGAGGACTGCCTTAAATAGGTCACGTCCTCCTTCCCAAACTTGGATCTATCTGGGATTACCATGGATGCCCCCATTTCGTCGACCCCTGCTGGTGACGCCATCGTTGATGAGAGTGACGACTCTACTGAACCAGATCTCCCTTCCAAGGATGATGGCATCATCCTTGCTCAACCTGTTCTGAATCCTCCCGTCACCACTTCCAACCCATCCATTGAGCTCTTAGACGTGGAGAACCCTTCTGCTCAAGATAAAGACAATAAGACCCCAAATGGCACTTCTGCTATTCAGCCATAGCCTTTATTCTTTGCAACCTTTATATTTCATTTAATTTTCAAACAATGTTTAAATGCCCTAGCATTTTTTGGGCTTCATTTGCAAAGACTTTATTTTATATATGGTATCTTATACTCTTTGCTTTTAACATCGTGTAGTTTTTTACTAGTTGACATTTGTATGCTTGTATGCTATTTTCACAAGTTGAATACGAACCCATCTTCCTTACACGATAGGCTTATCATCTAAGGATGTCTACTTTGTAGACTTGACCTCGTTTCTTGGCTTTTTACTGAGTCCATCAGCTTGGTTAGGTCCGTCTACTTTCGTGCATAATTATGGACCTGTCTACTTAGTTATAGGTCCGTACACTGTTTTGTAGACTTTATAATCATAATTTGTTCTACTAGGAAGAACTTTCCCATTTTAAGGATTGAAAGATCCGTCTACTTTATAACCTAGTCAACTTTCATAGATGTCCGACTTATGGACTTAGGAAACTCATCCACTGTTAAGTAATGATTTTTTCCTGAGGTCGTCAGCTTCAATGACCATTTTTAAGTAATGGCAATTTTATGAAGCCATCAGCTTTAATGATTTTGTCCACTTTATTAAGTAATGGATTTCATTCATCGAACCCATCCCCTTTATGGACTTTAGTTTGTCCCTTTTGTGGGTTTTTATTGAACTTGTCCGCTTTGTGGACATGATGAACCCATCCACTTGGTGGACAATATGCTCGTCCGCTTTATGATCTAGATAATATTTCATCCTTCTGGGATGAAGTTGTCCACTTTATGGTCTTTAATAAGCTCATCCACTTTATGGACAATAAGCTCGTCTATTTTATGGACTTGATAATATTTCATCCTTCTGGGATGAAGTCTTCCACCTTATGGACTTTAATAAACTTGTCCGCTTTTAGGGACAATAAGCTCGTCTGCTTTTAGGGACAAGATAGCATTTCATCCTTCTGGGATGAGGTCGTCCACTCTATGGATTGCATTTAGGGTCGTCTACTTCGTGGACTATTTTTCGTAGATAAACACTTTAGTCATATCTGAATAAACTCCTCTTATTATAATAAACCACACATTCTTAGAAAAAGTAATTTTTAAAAAGAAGAAGACCTACCCTTTAGGCTTAAAAAGAGTTATCGTAACAAAATCTAAAAATAGAAAAACTGAAGAGTGTAGCTAATTTTAACTAAGGTATGCTAAAAATAAGGGGGTGCTTCTCTTCATGCCATCCTCTTTACTAGTAGTACTTTCGCAGGTGTTCGGTGTTCTATGGGTGGTGTAGCTTCCATCCATCCATCGTCTCCAGGTGGTAGGTGCCCTTCCTCTACCATGACGTGATTCGGTAGGGTCCTTCCCAATTGGGGCTAAGCTTTCCTTGGGTTGGGTCTCTAGCAGCGTCCATGACCTTTCTCAAAACGAGATCTTCGACCTGAAAATCTCTGTATTGGACTTGGGAGTTGTAGTGCTTAGCCATACGGTCCTGGTACCGCGCGAGCCTTTGTTCTGATGTTGCCCTGACTTCATCAATTAAATCAAGCTGTAGACGCATAGCTTCATCATTTCTTCTTTCATCATGGTTGTCCACCATGTAGCTTGTGAGACCGACTTCGGCTAGAATGATTGCTTCACTTCTGTATGTTAGCTGAAATGGTGTTTCGCCTATGGGCATCCTCGTCGTTGTCCTATAGGCCATAGTATGCTTGGCAACTCTTCAGGCCATATGCTCTTTGCCCTTTTGAGTCAAGTCTTGATAATTTTGAGGAAGGGTCGGTTCGTGACTTCAACCTGTCCGTTTGCTTGAGGGTGGGTAGGGAAGGAGTAGTGATTTCTGATTCCTAACTGTGTGCAAAAATCCCGAAAAGAGTCATTGTTGAATTGTTTCCCATTGTCCAAGCCTAAGACTCTAGGGATCCCAAACCTACATATGATGGATTTCCAAATGAAGCTTCTCACGTTTTTCTCTGTAATGGTGGCCAAGGCTTCAGCTTCCACCCATTTTGTGAAGTAGTATGTGCCCATTATCAGGAACTTCAACTGTCGCATCGCTATTGGGAACAGCCTAATGATGTCTAAACCCCACTAAGCGAACGACCATAAAACTGTCATAAGGGTCAACTCTTCGGACGGTTGTATTATGATATTACTGAATCTTTGGCATTTGTCGTAGGTTTTGACATAAGTTTGAGCATCTTTTTGCATGGTGGGCTAGTAGTACCTTGCTCGAATTGTCAACAATTGTGACCCTGAGTGATTTCTGCAAATCCCTTCTTAGACTTCTCTCATGACGTAGTCCACTTCCTCGGGACCCAAACACGTTAGGTATGGGTGGGAGAAGCCTCTCTTGTATAGGACGTCCTTCATCAAGATGAACCGCACAGCTTAGACCTTCAGCTTTTGTGCAGCCTCCTTTCCGTCTGGTAAGACGCCATTTTTCAAGTAAGAGATCAACGGCGTGGTCCAATTGCTTTTGGAACCTATCTCCTACACATCGATGGTATCTATTAGTGGAGAAAACTAAACAAAAGAGAGTATGTTATCAAGGGTAGTCATATGTTCGGCTGAGGCTGCTTTGGCAAGGCGGTCGGCTTGGTCGTTCTCTCCTCTTGGCCTTCAGCTCGTCTACCCTTCTCCTTACTTGATCCAAATATCTCTTCATTCTTTTGCCTCTGCATTCATAATCCCTGTTTACTTGGTTAGTGATGATCTGAGAGTTGCAGTAAAGAATAACTCTTATGGCTCTTACTACTTTGGCGAGATCAAGCCCTGCTACTAAAATTTCATACTCTGCTTTATTGTTAGTGGTAGGTAAGTCGAGGCGAACCATACATTTGATTAGGTCCCCTTCGAGAGAGAGAAGTATGACACCTACACCCCCGGCCTGCCTGTTGGACGTCTCATCTGTATGTATACTCCATTGCGGATATTCATCTGCCCCCTTGTCTTTCCCGTTGGTGAACTCTGTTATGAAGTCAGTGATGACCTGCCCTTTGATGGCGGTGCATGGGCGGTACTGAATGTCGAACTTGCTTAACTCTATCACCCATAGCACCAACCAACCAGCAGCTTTGGGGTTGCTCATTACCCGTCGTAAGGGTTTGTCGGTTTGGATGATTACCATGTGGGCTTAGAAGTACGGCTTGAGTTTTCAGGCTGCTGTAACTAAGGCGAAGGCGAGCTTTTCCATGGGTGGGTACCTCTCCTCAACACCACGAAATGCCCGGTTGGCATAGTACATGGGCTTTTGAACCTTGTCTTCTTCTCTTACCAAGGCCGCGTTGACAGCCGCCAAGGAGATAGCCAGATACTGGAAAAGCTCTTCTCCCAGTTGTGAAGGACTTAATAGCGGTGGGGAAGAAAGGTAGGCTTCTAGCTCTTCGAATGCTTGCTAACACTCGGCTGTCCACTCAAAAGATTTCTTCAGCATATGGAAGAAGGGTTAGCACTTATCCATCACTCTTGATATGAACCTGTTCAAGGCAGCTACTTTACCATTTAAACTCTACACTTCTTTCACTTTCTTCGGGGGGGCCATCTCTACTATGGCTTTGATCTTGTCTGGGTTGGCCTCAATACCTCTTTGAGACATCATAAAGCCTAAGAACTTTCCCACTGTCACTTCGAATGCACACTTACTCGGATTAAACTTTATGTTGTGGGAGTGAAGGGTGCCAAATGTCTCCTCAAGATCCTTCAAATGGTCTTCTTTTCTTCGGCTTTTTACCAACACGTTGTCGATGTAGACTTGAACATTCCTCCCAATTTGGTTCACAAATATCTTGTTCATGAGCCTTTGATACGTCGCACCCACGTTCTTAAGGCCGAATGACATTACTTTGTAACAAAAAAGACCATGGCTAGTAACAAATGAAGTCTTCTCCTGATTTGCTTTATCCATCCGAATTTGATTGCACCTTGAGAAGGCGTCCATGAAGCTCAGTAGCTGGTGCTGAGCTATAGAGTCTACCAGTACGTTGACTCAAAGAAGGGGGTAGCTATCCTTGAAGCATTCTTTGTTCAGATTCGTGAAGTCTACATACATCCTTCATTCCCATTGACCTTCCTAACTATCACCACATTCGCTAGCTAGTCGGGATAGTATACTTCCCTGATAAAACCCACCTCTTTAACTTACCGACTTCTTCTACTATTGCTCGGTCTCTCTCTTAGGCGAATACTCGCTTCTTCTGCCGGATGGGTGGAAAGGAAGGTGACACATTTAGCCTATGTACTATGACTGACGGGTCGATTCTTGGCATGTCTTCATGACTCTAAGAAAACACGTCTTGATTCTCCTTAAGGAAGGCTATGAGCTTTTGGCGAATCATTGGGTTGGCGAGAGTGCCAATCCTTATGGTTCTGTCCAATCTGGAGCTATCGAGAGGTATCTCCTCGAGCCTCTCTATGGGGTTTACCCCCGTCCGTTGTTCTTCTATACTCAAGGTCTGTAGATGGTCGTCCATCTCTAGCATCGCAATGTAACATTTGCACGCAACTACCTGATCTCCTCGTAATTCCCCTGCTCTGTTCTCTGTGGGGAATTTAATCATCAGGTGGTAGGTTAAAGTTATGGCCTTCCATGAGTTAAGGGTTGGTCGTCCTATAATGGCATTGTAGGCAGAGGAGCAATCGACAAAAAGGAATGTAACATCCCTAGTGATTTGCTAAGGATAGTCCCCAATTGTTACAGGCAATGTGACCGCGCCAAGGGGGTATACCTTTGTTCCTCCAAACCTAACGAATGGAGCGTTGGTTAGGACTCGGCGTTCTCTATTAATCCGCATCTGTTGGAACACTGGGTAGTAGAGAATATCTGCGAAACTACTGTTGTTAACCAAGACTCGGTACGTTTTATAATCTCCTAGTCAGATGCTAACGACGAGTGCGTCGTCATGTGGGTGGTGAAGACGTCGAGCATCTTCTTCAGAGAAACCAATAATTGGGTTATCGACCCGTGGCATCTTCGGGATGATGCCCGTCATCTGAACATTCTGAGGTAAGTCTTTTAGGCCTTCTTGGATGAGTCGGTAGTCGCCATGCCTCCCACAATCATCCCTATGTCTCCCAAAGGTGGTTTGGGACGCTCGTTGTCCCGTCGGGGGGCTTGCTCTTGAGGAGGCGGATCTGTTCTCTCCTTGTGGAAGAACTTTTGTAACTTCCCTTGCCTGATAAGGGCTTCGATCTGTTGCTTCATAGTAGTCAGCCGTGTCATGACCATGATCACGGTGGAAGCGACAGTACCTGTCTCTAGGCCGTTTGTTGGGATCTCCCTTCAACTTTCCAGGGAAGGTTAAGGCTCTTTCGTCCTTGATTTGCATTAAGACTTGGTCGATTGGGGCAGTCAGTGGGGTGAACTTGTGAATCTCCCTAGTGGGGGTTTAGAGCGCCTATCATCCCTTTTGTCTCCGGTTTTTGCCATCTTTCACCCTCTATCTTGTCGCATGTCTTCCTGCCTCTCTTTCTTCCTAGGCTTTTCCTCTCGAGCCAGTAATGCATCTTCGGCATTTATGTACTTGGTGGCCCTGTAAAGTACATTTGACATGGTTTTCGGGTTGTTCTTGTATAAAGAAAACAAAAACTTACCCTTTCACAACCCATTTATGAAGGCTGCTACAAGTATCTTGTCGTCAGCTTCATCAATCGAGAACGCTTCCTTGTTAAAGCGAGCTATGTAGGATTTTAGCGTCTTGTCCTTTCGCTGCTTGATACTCATCAAGCACGTAGTAGACTTCTTATACCTATGCTCCCCAATAAAGTACGAAGTGAACTAGGCGCTTAGCTCCTTGAAAGTACTGATAGAGTTAGGCATCAGTCGGCTAAACCAAATTCTCGCAGGACCCTTTAGTGTTATAGGGAAGGCCCTACACATGATACTTGAAGGTGTATCAAGGTCTTGAAAGTTTCTAGGTGATCGAAAGGGTCCTTGACTCTGTTGTAGCTTTCTATTTGGGGCATGCGAAACTTCTGCGGTAGGGGGAAGAAGTTGATGGATAAGGTGAAAGGCGAGTCGGTTCGGTGGACCAGATCATCGAGGTCACTGGACACTCGTCCTTTGAGGGCGTTCATCATAAGGTTCATTCATTCCTTCATCATCTGCATCTTTGCAATAATGTAAGGGGAAGCTGTGTCTGTAGTGGAAGGATGGCTCATGTCTTGTCGCTCTAGTCTGCTTGGGGTGTTACTACCTTTCGGCCCCTCTCGGTCTCTCCTCTCAGCACTAGTACCTTCTTGGTCTTCCTCTTGGGTACCCATAGCAGTGTTTTTCTATCGTAGCTGTTCTTCAAAGTCTTGATTTTGTTTAGTGAAACGTTCCATTGCTGCCGTGAGGGTTTAGACCTGCCTCTCTAGGACAGTGGGTCGCGGTTCGTCTCCCTGAACGTTGTTGGTAGTTGCCGTCGAGCGAGTAAGTACCATGTAACTCTTTGTCCGGGAAGCGATAGGCTAAAGTGCGCACTTCCCATAGATAGTGCCAACTGATGATGTCGAAAAATCAACAGTAAGCTACACGATCCTCACGTGCTCGAAACAATACCAACACAACACGAAAAAGAGAAGACCTCGCAGATAACACCGATGTAGATACCCTCCGAAGGTCAAGTTAGAATTTCTTACAACTTTAGAGTGCTAGAGCGGGTAAATTATGCATACCTTGGTTAATGAGGGTATTTGGGCTTTTATAGTAGTAGAGGGTTGACATCTTTTCCTTGCTGTAAAAGTCTTTTCCTTATAGGAATCCTGACAAAGCGTATATTATAGAATCCTTTCCTTATAGGAGTCCTTTTAATCAGCATTAAAGCGCAAGGTATTTCCTTATATATGCAAACGTGGAGATCAAGCTAAGCTTTGTCAGGGTTGTCAGCTCTACTTGATCCCTTCAGCTTTCTTGTCGTCAGCCACCCATTCCCTTTTCCTAAGGTCATCCCGTCAACTCTGAGGTGCGCTACTTGATTTTCTTAATGTCATCACCTCCAATGGATCCCGAAGGGTTTAATTGGGGTGTTACTTTATACCTTTTCAAGGGTGAATACTATTACTACAATTTTTTCCTTTATCAATACACATGTCAAATTTTGTTTCAATCAGATATTATTTATTATATAATCTATAAATTTATATTTTATATATAATTTTAAACTACAAAAACTTAAAACTTAAACAATTTATTGATGACATAGCTATTAATCTTTAATTTTCTATAAATTTTGCAAGCATAAAGGATATAAGAAGAAGATATAATCTAACAGTGGATTTGTCAAAATTCACTTCCAATAAAAAGACATTTTACAAATTAGACAACCAAAAATAATAACTAAATCAAAAAAATAGGAAGTAAAGCAAAAAAAAATAATTACCTTTTTAATCAAATCTCTCGTAAGGTTGAAGGAGAGTAAAGTCAAAATCATAAAATATGCCATAAAGAGACATTGGAATTACTCTATGGAAGCATGAAAGATCTACATTGGAATTGCTATATAGAAGCAAGAAAGATCTTAAACTATAAAGTTATTCCATATCCTTTATACTATATCTCAATTTGGTCCATAACTTTTAAATTGTGTCATTTTGGTCCTTAACCTTTTCAATGCCGTGTCAATTTAATCTCTGTCTTTATCCATTTGATGGAAAAAGATGATGTGTGAAACAAAATAATAATAATAAATATTTCATGCCACATCAACTGCCAAACTGTACGCCATGTCAAATAAAAAAACACTTTTGATGTTCACACTTGAATTATCAGTTTGGAAAAAAAATTCTAAATCACTAACTCCCTCTCTCTCTCTCTCTCTCTCATCAGATTCAACTCCCTCACCCCCTCACTCTCACATGAGTCAAGATCAAGTTGTAGACTATAAGGATTCCAACAATAGAAAGTTCATTCTCTTTATCTCGAGATTTCTATGTGTGTTCGCGCGTCTCTCTCTCTCTCTCTCTCTCTCTAACTAATTAGTTAGTTAGTTAGTTAGTTAGAGGATTTCTTAAGCATTAGACTATAGGATTTAGACACTTGTCAACCATCCAAAGGCTGCCAATGCCAAATAACTAGTATAAGGAGAATGTAAGCTATTTGTAAATTAGTTTTGATAATTGAATGAATTGTTAGCGTTTGTGTGCTATTTGAAACTAAGTGTTCTTACAGAGGTACTTATCCACCTATCAATGTGTTCTAAGTAACTCAGCCCTTTCATTATTTCTAAACCATACACAAACAACCCATCACATTCCCTGTGTTAGTTTGGTATTAGACCTTGAGATCCTTAGGATTCATGTTCGTTTGTAATTTGTTTCTTCATTTTTTACCCAAGAACCTATCAAGATTCAATCTTGATTGCTTTTCCTAGCCTAAAATACCTCTCTTACCAAAACCAAAGCCTTCATATGTGCTAGAAATTAGTTTGTAGTAGCAAGAAGCCATGATTTTTGAGAAGATATGAAAGGATAAGGGCAAGAAGCAAACTGTTCTTGTAATAAAGGAAGATGATATTGTAGCCAATGGACCAAGGTGTAGAAGGGTTCAAAATGGCTTAGAGGCTAAAGTGGAATTATTAAGGAGGCAACTACAAGCCTTGACTAAACAAATGAGAAGAGATAGGAAGATACAACAGCAATACTACCAGCATGATACTGTTGGAAGTCTAGCTTTATACTAGGAGGATTATGAATAACCTTTTGTTCATATTCCTAGGTGGAGACAAGAGAAGTATGGCCACAATCCTATGATGATTCAACCAAAGATTCCAAACCAGAATTGGGAATCTAGATTTGAGATTGAATTCCCTGAATTTGATGATAGCTTAGATCATAAGGAGTTTGTGGATTGGCTTAATCAAGTTGAAGAGATCTTTGCTTGTTATGATATTCCAGAATCCAAGAAAGTGAAATTGGTAGAAACTAATTTGAGAGGCAAGGCAAGATGTTGGTGGGAGCAGTTGAAGATTCCAAGATTGAGGGTAGGAAAAACCAAGATTCAAACTTTAAAGAAGCTGAAACAGAAACTCAGGAAGAAATATTTTCCATACAGCCCCATCCAAAGCCACTATAGCATCTTGCATAATTGCTGGACAAATTCAAATGCAGCAAATAGGGATTTAAGTTGGGGAGATTGTGATATCCCAATTTGATTGATTGTGTGATGTGTGTGGGTGTGTGATGAGTCCCATATCGGGTATTTATTGAGTAGATCTGGGCTTTATCAACAACTGCAAAGAGCCTCAATTGCGACTAGTCCTTTTGAGGTATAGCGCAGATGTGGCTAGCGTTTTTTCTTAGGTCGTTACTATGGTATCAGAGTTGGCCTGGTAATCCCATGTTGGCTTAGAGACACTATCTCACAAAGTAGGCCCTAACGAGGACGTTAGGGATTTAAGTGGGGGAGATTGTGATGCCCCAATTTGATTGATTGTGTGATATGTGTGGGTGTGTGATGAGTCCCACATCGGGTATTTATTGGGTAGATTTGGACTTTATTAACAACTGCAAGAAGCCTTAATTGTGACTAGTCCTTTTGAGGTATAGTGTAGATGTGGCTAGCACTTTTCCTTGGGTCGTTACTATGGTATCAGAGTCGGCCCGGTAATCCCATGTTGGCTCAGAGACACTACCTCATAAAGTAGGCCTTAACGAGGACGTTAGGGATTTAAGTCGGGGAGATTGTGATACCCCAATTTGATTGATTGTGTGATGTGTGTGGGTGTGTGATGAGTTTCACATCGGGTATTTATTGGGTTGAACTGGGCTTTATTAACAACTGCAAGGAGTCTTAATTGTGACTAGTCCTTTTGAGGTATAGTGCAGATGTGGCTAGCGCTTTTCCTTGGGTCGTTACATCGACAATGGTTTTGGATACCACAATATTGATTGTAAATTTTTGACTATCAAGACTTAATTTTACACAAATCTGTGAGTTTTTCCTGTTGGATGATTTCACAAATGTTAGAGTTGATTTATTATGTTCATTGTGTGTGCATTATATTGTGATTGCTTTAATATATTGTTTTAAGTTATCGTACAATCCAAGATATGTTAGCACTTAGCACAATTAGGCAATATAAGGAGTTCCTGTATAATATTCCATTTTTTAAATCATCATTTGTGAAATTATATTTAGTTTATGAGAATATAGTAAGCTAAAATTTTCCAATACTTTTTGCAATACCCAAAAGAGAAAAGGGGAGGAATGGGGCTAAAAGTGGTGATAAATTGGGTTTAATCTATAGAAACAATAAGAGATATTTCTTTTATTTTAACTTTTTATATGCTCCTTCACACACACACACAAATTATGATACATACCTCAAAGGCTCTAACTAATATTGCCATATAAGTTTTAGTTTGGTGTGATTCATTGTGATTCTTGGAATAGCAGATATGGTGTTTGAAATTGTCATGTAAGTTTTAGATTTGTGTGTTTCAAGCTTTTATGTGGTTTGTAAATTTTTTTACTTAGGTTAGTTTGTTTTTGTGTATCATTTTTTGTAGGTTCTTGCTTGGAACAGATTAGTAAATGCTTTAAAAATAAAATGATCTTTGCAAATTGTTAGTGAGATTAGTAAAAGGCTGACTATTGAAAGCCAAAACTGTAGAGCACTCCACTACAGAGTGTACTATGCAAGCCATAGTCTAGGTATAAATTTTATAAATGTGGTTTTTTTTTAAAAAAAAAAATTTATTGGGTTTGTTTATGTGAGGAATAATGGTTAATGGGTGTTTGATTAATTATATATTGAATTGAATTTACAATGATGGGCATGGATATCTAATGTTATCTACACTTTTTTATGTTAATTGTATTGGATTCAGTTGCCAAGGTTAGATTTTTTTGGGTCATGTTTATTGTGGTTGTTTTAGTGAGGAATAATGGTTAATTATGCATTGAACTTAATTCACAACGATCTATACTATTAGACATTAAGTACATTTCTATTGTGAATTGATGTGGACTTTTCGACCAGTTATGTATGGCATCATAATTCAGCTTCCAAATCCGTTTGTAACAAAATTGCAATAGAACTTATAATACCTAGAGCAATTTTCATTGGAATTGGAATTACAGGAGAGGACACATTATATGAGTCTGTAATAATACTATTAATATTGAATAGAGATAAGTCGAAATGGACTATTCTTTATAAAGGTTGACTTTTAATATATTTTCTTGATGGTTTATATATTATCTAAATTACAGACCTATTATCTTGCCATTATGTACTCATTGTGTTCATTTTTTGTCTTAGGTTTCATCAAACTCTTGACAAATTCGATGCTATAACCGTTTCTTACCGGGATATTTTGGATTCGCTTAGTTTTCAGGTGGCTTATTAGAAATAGGCCCTCAAAGATTAAGAACAAATGTCCCATCAGAATATTATTTTCAACAAACCCTTGATGAATATCCTCCTCAATGTACTGACTCGACTTTGAAGATTAGTCCCAAATGTTTAGACAATGATGTTATACCAACTCAATTGGATATATTTGCACTATTTTCTAAATGATTTCCATTGTAATAAATTGTTATTGTTTGTTTCCCCTTATTTCTAAGTAAGTTACGATGTCAAAGTATGTTAAGTTTTAATTGCTTTGAAGAATGGTCTATTGGAGAATGGAAGTACATACATGATGTGATTTGAAGAGAGTAATGTTTAAAATTTTTAGAGGATATTGGATACTATATGCTTAAATATGCTAAATTATTTAGGTTTGAATGTGTAAAGTTGTAATTTACAACTAGTGTATGTTGGCTTTAATTTCGTGCCAAATTTGATTGTAATTCTGTTTAATCTTATGTACCTTGTATTTTATGTGGGATTTCTTGTAAGGGTTGTGTGAGAGAGAGAGAAAGAGTATGAAGACTCAAGACAAGTGAAGACTAAAGCAGGTTTCGCGAGTAGCTCGCGAGTATGCTTCCTGTGAAGTGAAGCATGTGCCCAGCACATGACTGCAATGCGAAAAGTCAGGACAAGATGGAGATAGCTAGTTTTCACAAGTGTCTCGTGGGTAAGGCCTTCCCGCGACATACTTGCGAAACATTCTGTTTTGCTGAACTGTCAAATCTAATACACATTATTTGTACCCATACTATATATACCCACATTACCTACAGATGTTGAGGAGTGCTTCTGAGAGAAAACCCTAACCACAAACCTTGAGAGTTAGAGATTGTTATACCCACATTTTTCTTCACAATCCATTATGGTTTTTCACTCAACTCCTACCTCTCCATTTCTATATCCATGAGAGGTTGATAGCCCAAACACTTACCACACCCATTCTGAGTGTTAAGGAGGTTTTGGTGCTGCTAGGAAGTATTGGAAGAACCTAAGCTTTGGCGGATGCAATCAGGTATATTGCTGGATCTGGAGAGCTAGACAGGACACAGCTCTGAGAAGCCTTGTTGGAGTAGGAGCTTGGAGGGCTTAGGTGCATTGGGTAGATTAGGCTTGGAGGGTGTCTTGCTAACCCATGTATCCCAATTGATTGTCTAATGGATCAATTTACCGCTTGGAGGGCGGCGGAGAGGTTTTATGCCGAGTACTTCGGTTTCCTCTTCGATAACACATTGGCGTGTTATCTTGTGTTTGCATTCTTCTTCCCTACTCTTTTAGCTTTCATATTACTACTGTGTTTTATTGAATATGGCTTAGAGTAGTTATATTTTTTATCTGTTCGCATTTACTCTATTCCGCACTTAGTATAAGTGTGAGAGACCGTGCCCCCGGCCCGTTTTATAGGATGTTGGGCCAAACCCACGTGAATGAGTGGAGTCGTGTTATTATCTCTCAAAATGGAGGTTCGACTAGGTTCTCAAAATGTGAGACACCCACCTTGCCCGGTAAAACCAGTCTTCTAGACTATGATGACTAACATTCATATCACATCATTCAATATGTCAATCAATTTACATGTTGAATTTAATGTGTGTGCATGTGATAAACCCAAATTCAATTTATTAAAAATTGCATTTGGATTGAAAAATAAATTCTAGTGAATGCATGTGGATGGTGATAACTTAAATTCAAGGATTTGAAAGAATTATTAAACAAACATGTTTTTCATATTTTTGATGTGGATTTTAAATTAGATCTAGTGATATGCATGAACATGTGATGAACAACTAAGAGCATGTGAAGAACACATAAGAATAATTAAGAACAATTAAGAACATTCAAACATATTCAAGGGAATTATCATGCTTTAATCTTAAATTCTCATGGTGGCAACATAAACAAACAGTTAGGGAATGAGATTATACCTCCATGCAAGATCCATATGATGGAGGAGGAAACTCTTAATGGAGGTCCTAAGGGTGGAGGAAAAGAAGAGTTAGGAGAGGGAGAGTAAGTGTCACTCAATACCTTGAGTCTCAGGAAGACCAAGATATGACAAGACTACTCAACTTCCTAAAACTCAAGAGAGGAGAAGAGAGGGTTTTTTTTTTTTTTTTTTTTTGTCCTTTGAAATGAAGGAGAGGAGGGGTTTATATAGTAGTGGTGGAGAAAATATGAATGAAAGGCCATTTAATGAGGGTTGACAAAAAATCATGAACCTAGACCTCATTTTAGCCTTGGGAAAATTTGATGCATTAAATGTGGAGATTGATGAGAGTGAGGGGCAAGCAAAGTTTTGTTTTCCCATAGACATGCTTGCAAAAAAATGGATTGATGCCTCAAAAGAAAACATGCTTTCATGCGAGAAGGACATATTCACATACAATATAAATAGACCAATGCCCCAAGTTTAAACATGCTTAATGCAAACAAATGGGCTTAACCTAGCATGTACCCAAACAATTTTGTCACATTGTTTTGACTTTGTTCTCCAAGGTTGTTTGGATGATTGGGACCGGGCCTTTGCAAGGCTGCCTACGTACCTCTCTCATAGAGGATTGGGTCAAGATGTAGTTCAAGAGAACTGGATTTTGAAAAAGAATGATTTTTTTTTTTAATTTTTTATTTTATGAACAAGAGGTGATCCTTTGAACAACCATTTTGGCAAATCAAAGTGTTTAAGAATCAAACAAATCTCTTTGATTAAGAAGGATCAAGATCATTAAACTCATGTAATCAAATTTGCTTCTTCCTTTTGAACATTGTTAGGTTAAGTCTCCAAAGGCAATCAAGAAATGTGATAATATTTTTGAATCACATTGTTGGGTACAAACAAGGAGAGTGCTCCAAGTTTAGAAGTTCTTTTGAGTCATTTTGAGGATTTAAGAAATTGGGAAATTTTTCCTCAGACATGTCATCCTGTGGGGTTTGACAATTTTAAGCATTTTTCCTTTTTAATTCAAGAGAAAATATTATTAGAGTTTAAGATGCGCCTACAATTAGCAAGACTTCAAGGAGGCCTTATTCATGGATTGTAATGTAGGCCAAGTTTGGGTTATGAAATAAAAGATATAAAAGACTCAAAATTCCCTATGATGTTTTTCCCAAGTATGCATTACTCAAAAATTAAGTATTGGAGGAGTTTTCTCATTTCTTTGTTGCCATCCTCACTAGTATTCATTGTTCACTTGTATCAACATTTGTTTTTAAGCTCATTCATCCTGAATCATACCTCTAGACTTTCATCTTGTAAAATTCTTCTCTTTTTAGGTGGCATCCTCAAGTTTCCCACTTGGTAGGATTTTCCAATTTTTTTTTCTTCTTCTTTTCTTTGGCCCTAACTTTTGCCTAGACCCCTCTTTTGGGTTTTCAGCCTAGCAGGCTTCTTTTTTTTTTTTTTTTTTTTGGCCCTAGCTTTTGCTTAGACCGCCCTTTTGGGTTTCAACCTAACGGGCTTTTTCTTTTCTTTTTCCTTCTTTCTTTCTTTCTTTTTTTTTTTTTTTTTTGGTCTTTCATCTCTTGATTGAATGAACTTTTGGGGACCTTTTGCCTTCCTTGTATTTCTCAGCTAATGATTTTTGGTTATTTTGATGCACTCTCTAGACTTCTTTCTTGCCTCAATGCACTTGCACCTTTCTATGCTTGATGAATCTTTTCCATTTTTGATGAAATTTCTTTTGGATGAACCTTCTACTCTTCTTGGCATGATGAATTTTAGGTTCTTCAAACTTGGTGCACATTTTGTTTTCTCTCATATTGATGGAATTTCATTTCTCTTTTCTTGATTGAGTGAAAACTCCTCTTACTTTGATGATCTCTTATCTTTAGCTTAATGAATTCTCTACTTGCCTTTCATGTCTTCTAGGAGAGTTTTATCAATTAGCTTCAAAGCTAAAAGGTTGACTCCTCCTTAACATGAGATTTAAGCATGCATACTTTGAATTTTCCCACCTTAGGTTTAGATTTTAGTGGGTTCATGCAAAAAAGAGGCCAAGTGTTTAAAGGCACAAATGGGCTAGCAATGGATAATGATCATTCTAGGTATTAAGTTATAATCTTGTTTTACCAACAACGGCCTCCTATCCCTAGTAATGCTTGCTTGCAAGCACAGTGACTTAAGCTCTTCTAATAAATTCCTCTTAAAAGAAAAAGTATTAATGCTCTATTGGAGACATAAAAGTTTTCAGAAATTTGGAATGAATGCATGAGCTTTTTGAATTTTCTGATGGATAGATTTTATTTGATTGCCTTGTAAGACCATTTCTTATTTTATTCAAAGTAATTTAGCAAAATTGTTTATATGGATCAAATGAAATTAATCCCTTCTCAGTACAAGTTGATTGTTCAAGCCTTTAAACATCACAATTTAGAAAAAGTTTTGTCCAAGGGATCCTCATGTGCCATTTTGAAAAGAAGACTTTAAAGAATCTTGAAATCTTTTAAAGAAAAAAATGGGCCTTTTTGAAAAAGTCACTAGGAAGTCCAATGCCCATAGTTCAAAGAATTTTTTTTAAATGACTTAAGGGCTCAATGCCCCTAGTCCAAAGACCTTTTTTTCATTTGAAAATTTTTCTCTTTTTTTAGGAAAGATTTTGAAATCTTGAAATTTTTCTTTTTTTGAATTTTGTTTGTTTGTTTGTTTTTTTTTTTAAATAAATATACACAAACAAAGCTCATTAAATGCTACATGAAATTTTTGAATTTAAAAAAAAAAAAACATAGAAACATGGAATAAACAAACAAACTTTAAGCTTAACCATGATGTTGCAAACCAAATGTGGAGTGAGACAAAGTTGGGCCACTTGCTTCTTCTTGGTCCATTTAGGATGCTTGAGGCTTGGTGTGCTTGAACCTTGATTATGATGAAGTGGCTTGGGCTTGCACTTGGAAGGCTTGAACCATATGATCATTTGGTATTTTCTTGAAATGGCTTGACCTTACACTTGGAAGGCATGTATCTTATAAACTTTGGGCCCTTGAAGTTGATCATGTGAATAAACCTTTGATGGGCTCAAGTATTGGGCTTAGAATGATTCAAAGAAACAATTTCTGGTTTCCATACCAAGTAGAGTTCGATCACAGGCCATTGGGCTTCAGTTCATTCATAGTATATAAGGTTCAAACAATCATGATGGGCACAAGCGTTGGACTTGAGTCATCATGGTTCAAACAACAGCCAAACAAATGCGTAATGAAATGCAATTTACATGGACCGACCTAAAGGTAGGTTCTATGGGTCATTACAACATGGATAGAAGGTAAGTTAAAGGTCCCCACAAGCTAGGACATTGTATCTCCCAACTTGTGACGCCAGGAGCGCTGCGTTGGTCTGAACGGTACAGTTTGTACCTATGAACCACCATGGCATAACCATGATGATCCTTGTCGCGGTGGGTGGTAGGTTCACCATTGGGTATGTAAGTCTCAGGAAGACCACAATCCACAGCTAATACTACGGGGCTTTCGGGCTAGTACACAAATAAAATAAATTTCATTCAAGCAAATAATGCATGACATGCAAAATAATGACATATTAGACATATTATATACAAAAAGCAATAAACAAACAATGACATAGTTGGCTACCATAACCTAATTGAAGTTTAGCCCTCAATATTCCCCAGTGGAGTCGCCACTATGAGAAACCGCAGCCCCGGCCCGTTTTATAGGATGTTGGGCTAAACCCACATGAATGGGTGGAGTCGTGTTATTGTCTCTCAAAATAGAGGTTCGACTAGTTATATTTTCCCCTTTGGATTAAGGGTTTTACAATGGAGTCGTTACTTATTTAATTATTAGAAAAATAGGAAAATCATAATTGAAAAATTCCTCATTTTATTAATTTGAAATTGAATTTTCATTGATCCTAGGAAAATTACAGGGTTTTGGTCCTAGATACAATCTAAGATAGAGTACATTGCTTTGTTTCCTAGTTACAATCTAGAAATCGAAAATTATACGGATAAATATTTGATCTACTAACCCTTGATTTAAGCTCAAATGCTATGTTACAAGGTAGGAAGGTGTTAGGCACCAACCTTGCCCGGTGAAACCGGTCTTCTAGATTATGATGGCTAACATTCATATTATATCATCCAATATGTCAATCAATTTACATGTTGAATTTAATATGTGTGCATGTGATAAACTCTAATTCAATTTATTAAAAATTGCATTTGGATTGAAAAATAAATTCTAGTGAATGTGTGTAGATGGTGATAACCTAAATTCAAGGATTTGAAAGAATTATTAAACAAACATGTTTTTCATATTTTTGATGTGGATTTAAAATTAGATCTAGTGATATGAATGAACATGTGATGAACAACTAAGAACATATGAAGAACACATAAGAACAATTAAGAACATTCAAACATATTAAAGGGAATTATCATACTTTAATCTTAAATTCCCATCATGGCAACATAAACAAACAATTAGGAAAGGGGATTATACCTTCATGCAAGATCCATATAATGGAGGAGGGGACTCTTGATGGAGGTCCTAAGGGTGGAGGAAAAAAAGAGTTAGGAGAGGGAGAATAAGTTTCACTCAATACCTTGAGTCTTGGGAAGATTAAGATATGACAACACTACTCAACTTCCTAGAACTCAAGAAAGGAGAAGAGAGGGGGTTTTTTTTTTGTCATTTGAAATGAAGGAGATGGGTTTATATAGTAGTAGTGGAGGAAAAATGAATAGAAGGCCATTTAATAAGGGTTGATAAAGAATCATGAACCTAGACCTCATTTTAGCCTTTGGGGAAATTTGGTGCATTAAATGTGGAGATTGATGAGAGTGAGGAGCAAGCAAATTTCGGTTTTCTCGTAGCTGCTGTAACATCCTGTAGAGCCAACTTTGAAAAATCATATCTGGCTCAATTCTGATCGGAATTATCTCATTCTTGTGCTCAAATTGAAGCCCCAGATGTCTAGTTTCTGGGAAAATTAACTTCATTCACAGATTCAAAATATTCTGAGAGATATTGATGAAATACTAAGCAGAGGTCATTTATTAGAAAATGGTTTCATCATAATTAACATTAATAAATCCCAAATTAGCTCCCAATTAACATTAAATGGCTCCAATCACTCCTATTTTAGACTTAATTGGTTCTAAATTTATCCTAATTAAAAGATAATTGCACAAATTACTCATTGAATGATTAATGTTTAACTATCTAGTTAATTAGGTGTGTGCAATCCTACCATAAAATGTAGTCCTAACCAATCAAATTATAGCACATCATCATTCTCAAATTGATTATACTTATAACCAATTGAATCAATTGTTCATAATCACATATAGTCGGACTCAATTTGTGATAATGCATATCAGCTATCAAAACTTGATTTGATGATAACTTTCAATCTGATGGTCTGATTAGGACTTATGACTAGTTGATTTGATTGTTATAACATCAAGATCATTTTGGTGAAATGAGATTAAGGATCTAATGACCAAAATCAAGATGCATATGCCCAAGGTGAAATTACCCTTTTACCCTCTATGTAAGGTTAAATACGGGTTGCAAAATAGGGTGTCAACAATAAGTTAGAGTAAAATCTATTGAGCCGTAATTTTTTCATTTAGGGGTTTAAACAGCTCTTGTGTTTTTAAACACATTTTCAAGCTTTCAGAATGTATGTAGTAGAAGTATGAGAACTAAATTTGTGTTGGATGCAAAGATCATTAATATGTAAAATGATCCCACGCATTGCGTGGGTTAAACACTGGTATATATAAAAGCAGAGACCTCATGCAAGAAAGCATGAGGTTCTGCCAAGTAGTGCCTTAATAGAGTGATTTTGTCCAATATAGGCTGACATTTAAAATAAACAAAAGGTTTTGTCCAATACTGAAGTTGATAGCAAGCCCAGCATATTTCAATAACTTATATTAACTCTAACCAAACTCTAATAAATAATAGTAGTAAATAATAAGACCTACAATAAACCTTAGGTACTGTATAGATAACAACACTACTGACTTTGAAGTTCTCTCTCATGATGGACATTATCTTAAAATCTACACATAAATTGTTTTCTCTCTTTAGCAAAAAAAATTGTTTTCTCTCTCTTAATACATGCTGTCATTGAATCAATACATAAAACTGTTCACCTCCTTCCAAAACAACAGTTTGCAGTCTCAATTTAGTGATTAGTTGAAGCGATTAAGGTAGAAGATTGAGATTTCGGTGGCTCATTCGTTTTTGAAATGAAAGAATTTCTCTCAAATAAATGATAGTTTTTGATAGGCCAAGAATGTATTGACCTCTTGTGGTAAATTAATTGATTAATTACCCAAGTTTATTAATTAATCAAATTAACATGCAAACGCATGGTAGTACAAATAAATCACCAATTAAACTAAGTACAGCGGAAATTAAATTAACACAGTGATTTGTTTACGAATAGGGAAAACTAACACGGTAAAAACCCCACCGGGTGATTTTAAGGTCACCACTTCCGAGAATCCACTATTATCAAAACAAGCGGTTACAAGTAAAGGAATCTCAGTACCTTCTACCAACCTACAGTTGAACCCTTACCCCAATACCCAATTGGACTTATTCTGTAGTGATAATTTCTCCTTGTAATGCACAACTCCCAGTACATAACTAACCAATTGCATAGATCTCAGTACACAACTTCAATCACCAACTAGAGAAGGTTGTTGGCTACAAAATTCTTCAGTTCATCCAGACAATGAAGATCAAGAACATGATTGGTCATAAAACCTTACGGTGCACAAACACAGTAACTTCTTCACAAGAATGATGAACTAGGGCAAAATTGTCTCTCTGATCACAATTTGCTTGAACAAACTTTGCTCAATGCTTATGCAACTTGTTCCACCTTTGACGGCTCTTAAAATAATCATTTTATATGTCTAGAGTTGTGAGAAAGGAAAATCCAAACACATAATCATAGATTAGAGTCAAAATAGATGTGAAATTTTATTTTTCATAAACCACGACAGATACCATATCTATCGAGCTACTGTTGAGCCACGGGGCTAGAACAGCTCTTCAAGCTCGATAGATAGCTAGCTGTCGAGCTTTAATGAACTTGCACTTTTCAGCTTGAAACTTGGACAGACTTGCATGACTTTAACACTTGATCTTGAAATAAAGTTTCTTGAAATATTAAACACATCCTAGATCTATCCAAATACAAGTAAAGTGCATTTTGTCAATGGATTAGCCAATTACATAAAGTTGTGAATCACATATGTTCCTAACAAGTGAATCACATATGTCCTAACAATCTCCCCTTTTGGCAATCCATGACAAAACCACAACAAACAAATGAGATATAAGAGAAGCCATGAATCACTTAACTCATATTCACTTGTTGAATACAATAAAATCTATCCTAACACAAACTCTTGAAAAATTTTGCAAGAAGAGAGTTTATGGCAAGAAAACTTTGACAACCTGTATTTCTGAAACACTTTAAACAAAACCCATCAAGGCATCTTTGTGTAAAACAGATATAATAAATTGCATACAAGTAATAAGAAGAATGTGCATAAAGAGAGAAAAGAAACAACACATGTAAGGGTAGGTGAAAGAAACATACATCAACATATAAAGAAGATAAGTACATTGTATGTAAAAAATGGTCACAAGACCCATGTACAAGAATAAATGTATCTAAAATAGAGAAAAGAAAAAGATACAAGTAATCCTCACTACATCCCTCAGATATCAACACTACCCTAACAAAAATGTCCTATACTAACTCTTCCCCTAAGAATGACTACTCTCATATCCAAAACTACTTCCCCTTTTTGTCATGAGTGAGAAAGGGTAAAAGTGTCAAGTAGACATCTCATCGGTAGAGCTAGCATCTCCATTATCATCATCATCAGAAGCATCATTGTCATCACCATCATCATCATCCTCAGCCTCAAAATTAGAAGCCACTAGAGGAGGTGGAGGAGAAGCCTCAGAATTGAAGCCACCCATGATAGCCTGTCGCCGTGCAATATAGCTAACACAAATGTTCACTTGATATAGCTCTGTAAAGAGTGTATCAAGGCGAGCATCCATGTGCTAAAGCTGCGTCATGATGTCTCTGAGTGACACATCGCTTGTAGAAAAGGAGGGAGCATATGTGGATGGAGCAGATCGAGATGGAGCAGAACAGAAGGGAGGAGCTGCTGACCTAGACTACCTCAACCTAAACTGTGCCTCGCTACGTTTAACGGTAGTGGCGTCTATGGCACACATATAAGAAAAATGGTCGGACACTGGAAAGGGAATAGAAAAGTGGCATAAGATCCTCATGATAGCTGAAGGGAAAATGAGCTTATCATGGGACGCCAAATCCCTATGGACATCTATGATAGAAAGAATAAAGTGAGAAGGGATATTTATAGTGAGATTATCAAGAAAGGACAAAAAAAACCGAGCATGAGGCTCTATGATAGAGTTAGAGAGAGGATGGAGAACAAAAGTCATCACCATGTTCAAAAATTGAGGGCCCTTTGCAAAGCCCAAACAGTAAGTGAACTAACGCTCACCCCAATCAGAAGGGCACTCACAGAAAGCAGATTTGAGCTCATCTTTGGACACAATCCTCAGACGCTCACAACCTGGGTAGTCAGGAAACTTTACCTTAGGAACATAGAGCACATCCACAACAATCTGCGGTGTGATAGCAATATGCGTACCTCGAATGCGAGTGAGAAAATGAGGTACTGAAAAATCAAATCCATGCATGTTAGAGTAAAACTCTTAGATCAGCATGGATGGACATGTGACTGAGACGTCATATAGTGACTCCCATTCCTGACTATGAATGACAACGGGTAAGTTAGTGTTAGCGAAATCCGCCAAGATGACTTGGCGTTCAGAATGAACGCCTCGTTGAGAAAAGTTCTCCGAGAAAGCCTTTTGGGCATCCTCATCATGGAACTGGATATGAGAAGGAGTAGGATCAGAAGACGAAGATGCAACAAAATGAAGAGGGTTTTGGGACGGAGTGGACTTACGTTTAGGTGCCATAAACACAACTAACGTAAACAGAAAAAGGAGGGAGAGAGAAAAACAATCAGAAAAGTCCCAAGCAGTTCAAATATATCAAAATATATTGAATAAAGAGTACGTATGCATGGGAATGCATGAACATGTGACAAGCAATAAAAAAACATCATGGGCTCAGCCTAATCCAATCCTACCAGCACAAAATCAATTTGCACACATCTAAATGCATGATAATACGGTTATAATGCTTATGTGATGCAATGCATGAGATGTTAAACTCATTTAAGCAAAAAACCCATCCCAAAATTGCAACAAAAACTCATCAATTTTGAAAAACCCCAAAATATTTCAAAAACCCCAAAACCTAAGTTTCAAAACATGAAATGCATGTAAATGAGAGAAAAGAAACTTACCAAGTGAAGAGAAAAACTTGAAAAACACTTGGGAATGAGGTTTGGAGTGAGAGAGAGTGTTTTGAGAGGTGAGAAGACAAGTTTGTCGAGAGAGAGATCGAGAAAGAATGAGAAGGAAATTGCGATTCACGCTTAAATAGGAGCCCAGTAAATCTCGACAAAAATAAGTGTCGAGACAGGTGTCAAACTAGGTGTCGAGTAAAAAGGCTTCGATAGATTCAACTGTCGAGGATTTGTCGAGGGTTAATTCAACAAAAGGCTAAAAGGAAGCTCGATCGATTCACCAGTTGTCGAGAAGCTATCGAGGATCCAGAAGAAATCTTGATCGATCCACTTAGCTGTTGAGAAGCTATCGAGATTGCAATAAAAAGAAGTTGAAAAGCTCGATAGATAGCCAGGTGTCGAGAAGCTGTCGAGATTGCTTAAAAACGGTTTTTCAAGAGGGAAAAACACAATATGAATGCAATCAAGCATGCAACTCAACCAATGATCCAATCAACATTTTAGACTTTCAAAATCATCTCTCAACAACAATTTTAAGCACATGGATCCCAAAAACACTCACACACACACTAAACAAGTCTAACCGATTTTATATTTCAAAAATAAGTCAAGTCAATTTAGTGAGCATACATTAACACATGTAAACCTTGTGATAGTCAAATCATATTGTACCTACACATGTATCAAGAGTAGTAAAGAATATTGTGTGTTGTGTGTGAAAAACATCGCAAGATTGCATAAGGTGTCAACATGTTATGACGATTTGAGATATGAGAAAATCACTTTAACTCACACACAATCATAACTGTTTAATGGGGACTATCACCTTTGAAGTACATCCTATAACTCCCACATCTCCTAGAAGACACACTTGCAATCATATTTAAAGTATTTTGATTCTTTTTGCTTTTTATTTTTCTTTGCATATATATATATATATATATATATTCAATTTTAAGCAAATCATACATGGGCATACAAGAGAGAGAAAATAAATACCCAATGAAGTTAAGCTTTTGACATTACACTTTTGCTATGCTGAAGTATATAGATGTCATTGACATTGCACTTTCACTTGTTGAAGCATACAGATGTCATTTTATGATTGGCGGGCAACAGTGGTGAGATGGTTATTTATGTCTTTCTCTTAGAATTTTCTAGTCTTTTCCGTCAAAAAGAGTGATACGAGCGTTAAGTACAAGAGATAACTTAATTACTCATCACAAATATCAGCCACATAGCTCACTTACTTTGTTGTGCAAAGAGATGCTCATCTAAGCTACAAAAGATACAAAGTTTAGAAAACTTCGTTTTAATGGTCATCCAAGGTACACAAGTACCAATGTACACAAAACACACATTATTTTTGTATTTTTTCAATTTTTTTATATTTTTATATGAAAAAAAAAATAATCAAACTGAAAAAAACAAAAACAAAAACAAAACAAAAAAAAAAAACAAAAAAACAAAAACAAAAACAAAAAAACAAACAAACAAAAACATGTTAAACAAAGCAAAGCATAAAACTAGACGGACTCAAAATAAAAACACACAAGTTATGCAAAAACAAAAACACGAAGAGAGAGAAGAAAGTGATAGAATCACTTGGAGTCATTTTCCTTCCATACCTTAGAAGAACATTTCCTTTAATTAAACCCTTGAACCGGTGGTGAGGGGGAAGAATTAAAAATGTTCAAGTTCAAAAGGAATATGAGAGCATTAAGAAGATCTCCAAAGGGAGCAAGAGAGGATTGAAGCTAATTTTGGCTTCTAGATGCTATCATACCGTTGCTCTGTTGAGTGGCTAACTACTTATAGCAATTTGGTCATATATGACCGGCAACTCCACAATGATGATAGAGATGCTACTTCTTCTATTTAGGCTTTTGAGAGTTAGCCTTCTTAGCCCTAGGGTTTTTACCTTCTTTCTTATCTTGCTTAATGGGTGCTCCTAAGATAGATTTACCCTTGTCTAAGTTCTCATTAGCTAATTCATTTTTAATAACATTGTTCTCAATTTCAACATTATTAGTAGGAGGAACAAAAACAGGAGTACTAGTGGCAGCAATACTAAGAGAAGAGAAATCATACCCTAAACCGATTCAATCAGAAGCAGATTTCTGAAGATTGAGCATCTCATCAAGCTTTGCACTTGAAGTCTTCTCCAATTGAGCTCTGACTTGGAACAACTCCACTTCAAGCTTCTTGATCTTCTCAGCCAAGAAATTATTCTCAAATCTCAGTGCTCCAATTGTTTGATTTGCTTCATCAAACTTTGTAGAAAGCTTTTCACCATCAAGTTCCACATCACTGAGCTTCTTGGTGGCCAGCCTATAAAGTTTTTCATGCTTCTCAAAAAACTTGTACAATTTCTCATAGGCTGTATGGATATTATCTTGATCATCCATCTTTTCAAGTTTGGACTCCACCAAGTCCTCTTCTTCATCCACATATTCAACAATCCCCTCAGTTGGATTAACAGTGGCAGTAAAGGCATTCAAGATTCCGTCATCCTCATTGTCGGAATCATTTTCAGGCTCTGTGTCGCTCAAGGTAGCAACAAGTGCCTTGCTCTTCCCAATGGTCTTGAAATATTTGGAGCACTCCTGTTTCATGTGACCAAAATCTTAACACCCGAAGCACTTCGGTCTTGAGGGAATAGTGTACTAACTGCCATCCCTATCATCCTTCTTCCCTTTATCTTGGTTCTTGAACTAAGAAGAACTGGATTGCCTACGGTCCTTGTCGAAGCCCTTCCCATTTGCATTTTTCATGAACTTCTTGAATTGCCTGGTGATGTAGGACTTCATCTTAGAATCTTCATCATCTGAAAACTCATTTGTGCCACTGCTCTTGGCCTTCAAAGCCATGCTCTTGCTTTTGCCAAACTTACCAATTCTTATTAACCCTAGCTCGTAGGTCTGTAGATTACAAACCGGCTCTGTCAAAGGAATCTTGTCAATATCCTTTGATTCCTCAATCGCGGTGATCTTTGCATGGAATCTCTTGAGTAGAGATCTAAGCACTTCCTCACAATCTTGGGTTCAGAAATGGTTTCCCTAAGATTGAAGGCTGAGTTCACTATGTCCTTGAGCTTGGCATAGAACTCATCGAACGACTCATCCTCCTCCATCTTGATCTCTTCAAAGCTTGTAGTGAGCCTTTGAAGCTTTGAATCTTTTATAGCCTTGGTTCCCGCATAGGTTGTTTGAAGAATGGTCTATGCCTCCTTATCAGTTTCAGTAAAGGATATCTTTTTGAACTCCTCATTAGTGATTGCATTGAACAAAGCATTCAATGCCTTGCTATTGAAGTTTACCGCCTTGATCTTGGCTTCGTCCTAATCGGCCGGCACTTCTTTTGGCTTGGTCCAGCCAATCTCTATAGCTTGCCACACCTTCTCATTTAGAGACTGCAAGAAAGCTCTCATGCGTACTTTCCAGTATGCATAGTTAGTACCATCAAATAAAGAAGGTATAATGAGAGACTGTCCTCTATCCATGACAAACAAGGGTCAATAGATCACACAATAAAGATTAAACCCTAATCAGAGTGTACCTGCTCTAATACCACTTGATAGGCCAAAAACGTATTAATCCCTTGTGATGAATTAATTGATTAATTAGCCAAATTTATTAATTAATCAAATAACATGCAAATGCATGGTAGCTCAAACAAATCACCAATTAAATTAAGTGCAACGGAAAATAAATTGACACGGTGATTTGTTTACGAATGGGGAAAACCAACACAGCAAAAACCTCATCGGGTGATTTTAAGGTCACCACTCTTAAGAATCCATTATTATCACAACAAGCAGTTACAAGTAAAGGAATCTCAGTACCTTATATCAACCTACAATTGAACCCTTACCCTAATATCCAATTCGACTTGTTTTGTAGTGAAAATCTCTTCTTGTAATGCACGGCTCTCAGTACGTGACTAACCAATTGCGCAGATCTCAATATGCGACTTCAATCATCAACTAGAGAAGGTTGTTGGCTGCAAAGTTTTTCAGTTCATCACACGATGAAAATCAAGAAGATACTTGGTCACAAAACCTTATGGTGCACAAACACAACAACTTCTTCATAAGAACGATGAAATAGGGCAAATTCTGTCTCCGGTCACAATTTGCTTGAACAAACTTTGCTCAAACAAACTTTGCTCAACACTTGTGCAACTTGTGTCCACTTTGACGGCCCTTAAAATAATCCTTTTATATGTCTAGTGTTGTGAGAAAAGAAGGCTCAAACACATAATCATATATTAGAGTCAAAACAGAGCTGAAAATCTATTTTTCATAAATCTTGACAGATGCCTATCTGTTGAGCTGCTGTTGAGCAACTGTCAAGCCACGGGGCTAGAACAACTCTTCAAGCTCAATCGATGCTAGTTGTTGAGCTTTAATGACAGGCACTTCTTCAGCTTGTTTCTTGGACAAACTCGCATGGCTTAAACACTTGATCTTGAAACAAAATTTCTTGAAGTATTAAAAACATCCTAGATCTACCCAAATACAACTTAAGTACGTTTTATCAAAAGATTAGCCAATTACATACAATAGTGACATATGTTCCTAACAAGTAAATCATATATGTCCTAACACTCTGGTCAAAATTTGCCTGAACAAACTTTTCTCAATGCTTGTGCAACTTATTCCACCTTTGACGGCCCTTAAAATAATCCTTTTATATGTCTAGGGTTGTGAGAAAAGAAAGCCCAAACACATAATCACGAATTAGAGTCAAAACAGATGTGAAATTCTATTTTTCATAAACCTCGACAGATACCTTATCTGTTGAGTTGTTGTTGAGTCACGAGTCTAGAATAGCTCTTCAAGCTCAATAGATAGCTAGTTGTTGGGTTAGCTGTCGAGCTCTAATGAACTTGCACATTTCAGCTTGAATCTTGGACAGACTTGCACGGCTTTAACACTTGATCTTGAAACAAAGTTTCTTGAAGTATTAAACACATCCTAGATCTATCCAAATACAAGTGAAGTGCATTTTGTCAATGGATTAGCCAATTACATAAAGTAGTGACATATGTTCCTAACAAGTGAATCACATATGTCCTAACAGCTTTGCATGTTGATGTTGTTCAATTTGTTTTCTTTATATATATCTGTTTTCTTTAGCTTGTGAAACTCCTCCATAGTTTCTTCTGCAATTTATTGGTTTCCTTTTCTGAAAGGAATGTTAATTTCTATCGTAAATTCTTTTATAACCAAAAAAAAAAAAAAAAAAAAAAATTCTCTATTTGGTTTCTCTGACAATTAGGCAAATAATTTTTGTGTTCTATATTAGTTCTTTCCCTACTTTCCTTGGCTAATTGAAACAATTTAGAATTACTTACAAATTTGAGCTGGGTATTGGAGAACACTAGGCCTCAGTTTTATTCTCATTTCATTTTTCTTCTTTTGTTTCTGTACAAATAAATTGCCTGTGGTGGAGCTTAATGATCTTAAACACTGGAAATAGATCACAAGCAACATATGCAGTTAGTACTTTCCTAATTCCAACTTTTTTTTTCTTTCTGTTTTTGCTCAATGGCAAATAGTTCTGACCCTTTTCAACTTCTAAGAAAAGGTTTTGCTTCCTTTTTAAGGAGCCAACAATAAAATGTTATGTCAATGCAAAATTGTAGTAATGCAGCATGTACTTGATGAATCTCATTGAAATATTAAGCAATTCTAATTGAAGATGTAGTTGCAATTCATTTCTTGAATTGGGAAAAAGGTGAATGGACTTTAGTTATAATCATAATGGTCAATCCCTATCTTGCAATACCACCAAGCACAACCATCTGCAATCTCATATAATACATTCTTTTGGTATCATATAGTCACTTGAGGCAACTCTTGAATTCCGATCATATTGTATCACATAGTTTTGATAAATTCAATGCATTAAGACATGATAAAGCAATACACAGTCAACATTATTTTTTGGGCTAAAGTTTCAACAGAGCTAACTACTTTGTGGGTTTTTGGCTGCATATTATAGTTGACTAAAGAAGAGGTGCAAGCTTGTGTCAGATAGCCTGTAGTGAAACATAAAGAACTAGACTGCAAAGAGCTATCAAGGAAAGGGTTGAAAGATTTGCAAGAGTGGATGGTGGACAACAAGGTTCCTAGAAATTGCTAATTTCTTATAGATATTGAAATGGTTATTGAGGGAAATTTAGAGCAAGGAAAATGATTAAAATTAGAGTTGCTTCTGAATACATTTCAATGGAGGTTTGAGATATTTGAAGCTAGCCAACCTCATATTAAAATGAATTTTTTCTGAGTGTCTTTCAATGGTCCTGTATCCAAGCAGAGTTTGATTCCTGCTATTTTTTAGGGTGGTGCTTTATTCTTGAATGAGTTCCCAATTAATTTGTTTCCTTTTTTTTTTTAGTCACTTGCTACCTATGTACTTTGAGGTTCCATAATGAGATAGATGTGCTTTCAAACTCTTATGACTGATTCATTAATGAGATTTACGTGTTTTCTTTTTTATACCTATCCTTTTTTACTATGATATGTTAGGGATATGGCACCGTTTGCATTTTGGTTTTTACATTGTCTCTATGAAATTATATAGCATGTTCTTCAAGTTCCTCTTGCAGCACCATTTGTAGAAAGATCCAATCCTGCCTAAAGAATAGTAGCTTTTTATAAAACTCATTTTGACATTTGGTAGAACATAAGTTCATTATAAAACTCTTTTGACATTTGGAAGAAAGGTAGCTCTTTAAATTATTTACATCTCTACCATAAAAACGTTTGAACATTTCTCTTGGATATGACATTTTATGTTTCATGTTTATTTTTAAACAAATTTAAGGTTTAGTGTTATACATGGTTTAATAAATCTGCAACAAGTAATGATTTACCTTAGTTGTTTATAC
The DNA here is from genome assembly GCF_001633185.2 of Quercus lobata. NCBI lineage: Eukaryota > Viridiplantae > Streptophyta > Magnoliopsida > Fagales > Fagaceae > Quercus > Quercus lobata. The sequence goes on along the minus strand of NC_044908.1, from coordinate 32,345,782 downwards.
AGGAAAATTTTGAGAAACATAAACCTACTAGTATGCCCAAAGGGTTTTTTAAAAACATTATTGAGATTTCCTCCCAACCCTCTTCCAACTTTTGTAATCTTTTATCAAATATATGGTGATATATGCTCTACATAGCATGCACTTATTTTTATGTATAAATGGATTATACCATTACACATTTTTTCCATGCATAGATAAATATCATATTCTTGCTTAAATTTATTTGTTTTCACAACAATTGAAAGGAAGTCTAATGACATACAATATAATTGAAATTGATTTCCAAATTATTAATACACATAATAAATATTGTACATAGGCTATAAGATAAAGTTGTTAAAAAAATATTTTAAGATGCACTGCGCATCACGTGGGTCATCAACTAGTTTTCTTAAAAGGTATAAGTTTTAAGAATTATATGGAAGAATGAAATTAATGATCTCTGAATTATATTCTCATTATGTCCCTATATTATTTTACTCTATTTTTATTTGAAAAGCACTCAACCCTATTGTCAGGGACGGATCCAAGTGGGGGCCTAAGGAGGCTCGGGACCCCTGGACCCAAAAAAAAAAAAAAAAAATCAGTAAGTAAATCCCCCCCCCCAACCAAAAAAAGACTTGGGCCCCTCCTTACTTTGTAGCTCAGGCACCCCCTCCAAAATCATGAACCATCCCACTGATCCCAGCTGGCCAGCCTAGAGCTCATGTAAATCTTAAAAAAAAAAAAAAAAAAAAAAAAAAAAAAAAAAAAAAAAAAGAGTAAACCCACTAACCTAGTAGTCCAAAACCAAACAGAAAAACGAATGAAAAAAGAAGAAGAGAAAGTCAGAGGCGAGATAGAGAGTGAGAGGCAAGACAGACTTAGAGCATCCATAGCAGTGGAGCTAAATTTTTAGCAATTTAGCTCCACCAAAAGCGACTTTATCTATTTTACCTACACACATGTTGCAGCAGTGGATTTATTTTAGCTTTCAACACAATAAAATAATATATTCATCACAATAAAATAATATTTCTACTACAATAAAATAATATATCACCACCACCACCACCAACACATAGCACAAACATCCTCCACCACAACCACACAGCACAAACATCCTCCACCACCACCACCACCACCACTACCACCACCACCAGTCCATAGTAGAGAAAAAAAAAAAAAAACCAAATCCTCAATCCAGACCAAACAGAATCACCAACCGGAGACAAACCCAGCACAAACCGGAGACAAACCCACGAGTTGTGAGTTTGAGTCGCAAGATAACTGGCTAGCCAGACTAGATGTTTTGTCCTAAGTGCAACAGCTAGCATGACCCTTCAGCTCCCCTACATGCTTCACACATGTGCCACCTTTGGTGACTGCCAGTCGTGAGCCAGTTGCGAGATCCAGTTGCGAGACCCTTCTTGAGTGCACACTCTTGAGCTTTTCTTCACACTCTCTCACACACTACCTTTACATGATTCTCACCTAAATACAAGGTTTCTAAATGCTGAACTACAAGAAAATTTGGCACATAATAAAGCCAACTAATGATTGAATAAATTCAACCTTCCAATAACTCTTGCCTTCAAAGACTATTTCAACATGATTGCAATTATATTGCATTAAAGGTTAATCTGTTTGGCTCCAAGTAATCGTGAAAAGGTATGTCTATTTCATTTCAATGTAATTTGTTAGGCTTCTCTCTAAATACCACCAAAGTTTGGGTTGTGATGACTGAGAGTGAAGCTATTGGAAAATATTGGACCAGTTCTAGGAATAATGAATGCTAGCTAACTTAAGAATTTTTAATCTTATATGACAGAGATACCAAGGGAAGAGATTAAGTTTCAAATAAATGTTGTTAGGACAACTTTTAATACAAGAGGAAAATATTTATTGATCATGCAAATCTTTGTGTTCAATAACTATATTCTCTCGAACCCACAACCTTTAAAAAAACCTTGAACCAATTAGTTATAACTTATGAGATTTCAATTAACATTTTTTCCAGATCATGTGTTGATGCCAAGTTATGTTTGTCTTTTAGAAGAACACCTGCACATTAGCATCATTATCTGAACAACTAACCATCCACCCCCTTCCATATTTTACCATCACATTAAGTATAATATATTAAGTTGATTTTTTTCTAACTCATAAAATGATCCCGCATATTGCGTGGGTTAAATGCATGTGAGAGTGCATAAGGTCTTGCCACGTGGCGCTCTAATGTTGCATTTAGTCTTTTTTATCTCTTTTCATTAAGTTTTTTTTTACTGTTATCAAATAGATTATAGTAACTTCTTTTTACTATTATGTAAAAAGTGCATGCGGTTCTGCCACGTTGTACTCTAATGTTGCATTTAGCCGTTTTTATCTCTTTTCATTATTTTTTTTTTTTTTTTGTTACCCAACAGATTATTGTAACTTATTTTTACTATTATATAAGTGTAGCATTTTTTACCTCTTTTTATTAAAGTTTTTTTTTTTACTATTACCCAATAGATCATAGTAACTTCTTTTTACTATTATATAAAATATGGGCTATTCTTGAAAATTAGACCAAAATTTATTCTCTACAAAATGGACTACCTTTTAAAAATAGACCAAACCTTATGAAAAACTTAAGTTCAGTTATTACCTTACATATTATGACCTAAGTTTAATCCTTCCCACGTGTAAATCAAAGCAAAAACTCTTACCCACTTACAAACTCTCTTCCTCCTCCCCCACATATAGATGATACTTCTAGAAAATCTCCTTTTCATGAAATCATGTCTTCATTTTTCCCCAATTTCAATTCAATATGCTTTTGTCTATTAATAATGTTCTACGCAAATTACACAGACAAATTATCTACCATCGACCAATGCAACAAAAATGTATATAAATCTTGAGATCCCTAAGGTTGCTGAAATAATTGGCAAATGCATATTTCTAAAATTTATAATAACAAAAAATTCTTATAAACAGTATATACCATCTCACAAAATGTCATTATCTTAATATTTTCTTTAAAAAAATTCAATGACAAGAATGGTAAAAAACATGATCCTATACAAGAAATACTAACAATACATGCAAAACAATTTTCATATGAGGATTTATCTTTAAATAATATGAAGACAATAGTAAAGATAAAATGCATTGAATGACATCCTATGAAATAGGTTTGTTAATCATTTCAAATTATTCGCATCGTTTACGTAAAAAATAATCATATTATTTACATTAAAAAATAATACATATTAATTTCAAAGTTCATTGCAGTATGTGAACTGCTAGGGTATTGCAAAAATAAGTAACATTAATACAACAATGTGTTGGATTTTCAAAATATGAATTCAATAATAAGTTATTGGGTGACGTAATATTTTTTAGAGTTACATCAGGTGTAACTTGAGCCTAACCCAATATTTCTTAATTCGATGTGAATTTTGAAAAATATACAGCTAGATTATATTATCTTCATATATTTTTCATGCTTACGAAATTTCAAAGTGGTCAAAGATTAATAGGCATGTCATCAATCAATTGTCCAAGTTCAAGTTTTTGTAGTTCAAAATAATGCATAAAAGATGTGTTTAAAGATTAAATAGTAAATTCAACCAATTGGCATGAAAATTAGCATGCATGTTAAGGACATATAGAAAATGTAATCCAACGGTTGGATTTTCAATATATGAATTCAATAATAAGTTATTGGTTAATGTAACAGTTTTTAGAATTACATCAGATGTAACTGAAACCCAACCTTATATTTCTTAATTCGATATGAATTTTGATAAATCTACCGTTAGATTAGATTATCTTCATATATTTTTCTTGCTTACAAAATTTCAAGGTGACCAAAGATTAATAGGCATGTGATCAATTAATTATCTAAATTCAAGCTTTTATAGTTTAAAATAACGCATAAAAGATGAGTTTAAAGATCAAATGGTGAATTACATCTGATTGGCAAGAAAATTGGCATGCATGTTAAGACCATATAAAACATGTAATCCAATGGTTGAATTTTCAAAATATGAATTCAACAATAAGTTATTGAATTATTATTGAGAAGAGTGAATATTTTATTGAAATATCTTGTAAAATAGCTTGCATAGGACCTCGGCCTCAAACGGATTATTATTGAAAGTGATTTGCAAACTGTGGTCAGCTCGATTCGTGATCAAAGCTTGGTACCGAGTAGCATCAAACATGTAATAGAAGGCATTGGAGTGGATCTTCGATGTTTTGAAGCATGGAATGTGTCTCACATTTGTAGGGAATCAAACTCTGCAGCGCATATTTTGGCAAGAAATGCCAAGTCTGTAATAGATAGGGTCATTTGGGTGGAAGATATCCCGCCTATAGTTTCTACATAAGTGCAGCATGATGTAATCTGTATGAAGTCCTTTTCAATTTAATGAATTTTAAGTTGAGAATCAAAAAAAAAAAAAAAAAAAAAAAAAAAGGAGAAGCAACGAGGGAGGGAATTGTTCGTTTGAAGAATGACAATGGAGTTTTGCCATTGGCTACTAAAAGGAACGAAACCCTAGCAGTGGTTGGACCACATGCTAATGCTTCCATTACCATGATTGGAAAGTATGCATTTGCCACATATAATAAAGGTTCTCCATGTCGATACAGTACTCCACTTAATGGCTTCTCCAGTTATGGAAGTGTGAACTATGCAGCAGGATGCTCCAATGTTAGATGTGCTGATGGGAAGTTGATAGGCACAGCCGTGGAAGCCGCCAAAATAGCTGATGCCACCATAATTGTTGCGGGGATAGATTTATCAATTGAGGCAGAGAGCCTTGACAGGTTGGATATCCTCCTTCTTGGAAAACAAACTGATCTTATCAACCAAGTTGCTGATGCTGCCAAAGGCCCAGTAGTTCTTGTAATTAGGGGTGACAATTTTTATCCATATCCATGAACCTACCCATTACCCACCTTATTTGGATAAGTCTTCACCCAACCCATTTGAATATTTGGGTTAAATGAGTAAAGACTCATTTGGTTATTTAATTAGATAGGTCTAAATGGATAATCTCACTAATACCCACTAAACCCATCTAAAATTTAAATAAACAACATAAAATCTAAATTTTTAGAAAATGACTAAAATACCCCTAAAACTTTAAAAATGACCAAAATACTACCAAAACCCAAAAAATGACCAAAATACCCCTAAAACGCAAAAAATGACAAAAATACCCTCGAAACCTAAAAAATGACCAAAATACCCTCCAAAACCTAAAAATTACCAAAATACCCCCAAAACCAATAAAATGACCAAAGTACCCCCAAAACTCATCAAATGACCAAAATACCCCCCGAAACCTAAAAATTACCAAAATACCCCCAAAATCCAAAAGATGACCAAAATACCTCTGAAACCCAAAAAATGACCAAAATACCCCTAAAACCTAAAAATTACTAAAATACCATAAAAACCCAAAAACTGACCAAAATACCCTGGAAATCTAAAAATGACCAAAATACTTCCAAAACCCAAAAAATAACCAAAATACCCCTGAAACCCAAAAAAATGACTAAAATACTCCCAAAACCCAAAAAATTACCAAAATACCTCCAAAACCCAAAAAATGACCAAAATACCCTCGAAACCCAAAAAATGACCAAAATTCCCCCAAAACCCAAAAAATGACCAAAATACCCCCAAAACCCACAAAATGACCAAAATACCTTCAAAATCTCAAAAATGAGCAAAATACCCCCCAAAACCTCTCAAATGTCCAAAATATCCCCAAAACCCAAAAACTGACCAAAATACCCTCAAAACCCAAAAAATGACCAAAATACCCCCAAAATGAGAAAAATACCTCCAAAACCACTAAAATGAGCAAAATACCCCCCCTCCAAACAGCTAAAATGTCCAAAATATCCCCAAAATCCAAAAATTACCAAAATACCCTAAAAATCCAAAAAATGACCAAAATACCCCCTAAACCTTAAAAATGACCGAAATACCTTTGAAACCTTCAAATTACCAAAAATACCCCTGAAACCTAAAAAATGACCAAAATACCTCTGAAACCTGTAAAATGATTAAAATAACCCAAGACCTAAAAAATGACTAAAATAACCCCAAAACCTATTACAATGACCAAAATACGCCAAAAACCTAAAAAAAATTATCAAAATACCCCCAAAACCTAACAATTACCAAAATACACCCTAAACCTAAAAAATTACCAAAATACTCCCTAAACCTAAAAAATTACCAAAATACTCCATAAACCTAAAAAATGACCAAAATACCTCTAAAACCTAAAAAATAACTGAAATACCCCAGAAACCTAAAAAAATTACCAAAATACCCTGAAACCTAAAAAATTATCGAAATACCCCCAAAAACCTAAAAAAATGACCAAAATAATCCCAAAACCTAAAAAAATGACCAAAATAATCCCAAAACCTAAAAAAATGATCGATAAAAACCCCTGAAACCCAAATTATGACCAAAATGCCCCTAAACATGTAAGATGACCAAAATACACCTGAAACATCTAAAATTACCGAAATAGAGGTTTCAGGGTATTTTGGATGTTTCAAGGATATTTTTGACAAATTAAAGGTTCTAAGAGTCTTTCATTCATTTTATAGGTTTCGAGGGAATTTCGGAAATTTTTAGGTTTTAGGGTTATTTTGATTATCTTTTAGATTCTAAGGGTATTTTAGCCATTTTTTAGGTTACGAGGGCATTTCTGTTATCTTTTAGTTTTAGGGTTATTTCGGTAAATTTCTATGGTTCAGAAGTATTTTGGTAATTTTTAGGTTTTGGGGTATTTCGGTAATTTTTTAGGTTTCAGTGGTATTTTGGTCATTTTTAGGTTTTGAGGGTATTTCGGTCATTTTTCGGGTTTCAAGAGTATTTGGTATTTTTTGAGGTTTTGGGGGTATTTTGGTCATTTTTTAGGTTTCGAGGGTATTTTGGTAATTTTTAGGTTTTGGGGGTATTTTGGTCAGTTTTTGGGTTTCGGGGGTATTTTGGTAATTTTTTAGGTTTCGGGGTATTTTGGTCATTTTCTGGGTTTCAAGGATATTTTGGTCATTTTTTGGGTTTCGGAGGTATTTTGGTCATTTTTTTGGGTTTTGAGGGTATTTTGGTCATTTTTAGGTTTTGGAGGTATTTTGGTCATTTTTTAGGTTTTGGGGGGTATTTTGGTAATTTTAAGGTTTCAAGGGTATTTTGGTCATTTTTTGAGTTTTGGGGGGTATTTTGGTCATTTTTTGGGTTTTAGTGGGTATTTTGGTTATTTTAGTGGTTTTTAAGCATATTTGGTGATTTTAGAGATATCAGGTGTATTTTGGTCATTTTAGAGGTTTCATGGGTATTTTGGGATAATTTTAGAGATTTTTGGGATAATTTTGGATGTCCAAGGGTATATTGGTAATTTTGGAAGTTTAGGGGTATTTGCATCATTTTAGGTATTTATGGGTATTTTGGAGGTCAAAAGGGTATTCAAGTAGTTTTAGAGGTATTTGGGTCATATTGGGTTAGATGGGTGGGTTACTAATTAAATGGGTTGGGTTGGTAATAGATAATTAATCTATATATATATATATATATATATAACTGAAGCCTTTACTGGCACCACAATTTTTCACGTCAGCACAATATTTAAAAAATAAAAAATAAATAAAAATTATAACTCCTCAAAACCCTAGCAACCTTACCCCTCTCTCAAGTTAAGAAATATAAAGCCACGGTTTCTGCAAACTCTCTCTCTCTCCAGACGTAGGAAGCCCTACGTCTGGAGACCGTGGCACCACAATTTTTCATGTCAGCACAATATTTAAAAAATAAAAAATAAATAAAAATTATAACTCCTCAAAACCCTAGCAACCTTACACCCCTCTCTCAAGTTAAGAAATATAAAGCCACGGTTTCTGCAAACTCTCTTTCTCTCCAGACGTAGGAAGCCCTAAAGCATTCAAGATCTACAATGCACGGTATAGATTTTAGCTTATAAAGTTCAGCTTTTGTAAGGTTAGTTTTGTTTATATATTAATTAATACATAGTACTTTGTTCACCATTGAATACTCATATAATCAATTTCCAATTCAGTGTTTAAGAATTAAACCAAAATTCTAACTGCGCTATCATAAAATATTATTATTAATATGAATTTTATGGAGTTGCGGTGTTCAAGAATTAAACCAAAATTCTTTTAAATTATCTATAATATTTTGTCCTCTGAAAATTTTATCTCTTTAATTTTATTATATTGTGTTTCTTAAGTTATAGAGAGATTTTCTTTGGTTTCTACAAACTCTCTCTCTCTCCAGATGTAGGAAGCCCTAAACGCACGGTATAGCATTCAAGATCTACAACTCACGGTATAGATTCTAGCTTATAAAGTTCAGCTTTTGTAAGGTTAGTTTGTTTATATATTTAGTCCTTACGTTTAGGTTTAGGTTTTAAGAGATTTATATATTACTACTATGTGGCTAAATTTCCCGTGACATCAATTTTATGTTTTTAACCAAATACATCAGGAAAGCAAGAGAAGGCGCATAAATATTTAGTCCTTACGTTTAGGTTTAGGTTTAGGTTTTAAGAGATTTATATATTACTACTATGTGGCTGAATTTCCCGTGACATCAGTTTTATGTTTTTTTTTTTTTTTAATTTGTTTTATGTAAGGTTAGTTTGTTTACATCAGTTCTTTATCTCAAAGATAAGGCTTTTATTTCTACCGCAAGAACTATTTAGGTATGTATCCCTTGCAAGCACACATGAACTTAAATTGTCTTTTAATATATGCATGCTTTATTATTTTCTAATAGTTTTCCCGTGCATCGCACGGGTTAGCGACTAGTTTATATATAAACGGGTCATAAATGGATAAATGGATAATTATACACCCAACCCATCTATGACCCAACCCACCCATTTGCCACCCCTACTTGTAATCAAGTCAGCTGGAGGTGTTGATATCCCCTTTGCCAAGAGTAACCCCAAAATCCATGCCATCTTGTGGGCTGGATATCCTGGAGCAGAAGGTGGTCAAGCCATTGCAGATGCTGTTTTTGGAAAATACAATCCAGGTAACATCTAATTTGATTCCTTGCACCAATGCAAATCTTTTATCTCTAAGATTTTGCATCATTATTTACACCTTATTTTCTATGTTTTTCAGGAGGAAGATTACCTCTTAACTTGGTATCAAGCTGATTATGTTGACAAGGTACCCCTAACATCCTTGCAATTAAGGCCAGATGATAGCAAAGGCTACCCAGGTCGAACATATAAATTCTACGATGCCCCTACTGTCTTCCCTTATGGTTATGGCCTCAGCTACACAAAATTCATCTATACACTAAAAGCCGCGCCATCAAAACTGCTGACAAAATTAAGCAAATTTCAACACTGCCGTGACCTACCATATAAAAATGGAACCATCAAGCCTAGCTGCCCAGCAATTTTAAAAGATGACTTGAGATGTCATAAAAAAAAAATGTGGTTAACAGAGATGGAGATGAAATTGTGTTGATTTACTCACAGCCCCCACTTGGTATTCTTGGAACTCATATTAAGCAGTTGATTAAGTTCCAAAGGGTTTCTGTTGCAGCTATGGCGAGTAAGCTGGTTCATTTTGCCATAAATATTTGCCTGGGCTTGGGCATTGTAGACTCCAATGGTAATGCTGTCTTGCCATCTGGTTCCCACACAATCATCGTCGGTGATCATCAAATTGTACATCCCATTCAGTTAACATATTATTAGAGGTGTGAGGAATGAGACTTTTAATTGAATAAAGATTGTTGTAAAGTCAATTTTCTTCAAGACTTTCATATATTGAATAAGATTGTTTTAAACTTTTAACACAGCTTCCTTCCCTTCATTACTCCTTGTGGTTTGGGTTTTACTAATGCGTGTTGACTCTATGCATTTGCGCAAATAATGTGAATGATTTGTTGAAAGACCCAACATAGCCTTTTTTTTTCTTCTCAAAAAAATAAAGGACCCAACAAAGACACCGTACAAAAAAGGCCCCAACATCGCCTATCCAACAAAAAACATAACAGAACAAAAACCAAGAGTTGAGTACTTCACAAACAACAAAAAACCTTAAGTTTTAGATATTACACTAAACCCATCTTCACATCATGTGGTGTAGAAAAGTATAGTCCCAAAAAAGGCTAAGCTCAATTTGATTTTTTTCCATGCTTGGCCAAACAATCAGCATGTCCATTGGCCTCCATATGTTATTTGCACCTCCCACTGCCAGGCAAAATGGCCCATTACCATTAATTTTGGAAATATTTTGCTCAAAAACACTGTTTCCAAACAATATAGCAATCTACCACTTTTCCTACCAAGCTCGAGTACCATATTTTTTTAATCCACCTAGCACCATGACATGGAAAGCTTGATTAAAAAAATAGCTTAGTACCCGAGCTCATGAAGCTCGAGTACTGTTCTAGCCCGTTGTCCCCCTGTTACCCACAAACCAAACCATCTGTTAGACTGTTACCTGTAAGGTTGAATTTATTCAACCATCTAATTGGCTTTATTACGTGCCAAATTTGCTTGTAATTCAGCATTTAGTAACCCTGTATTTAGGTGGGTTTGATGTAAGGGTAGTGAGTGAGATAGAGTAAAGTTTGCTCAAGAGTGTGCAAGAAAACAGAGACTCGCGGCTGGGACTCGCGGGTGACTCGCGGCTACAAGCCGCCAGAAGCAGCACACGTGCCAAGCATGCTGGAAGATGAACAGTCATGCTAGCTGGAGCACTACAGGACAAAACAGGACAACTGGCCATACGGTTATCTCGCGACTGGAACTCGCGACTTGGTCAAGCCGCGAGGTCAAGCAGCCACCCCTGTTTTGTAAAAACCTGACGTTTCACATTCCTCTCCACTCTAGTATAAATACCCCTTTTTACCCACGATTGAAAGAGAGCTTCCAGAGAGAATTTTGAGAGAGAAACCCTAAAGAAAAACCAGATTGTTTCACCCACAATCTCTACCTTAGAATCTCTTCAAATTCCTCAACTCTCTTCCTCTCCATTGTCAAATCCTTGAGAGGCATTATACCAAACCAGGTTCTCACCATCATCATCATTGTGAGACTGCTGTTTGGATATCTGGGAAGCAGTTAGGAAGGAACCAATCTTCATTGGTTGATGCTACAGTCTAGTAGCGGAATCCGGGAAGCTAGAAAAGAAAAAGGTTCGGCACAACCTCGTTGGAGCAAGAAGCTTGGAGGGCTTAGGTGCACTGGGTAGATTAGGCTTGGAGGGTCTATTGCTGTCCTTGTATCCCAACTGTATTTTCTAGTGGATTGATTACCGCTTGGAGGGCGGTGGAGAGGTTTTACACCGAGGGCTTCGGTTTCCTCTTCGATAACACATCGCGTGTTGTCTTTGTGTTTGCATCTTCCTTCCTCTCTATCTTTGCCTTTTATTTATCTGCTGTGGATTTTAATCTGTTATGGCTTAGATAGTTTTTAATCAATTTCGTATGATAGCATATGTTAAGTTTCCGCACACTAGTTGTTTGACATATTGCTTGAATTGATTAAGTTGTAATTTGGGGGTCTAAACGTTCAAAGGTGTTTTTACACGTTTTTGAACTTTCAATTGGTATCAGAGCGGGTACACTGCTATTGGTTTCATTACTATTGTGTGATCCTTGACTCCCTTTTGAGATGGATAGGTCTCAATCCCTAAATGCACCTCCATATTTTGATGGTAGTAATTATGCTTTTTGGAAGGTTCGCATGAGAGCTTTTCTGTGTTCTATTGATGAATCAGTTTGGGATGCTGTTGAGATTGGTTAGACCAAACCAGAAGCAGCCAAATCCACATGGGATAAGGCAACACTTGCTGCATCTAATGCTAACAGTAAAGCACTCAATGCTATTTTCTGTGGTGTGTCTCCAGATGAATTTCACAGGATTTCTCATATTACCGTGGCCAAAGAAGCATGGGAGATTTTGGAAACTACCTATGAAGGCACAAAGAAAGTGAAAGACACCAAGTTACAAATGTTGACCACTCGGTTTGAGGAGCTCAAAATGAGTGAGGATGAGTCTTTTGACTCTTTCTATGGGAAGTTAAATGAAGTGGTTGTCAGCAAGTTCAACTTGGGGGAGAAAACGGAGGACTCGAAGATTGTAAGGAAGATCCTTCGATCATTGCCGGAAAGTTTTCGAGCTAAAGTGACAGCAATTGAAGAGAGCAAGGACCTCAATGACATCAAAGTGCAAGAGCTGGTTGGTTCTCTGCAGACTTATGAGATGTCGCTGCCCAATCAACGGAAGAGTAAATCTCTTGCTCTAAAGACCATTAATGAGAAGGTGGAAGATCAAGACTCATCGGGAGAAGATGTGGTTGACAAAGATGTTGCATACCTTGTCAAAAATTTCGAAAAGTTTTTGAAATTCAAAAATAATGGCAAATTTGATGATAAAAGAAAATTTCAAAGTTCTGGAAGGGAGAAAAGGGAATTCAAAAGGAAAGATGGAAAAGAATCCCAACCTACACAAGGTGTCACTTGTTTCGAATGTAACGGGCATGGACACTTTAAGAAGGAATGTCCGAATTATTTGAAATCGAAAGGTAAAGTGTATGCCACGACCTTGAGTGACTCGGATTCGTCTGACTCAGAATCTGAAGAGAGCTGTGATGGAGAGGGAAACTATTCGGCTTTTATGATTATTGCTCATGTTGAGTCTTCAGATGAGTTGAATCTGCTTGTACGAGACCTTGGAGAACATAGTGATGATGAATCACTAGGAATTGTTGAAGAATCAGATGCTGAAGAAGATAGAAGCACAGCAAATCTTCAGGAGAATTACAACTCACTCTTGGAGAAGTCAGGGGAGTACACAAGGGTGGCCAAGGCTGCTGTGAGAAAAATGAAGAAGGCTGAGGAGGACTACAAAGGTCTCCTAATCCGATACAGGGAGGCCAAATGTGAGATAGAAACACTGAATAGTGAGTTGTCCGAAACTTACACAAAAGTAAGATTTCTTGAGAGTGAGGTTGTGCAAGCAAATGCTAAAGTAGAGAGGGTCACCACCAAGAAGCTAGATGATGTTATCTCATCTCAAAAGAGCTTTTCAGACAAATCCGGATTGGGATATACCGGAGGAGGTAGTTCGTCTTGAAATGTCACTAAAGAAGTGAAGTTTGTAAAGGCCAAAGATCCAGTTGTAGCTAACCTTACTGGTGAGAAGATGAAGGTGATGAAGGAGAAGGTGTCCCAATGGAGACTGAAGCAGAGGCAGCAGGGCATGCATCAACCTCAACACCTAGGAGGAGTGGCAAAAGACCTAGAGCATCCACTTCTTCAGATACACCTCCAGATGCTTTCCAAATCATTCTGGAAAGACTTGATAGGATCAGAGAAGTCCAGACTGAGCACTCTGAGAGGATGAGAGCTATGCAAGATCAGATTGATGTTTTGTCTGCAAAACTTGACAGCTTCACCACTCAGCCTGAACACTGACCCTTTGGCCATTCCTGTAAAAAAGGGGGAGATGTTTCTGTTGATAATGTCATTAATGATTGATTGAGAAGCAGAAAAGCAGCTCTTAAGGGGGAGTAATGTGTTGAGGAGGAGTTGTCAAACTCTAAGACTTTGTTTATATATGTTTATGTTTTGAGTACTCTTAGTGTTTTTATGGGTTTGGTACACTATGTTTTTGGTGTATTGTTTCTAACTCTTTATCCTATACTCTTGGTTTTAACTTTAATATATTTTGAATGATGTTATTCAGGATGTTTTTCACTTTGTACCCATGTGCTTTTGTAAGCTTTTAGGGTTTATGTTTTAAGCATAGTTTGTAGGCTTTATGGTATGTACCTTGCTTAATGCAGCCTTTATGCTATGTTGAAATCAGTACTTTAATCTAAATGTTCTGCATTTTGGTTTATGTACTGTCACTCTTATGCCCTTGTAGGATTGTTCCTAGATGCATATACCTTGTGTATTATGCATTGGTTGAGTGTTGAACATACAAGTGTCTTGCCTTGTGCTTGTTAACTTGTATGTCCTTGTGTTCATTCCAAGTGTGAATGAGCACTGTGATCACCACCTTGTGGTGTTCACTTGGTTGATCAAGCCATGGTTTGTTTCATAACTCCATCTTTGCTTGATCACATATTGCCTGTTTCATATGCATTTTATAATTTTCTGCTTACAATAATCATGGTGTATTGTTGTGTTTCAGGAGTATTATGTTCATATGATTCAAGTACTTCACAGCTTCTAGAGTTAGGTGTGAGTGAGTTTTGTTCAACTGTTCCCAACTCACATGTTAAGTCTAGAGTCTGTTTTAGGGTTTTGTCACGGAATAGCCAAAGGGGGAGATTGTAAGATTGAATTTATTCAACCATCTAATTGGCTTTATTCCGTGCCAAATTTGCTTGTAATTCAGCATTTAGTAACCCTGTATTTAGGTGGGTTTGATGTAAGGGTAGTGAGTGAGATAGAGTGAAGTTTGCTCAAGAGTGTGCAAGAAAACAGAGACTCGCGGCTGGGACTCGCGGGTGACTCGCGGCTACAAGCCGCCAGAAGCAGCACACGTGCCAAGCATGCTGGAAGATGAACAGTCATGCTAGCTGGAGCACTACAGGACAAAACAGGACAACTGGCCATACGGTTATCTCGCGACTGGAACTCGCGACTTGGTCAAGCCGCGAGCCACCCCTGTTTTGTAAAAACCTGACGTTTCACATTCCTCTCCACTCCAGTATAAATACCCCTATTACCCACGATTGAAAGAGAGCTTCCAGAGAGAATTTTGAGAGAGAAACCCTAAAGAAAAACCAGATTGTTTTACCCACAATCTCTACCTTAGAATCTCTTCAAAATTCCTCAACTCTCTTCCTCTCCATTGTCAAATCCTTGAGAGGCATTATACCAAACCAGGTTCTCACCATCATCATCATTGTGAGACTGCTGTTTGGATTTCTGGGAAGCAGTTAGGAAGGAACCAATCTTCATTGGTTGATGCTACGATCTAGTAGCGGAATCCGGGAAGCTAGAAAAGAAAAAGGTTCGGCACAACCTCGTTGGAGCAAGAAGCTTGGAGGGCTTAGGTGCACTGGGTAGATTAGGCTTGGAGGGTCTATTGCTGTCCTTGTATCCCAACTGTATTTTCTAGTGGATTGATTACCGCTTGGAGGGCGGCGGAGAGGTTTTACGCCGAGGGCTTCGGTTTCCTCTTCGATAACACATCGCGTGTTGTCTTTGTGTTTGTATCTTCCTTCCTCTCTATCTTTGCCTTTTATTTATCTGCTGTGGATTTTAATCTGTTATGGCTTAGATAGTTTTTAATCAATTTCGTATGATAGCATATGTTAAGTTTCCGCACACTAGTTGTTTGACATATTGCTTGAATTGATTAAGTTGTAATTTGGGAGTCTAAACGTTCAAAGGTGTTTTTACACGTTTTTGAACTTCCATTACCCACACTTAAAACTTAAACTTTCTCAATCTGCCTCTCAATCTCGCTATCTCTCTCTCAATCTCAACTATCACTTTCCCAATCTCCCTCTCAATCTCGCTATCACTTTTTCAATCTCCCTCTCAATCTCGCTATCATCTTCCTCACGCTCTCAATCTCCCTCTCAGTCTCACGCTCGCTCTCATTCTCAGTCTCCTTCTCGCTCTTTGTCTCACTCGCGGTCTCCCTCTCAGTCTCGGTCTCCCTCTCAGTCTCGCGCTCGCTCTCACTCTCACTGTCGGTCTGCATCTTCAATTTGGATTCACCAGGTATGTCTCCTTATCTCAATATTTGTTTGAGCATTGGGTATTTGTGGGTCTTTGTGGGTATTTGTAGAGGAGATGCTGTAAATGTTATTTTGTAGTTACAGAACCATTCTCTAGAGCCAGATTGGAGCATTGGGTATACTTGATCGTAGATTTTTGGTTTCAAAATTATGAGCTATAGCGAAACATTAGGAAATGAATATATATATTTATAATTATAAGTCGTAATCTCTAATGCAAGACACCTATTGTTCAAAGCACCACTACTATAAGCAAAAACAAAGAGAAGAAAATTAGGCAAGGCTTTTCTGTGACACTATGACCACTGTTAGGGAGCCTAGAGTATTCATTTGGAGGAGGCATGACACATTCATGACCATTAAACGAAATTTTTCTTGGGAAAGTCCATCCTTCTCTGAAAGTAAAAATACTTGAAAGCGAAAGCGAAAGCGATCACAACGACGTCGTTTCAGTCTCTTAAGATAGTGAGAGAGCTGAGAGGTCGCCTGCTACGAGAGTCTTCTGGCGCCGACGGGTTTTCTGCCGCCGATGGTGTGAGGGTTTAGGGTTTGTATGTTTAGGTGTAAGTGAGAGTGAGAAAAATGGTGTTTTTATTTGCTGAAGCCTGTTTTTTTATTTGCTGAGTACCTCACTAACCACATGCCACGGTGGATTAAAAAAATATGGTACTCGAGCTCACCAAGCTCAAGTACCAGAAAAAGTGGTAGATTGCTATATTGTTCGGAAACAGTGTTTCTGAGCAAAATATTTCCAAAATTAACGGTAATGGGCCATTTTTCCCTTTATATTAGAGCATCAGTGGGCTTCTCAAATGCCAAAATGTGAAGTGCATTTGGCATTTGGGCCCAAATTACTCCACCAACTGGATGCAGGGCCAGCCCAACAAAATTTGGAGCCTAAGGCAAAAAATTTATATGGAGCCTTTTTATATGTAAACATTAATTAAATAAAATTATATAATACTAATTAAATTAAGACTAATTTGATGTAAATACAACAATTGATGAATAATACTAGCTAAACTAAGGTTAATTTCATATAGAAGATTGAATATTATAGTTGAATCAGAAGGAACTTACTTTAACTTGAATATATGATTATGCATAGTTAAGTACAATTGTAATCTAAATTTTAATTTTATATATTCTTTTTAAGAGAAAGGGATAGTAGATATTATTTGGTGTGTGGCTTAATAGGAGATTAGTCATCATTGATGATTTATCACATTTGCAGCATTTTATTTGAAACATCTTAGGGTTTCAGTTGGGTTAAATTTTTATTGGTCTCCTATTTTAAAAGCCTTGTTAGAAATGAAAAGGAAAAATACTAAAAATACTACAAAATGTTCACAATAAATGTGATTATAACTGTAATTGATGAATTTCAACAACTTAATTTATTTGTGTTTGAATTAGTTTTTTATGTGATCGGTGATATGTCAGTTAAATCTATAGTAAAATTTGTGGTATCTTTAGCATCACTCTTAAAAAAAAGTACCAATTATTTAAAAAAATGTTATATTTTTATAAAATTTTGGGTCTTTTACTAAGGGAGATGAGCCTTTTTTTTAGTAAGGAAATTTTTTATTTGTTGTGGGGCCTTCGGCCTAGGCCTAAGTTGCCTAGGCCTTGAGCCGGCACTGACTGGATGGCTATACCTAGGACTGGCCAAATTTTTTTGACATAGTGCTACAGTGCGATCTCATATGTGAGATTGCACTGTAGCGCTATGCCATCCAAAAAATATATATTTTAATGATAAAGTAGAATAGGAAAACATTATTTTAATGATAAAGTGTATTTTATTGTGTAGAAATATAATTTTAATGAGTAGAATAGGAAAATAAAAGTTGAGATACTGGGTGTATTATAAAATGGTATGGTATAATTGATAAAGTAGCTTTTTAGAATGATAAAATAAGATGAGATATGAAAACCGGTTGTGGATGCTTAGAGCACCCACACTAGATGTGCTAAATGTGCCAAATGCCAAATATTTGACACATTTGGCACACCAAACACCAAAAAACACCAAATATCAGATGTTCCAAATCTCATAATTATTACAACATGCTACAGTATTCTCATATATTTGGCACGGTACGGACATATGTGGGATATGGTTTTATTATTTTTTTATTCCTCTTTCTCCTCAGTCCCTAGGTTCTGAGTTTTTAAATTTGTGACATCTGTGGCATTTGATACGGGCATCTTGACATCTATGGCTACAGTCCCCAGTCCCCATCTATGGCTACAGTCCCCAAGTTTTAAAATAAGAATTTAAAAGAGTTAAGAAATAATATTTAAATGAAGTGGTAAAAATATAGAATATCTGATAAATGGGATATTGTAAAATGATGTGGTAAAATGGCATAATTTTTACAATAGTAGCTATGGATGCTCTTAAGGGTGTCAAATGGGCGGGTTTGAGTGGGTTTGGGGTGGGCATAATTAGGTTGGGTATATAAAACTCATTTACCCAATTAAAACCCATTTAACTAATTGCTTCTAACCCAAATCCAACCCAATTATTATGGGTGAACCCCAACCCACCCAATTATCAAAATTACCAAAATGCTCCTAAAGTGAAAAACTCCAACACTTTCTTGGATTCCCTTTTCCACTCTCTCTAGTCTCCATTCTTGGGATTAAAAAATTCCACATAAGCACATCCACATCAGTAATTATATTAAAAATCTAAATAAAAAATATTTTCTTTTCTTTTCTATTTTCTCTCACTTTCTTGGCAACCAAACAATGCAACAAATATGAAGAAATGTCATTTCAAGCTCAAAACTTTTCTGAAATTTCAAAAGCAACTGTCCTTGAAACAAATAGAAATTCTTCAAGGACGATGAAGGAAAATGAAAAGAGAGAGAGAGAGCTATCTCTCTAGTGTAGTCAAACTATTTGGTAAAATAATAACAAAACCCCCAAAAAAAATTTCACTATGAATCCAAAAATCAAAGAAATAGTTTTCTAAAATTTCACTATGAATAACAATGGTGTCACGCACAGGACCATAGTCAGCAACCTCAGCGTTGGCAATGACATCCAGGTACCAAGCATTGAAGTCCTATGACCAAGGCATGATGACTCGGTCTCTGTCCAGATTGACTTGGCTCTTCGCGTTGCTATCAACTCATTGTTCCTCACTCGCCGTCTCTATAGCCGCAGTTCCCTGAGCCGACGAGAATGGAGTAGCGAACAACAATGGTGGCAGCTACTGAGACTGAAACCGGGGGCTCCGACTCTACCGGAGATCGCCGCCGGAGAGAATTTGACGAAGAAAAGTGAGGGAAAATGAAACATTGAAACACTGAAAAGTCTGAGGTTTTTTTTTTTTTTTTAATTGGGAAGGGTTGGGTTGAATTTGGGTATATTATTTTTGGGTTAAATGTGGCCCAATGGGTTTTTAGTTAAAACCCAATAATCATTGGGTCTAATTAGGTTGATGCCCATTTAACCTAACTAATAATTGGGTAGGCCTGGGTTCAATTAAAGTGGATGGGTTTGGGTGGGCAAATGGGTTTGGGCTTATTTTGCCACCCCTACTTTATATACAATAGGGATCAGAAACTAGCCTAAGTAACAACTACTAAGAGACCTGAAACTAACTCTTACATGTGAGTATATAGAAATAATTAACACTCCCACATGTAATCACTTACACAATTAAATCAAATGCTAAACTACAGGTCGTTGCTTATAATACTACAATACAGAAGCTACCAATGTCGTTTATGCAATGCTTATTATTCTAATCAAGCTCCACTGTTCACACACTCTACTCTTGCTACTTCCTTGTGATCAACACTTTCACTTACACTCTGATACTCCCCCTCAAGAGCAGTTGGTGTGTGTATATTCATCATTCCCATCTTGCCAACAAGATTAGAAAATTGATTGTAACCCAATGCTTTGGTAAGCATGTCTGCTAATTGACAATGAGTCCTCACATGATTAAGCTTGATAACCCTTTCCAAAACCTTGTCCCTAACCACATGACAAACTATTTTAATATGCTTTGTCCTTTTGTGGAAAACAAGATTGAACCAATGTGCAATGCTGCCTGACTATCACAAAACAACAATGCCTATTTATCTTATTTAACTCCAATGTCTTTGAGAAAGTATAAAATCCATACAATTTCACATGTTGCAACTGCCATAGCTCTGTACTCAACTTTTGCTAAAGACCTTGAAACTGTGGACTGCTTCTTCGACTTCCAAGACACCAAGGAATCTCCAATGAAGATACTATAACTTGTTACAGACTTCCTTGTGTCACAACATGAAGCCCAATCAGCATCTGCAAACCCCTTCAAGTGTAAATCTGTCTTAGAAGAGAACACGAGACCCTTTCCTTGTTCATTTTTCAAATATTGTAAGATTCTATATGCTGCATCCAAATGTGGCTTTCTCGGTTTAGACATGTATTGGCTGAGCTTATGAACAACAAAAGTGATATTTGTCCTTGTGATTGTCAGATACAATAACCTGTCTATTAACCTTCTGTAGCTGCTGGGATCTTTAAGCTCTTCTCCTTCCAATTGACTTAATTTGAGACTTTGTTCCGTAGGGGTCTCAGCTGGCATACATCCTAGCATACCAGCATCATTAAGTACCTCAAGAGCATACTTTCTCTGACAAAGAGCAATTCCTTTGTCTGATCTAGCAACCTCCAGTCCAAGAAAATACTTCAAGTCACCTAAGTCCTTGAGCTTGAACTTGTCATCCAGCAGAACCTTGAATCTGTCTATCTCAGTCTCATCATTACAAGCTATTAAAATATCATCCACATACACCAAAAGAACCATGAAAACATCACCTTGCCTTATAATAAACAAAGAATAATCAGCTTTGGACTGAATAAAGCCAAGCTGAAGCAAAGTGCCAGAAAACTTGGCAAACCATTGCCTAGAAGCTTGTTCAAGTCCATATAAGGACTTATTCAACTTACAAACTACCTCCCCCTGGCTATGAAACCCTTGTGGAAGAGCCATATAAACTTCCTCATCCAAATCACCATGAAGAAATGCACTATTCACATCCAATTGACTAAGAAACCAACCCTGAATTGTAGCCAAAACAAGGTGTACTTTGACAGAAACCATTTTTGCCACAGGGGAAAAAGTCTCAAAATAGTCCACACCCACTTTCTGTGTAAAGCCTTTAGCAACCAGCCTTGCCTTGTACCTCTCAACTGAACCATCAGCCTTAAACTTGATTTAATACACCCATTTACACCCAATAGGCTTCTTACCAGTAGGCAGGGGGGTCAAGGTCCATGTATGATTGGCCTCAAGGGTAGTTATCTCAGCAGTCATGGCCTCTTGCCATTTGGGATCAGAAGCAGCTTGGTAATAATAAGTAGGCTCAACAAGGGAAGATATGGAACAATAGAAAGACTTGTAAGAAGGAGAGAGGTGATGATAAGAAAGATGGGAAGAAAGTGGATGAGAAGTACCTGATTGGGAAGGAGAGGCAGAAAGAACAGCAGATACCTGGTTGCAGTGGTAAGTTTGTAAGTAGGAAGGTTGTTTGACTACTCTAGAAGACCTTCTAAGGGGGATAGGATCAACAATAGGATCAGGAGGCTTAGCTAGAACTTCATCAAGTAAATCATCATCAAGAGAATGATGGATATGAATGATGGAATCATGAAGTATATCAGAAGTGAGTTTAGACTGAATTATAGGATCAAAAAGAGGATTAACAGCAGGAACACAAGACAAAGGTAAGGAAAAAGGATGCTGAACAGAACCACAAGAATTAAAAATAAATGGGAAGACATTTTCATGAAATATGACATCCCTAGAAACAAAGACAGTGTGAGATTCAATATCAAAGACCTTATATCCTTTAACATTGAAGGGAAAGCCAAGAAAAACACACTTCCTTGCCCTTGGAGAAAATTTGGTTCTGGTTTGAGAAATATTAGAGGCAAAACATAAGCAACCAAAAACTTTGAGATGAGAATAATCTGGTATCTTGTGGAAAAGAAGTTCAAAAGGTGTTTTATCATGTAATAAAGGAGATGGAAGCCTGTTAATGAGATAGGCAGCATGTAACACACAATCACCCCAAAACTTAATAGGAAGTTGGGATTGAATTTGTAAGACTCTAGCTATGTAAAGAAGGTACTGATGTTTCCTCTCCACAACAGATTTTGTTGTGGAGTGTAAACACAACTATGTTGATGAATAATTCCATGAGAATTGAAAAAATCAAACATGTCAAACTCTTTAGCATTATCAATTTTAATAGCTTTGATTTTAAGGCCAAATTGGGTATGAACCATAGTATAGAAAGAAGAGAATAATTGCCTAACTTCAGATTTAGACTTCATTAAAAATAACCATGTTGCTCTTGTAGTATCATCCACAACAGTTAAAAAATCTTGTAGCCATCCAAAGTAGGAGTTGAATAGGGTCCCCATATATCCATATGAACGAACTGATATTATTATGAAAGGGAAAAGGCAATCTCTTAAGTTTTGCCATGGGACAGATTTGACAATATTTATTACATGAAGGTTTTAATGAAGGAATTACATGACACAAACTATTGAGTTTGACATCAGATGGGTGGCCTAATCTGGCATGCCAAATAAAGGAAGATTGAGAAGGTTCAGGAGTGGAAGTTACTGCAGTGAAATGACCAAAAGCATCAGTGAGATTGTGAGCAGCTAAGAAGGCAGCAAGGGAAGAATTGGAGGATTGTTGAAGGCTATTTGATTGCAATAAATACAATCCATCAAGTGCCTTGCCTAACCCAATCGTTTTCCAGGAAGTAAGGCCCTAAACAAAGCAATAAGCAAATAGAAAAACACAACAATATGGCTGAGAGTGAGTTAAAGAACTAACTAGACAAAAAATTAAAAGAAAAGGACGGTACACAAAGGACATTTTTAAGAGTAAGGGAAGAAGAAAGAACAACAGTCCCAATGTGAGAGTTACTTGAGCTGATTCCCCAATAGGCAATTGAACCAAGGACTACCTAATAGATGTGATTGAGGTTAACAAATTCACTGAACATAAAAAGTGATTAGTGGCACCAACGTCTAATACCCAAGTATTACCACCATAAGCCCTCTTATTTACCACTTGTGCTGCAAAAACACTATGAGAAAAATCCATACCTACCATTGGCCATTGGGCTATCTAATGCTTGAGATGGTGTTGCAAGGGAAGGATTGGATGCACCAAACAAAGCTAAAAGCTGCTGACATTGCTCAGGAGTGAAGGCAGAAAATTGATGCATTGGAGAAGCAAATTTTGAAACTGAACCTGAGGAGACTTGGTGCGCCCTAGAAGGCCTATTCTTGAACTTAAACCCTAGAGGAAACCCATGTAATTTGTAGCATTTGTCCACAGTATGACCAGTCTTACCACAATGAGTACAAATGGGTATATCCTTACCCTTCCCATCAAAATTAACAAGATTGGTAACATGATTGACTTGATCAGTGGACACCTTAGCAGCCAAAATAGTAGAGTCTACTTTAACAACAGATGCATTTGAGATTGATCTTTGGGTCTCTTCTTGAATCATCAAAGAATAAACCTTGCTAAGAGATGGAATAGGATCAATGAGCAACACCTGAGACCTAACTTGGGAAAAAAACTCATTCACTCCCATTAAGAACTTCATCACAGATTCTCGACCTTGCAGATCATTAGGCCTTTTGTTGATATTGCACATACACTTTCCATAAGTGCAAGAAGGAAATGAACTAAGGTTTTTTAATTGATCCCAAAAGAATTTCAACTAAGTAAAGAAATCAGTAATGCTCATCTCACCTTGATGTAATTTTGCAATTTCTTTTTGAAGATTGAATACCCTTGGTCCATTGGTTTAGGCAAAACGGTTCTTCAAGTCATTCCAAATTTCTAAAGTAGTATCTTCGTAGATGATGCTTGCTTGAAGCTTTGAAGAAACTGAATTGGTCAACCAGGTTCCAACCATGTTGTCACATCTAATCCACGCTTGCATAGGTGAAGGACTAGAAATCAATGGTGATGAGAGAGTCAGAGTCCCATCAATGAATCCCAGTTTGTTCTTGGTCAGCAAAGCCTTCCTCATAGCTCGAGCCCAAGCTGAGTAGTTTTCTCCACCAATTAAAGGCTGTGTAACTAGCACTAAGCTTGGGTTCTCAGCATGATGCAAGAATAGGGGATTATCCATTGGTGAATCTTACGAAGAAGGAGATGGATTTTCAGGAATAGAATCATTAGTAGAATCAATTGTAGTTGTGGCTGTGGCAGCGGAAGCCATTGATGATAAAGAAAGAAGAATTTTCTCAAAAATAGAGTATTTTCTTGAGAAAAATTGAAGAAGAAATTGAAGGAAATGCAAAACCCTAAAAAGATTTGGGAATTTGCTCTGATACCATATCAGAAAAATGAAGAAATTCTGTATTTCATTAATTAACAAAGTAAAAGTACAATGATTTATATACAACAGAGATCAGAAACTAGCCTAAGTAAGTAACTGCTACTAACAGACCTAAAACTAACTCTTACACGTGAGTATATAGAAATAACTAACATTCCCACGTGTAATCACTTACACAATTAAATCAAATGCTAAACTATAGGTCATTGTTTATAATACTACAATACAGAAGCTACCAATGTCATTTATGCAATGATCATTATTCTGATCAAGCTCCACTGTTCACACACTCTGCACTTGCTACTTCCTTGTGATCAACACTTTCACTTTCACTCTGATAGGAAAAGAAACCAAAATAACTAACTAACCAACAAGGTTAGAAGAAAAGAAAAAATAAAAATAAACAATAAGGCCAATGTTAATCTAACGGGGTGAATAAAAGTAGACAGAAGAAAAAATCTTGTTTGCGTGGGAGATTTACAAATGGGCTTTAGAAGTTTGACATGGGCCTCTTGATTTGTTCACTAAAACATCTACCTAGGAGTACTTACTTGGCCCATGTTGGTTTTAATAATGAGCTTTTAATTTGCATCGAGCTCTCTCTGGCCGCTTCACGAGCTTGCTCCGTCGCTAGCCATCATTGTCCCTTCGTGGGTCCTCTTGTCTCCTTAGTGAGACCAATTGCCCAGGTTATGGGCTTTCCTTGCCCAGTTTGTGGGCTTCCGTATGTGGGTTTCCCATGCCTAGCTAGTGGGTTTTGAATCGTTAAATGAGTTCGTCGGCTCAAAATCTCAAGGCCCCAATTAACTCCATTGTAGCTTTGAAGGCTTGTCAGCAACTGTGAGAGCTCTTAGCTTCATGGACCAACCCATCTTGGATTGAAGGGGCTAATCATTCTTAGTAATGAAAGATGGTGGTTGGGTCTTTCCAAAGTGGAGAGCTTCCATATTATCTCAACAGCACCTCATCTTGGCTACAGGTAAATTTGTCTTTTAAAAGGTCATAGATTTAGGATTTTTGTGTTGGATTATTGAATATATGAATTAAGGTGATTAAGGAAGCTAACCTATGAGTATATTAAGCCTTAGTTACTGTGGACTTGGGGACAAAAGTGCTGTTGGAGAGCTTTCTAAGCTCATTAAAGTTCAACGGCCCCGAATTGTATTTTTGATGGAGACTAAACTTAAAAAGAAAGGCATAGAAGAAGTGAGAGATGAATTAAAAATAGATAATGTAGTGTGTAGATAGAACTGGAATGGATGGAGGTTTGGCCCTGTTATGGGATTCAGAATGGGATGTGAAATTGAAAACCTTGTCAAAAAGCCATATAGATGTTATTGTGACAGTGAAGGATGGGGTATCATGGAGATTGACAGGTATCTATAGGCACCTTGAAAAATTGAAATGTATTGAGACATAAAATTTAATGCACCTACTTCATCAGCAAGTCACATTGCCATGGATATGCATAGGAGACTAATGGGGTTTATGCCCTAAAATCCAATATATTGGCATGCCATAAATAATTAAATTGGTTAATCATATGAGACTATCTATAATGAACTAATGAGACATTATCTTAGTCCATGAGATGCATAGTATGTGATTTATGTGAAAAGTCACAGAAGATATTAAGCACAAGTTCTTTGTAAAGTCAAAATTATAGTTCATAGTCAGTGATGAAATTGGGTATTTCATCTGTGAAGACTATAACATATCAACTAAGATGATTTGTCTTGATCATGGAAGTGGAGACTTCTAGTTGGTATGTTGATATGTTTTAAGAGCTAAGACATATTGAACTGGACCGCTGTGAGATTTATTATTCTCCTAACGACTATCAAATGAATAATAAATCTCACGACTTCTATTTCCATGAACTCTTAATCCTGAGAGAATCATGGATCTGATCATGAGGTGTAGGTTGCTTTGATATATCAAGAGTGAAATCTAAAGTTACAATCAAAATTTCAATATGTTAGGCAGCCACATTTAGTGTTGATGGAACATATATTCTCAAGATGAATTCATAATCTCTTAACAGAGATATAAAATATTCCCTTAAAATAAGTTTAATGGGTTTGGTTATTCAGAGTGTTAGGCCTAACCACTTTAGTAAGGAGTTACTAAAGTATATATTTATGAAATTGGATTTCATAAATATATGATGAATAACTTAAAAGATTAAACCGGACACTCAAGGATTAAGATGTAGTAATCTTCAAAGTGGCAACCTACATTCATGACTTTGTATTACTACGAATATTTTATGAAGGGGTTGCATGTATAATAAAGTCTTGGGATATAATTTATTAATAAGGCCTAGAGTACAATTATATTTATATAGTGGTATTAAATATAATTAATAGTAACTTTGGACTTTCAAGAGTTGACAGAAAAGCCCAGGGCCCATTGGAGCTAGTGTCTTATTGGTCCTTTTTGGTCCCACTCCAAGCCACACACACTAAAGCCCAATTGGAAAGGCCCAATAGGCCAGCCTAATTAGATAATCAGTTAGTTATAAAGGGAAAAACATACAGAATTTTATTTTAAAAGAGACATCATTGTGAAATGGTGTGTATGTGTAAGTGAAGCCACTCGATTATTCTCCCTTGGAAACTGATTGAGAGACCACACTACTTGGGCGTAAAGTGGAATTGGAGTGAAGATGAAAAGTTTTCCCAAGTACTTATATTCTTTTGTTTTGAATTTCACCACACCAAGGTACGCTATTTTGTTCTTAAATTCTGAAATTTACATAGTACACGTTATCAATCATGAATGAAATAGATCCATTTTTGTTGCTTCCGCTATGTGTTTTGTATAAGATACAAAACCAAATTTTCCAATAGAGACTTCAATGAGATACTTTCAGCAAATGAAAAACAAGGAGGGGAACCAAGAAGTGAGTGGCAAATGGCGAACTTTCGAGAAGTGCTGGATGATCGTAGATTAAGGGACTTGGGCTTTAAAGGTCTCAATTCACATGGTGCAATCGAAGAGATGAATAGGATTGGGTATATGTTAGACTCTGCTATAAACCCATGGGTAGAACTCACCCTTGAAAACTGGCTTGCAAGGGAAGGGTGCCCAAGAGCTTATAAAAACATGGTTAAGCTTACACTTAACCAATGTGGGACACTAGGATTATAACAGACTCAATCGTGGGGTAGCTAACCAAGAATGGTATGATCTTTTTCCTCACCTTGAAGTTCATCATTTAAGCTTTGCAAATTCCGATCACATGGCCATTGGGGTGCGATTAAGAAGGCAATCGCAATTTCAAACTAGGATGTATAAAAAAAGATTTCGTTTTGACAAAGCATGGGTGAAAGATGAAGGCTGTGAGGACACAATTGCAAATGGTTGGTCTGTTTCCTTCAATGGAAGTCCTATGTTCCAAGTGTGTAACAAAATAAAAGAATGTAGGAAGCGGTTATTAGCCTGGAGTAAAAATTCACTATGTTCCTTAGGCAAAAAGATTGAGGAAAAGTGAAATAGGCTGCAAGTGCTAGAGCAAAACAACAGGGATTTATCATGGGCTGAATGTGAAGCTCTTAGGCTTGAAATTAATATTTTAATTGAGAAAGAAGAAATTTATTGGAAACAAAGATCCCGTATCAGCTGGTTGCGTGAAGGAGATTGTAATACAAAATTTTTTCATGCGAAGGCATCTACAAGGAGAAAAAAAAACTTAATTGTCTCGCTAAAGGAGATGGATGGTACGGTGATAGAGCAACAAAGCGATATAGAAAGGGTGATAATTCAACATTTCTCAACTCAATTCCAATCTTCAAATCCGAATGCCATTGAAGAAGTGGTGGCCCATGTTCCTAGAGTAGTTGCGGAGGAGATGAATGATTGGCTTATGAGAGATTTTCATCCAGAAGAGATTTGATTTGCCTTATTTCGGGTGCATCCTTCAAAAGCTCCAAACCCTGATGGTATAACTGCTTTTTTTTTTTTCAAAAGTTTTGGCATATAGTATGTGCTGATGTAACTAATGCTGTGTTATCATGTCTAAATTCTAGAATTATACTTTGAAATATAAATAATACCCACATAGCACTAATTCAAACAACCAAAGACCTTGAATTAATCACACAATATCGCCCCATTAGCCTATGTAATGTGCCATACAAAATCATATCTAAAATTTTAGTCAACCGGCTCAAGCTCATCCTCCCAAATTTAATTTCTGAGACTCAGAGCGCTTTTGTCCCGGGAAGAATAATTACAAACAACATTTTAGTTGCATATAAAACTTTGCATAGCATGAAAAAGAAAAGGTGGGGCAAGATAGGTCAGGTAGCTATTAAATTGGACATGAGCAAAGCTTATGACCGGGTTGAATAGGGTTATTTAAAAAGGGTGATGGGGAAAATGGGGTTTCATGCAAAATGGGTGCAATTGATAATGGCATGCATAACAACTACTCATTTTTCTGTTTTAGTTAATGGCAATCCTACAAGTTATATCTTGCCTTCTGAAGGATTGAGACAAGGTGACCCTCTGTCACCTTCTCTCTTTTTGTTTTGTGCTGAGGGGCTTACCGCTCTGCTCAGAAAGGCAGAAACAGATGGAATTATAAGAGGAGTGGTAGCTAGTAGAGGTGTTCCTTGTATTTCTCATCTCCTATTTGCTGACGACAACTTATTATTTTCTCGTGCCTCAGTAGAGGAGTGCCAATAGGTCAATTCCTTGCTTAATCTATATGAGGCTACTTCAGGACAAAAGATTAATACTGGTAAAACTTCTCTTTTCTTTAGCAGTAACACTGAATTAGAAACTCAAGAATTAATTAAACAAGCATTAGGTGCAGAGACAGTCCCAGAATATAAGAAGCATTTAGGGCTGCCTAGTATAGTGGGGCGCAACAAAAAAGCAGCTTTTGCTCCAATCATCAAAAATCATGATAAGAGAAGGGAAGGGGATTGGTCTGCTAGACTTAGCTCCTTGGCAGATTTAAGTCCAAGAAAGGAACCAATCTCCAATGTGGGCAACCTCACACGGTGATCTTGCCATAGAAATTGCCCACTTTGGAAGAACAGAACTGAGCAGCTTATCCTTAAATCTCTTGGCTGGCTAGGGGCAGGCTATTGAAAAGGAAAGAAGGGAGTAGCCTATTGGTGCATGCCATATCAAACTTTTGTTTTCTCACTTTACTTCCTACTCTCTCGTTTTTCTTTCTTGCTTATCCTTTTTATTTTTCCCTTTTGCTTTCTATTTCTTTCTCTATTTCTGTTCTTCCTTGTTTTTCTATCCCTTTTTTTTATGCACAGCTAAGGCCATTTTATACTGCTTGTCGTGATAAGATTTACCATTTTACCCATCAACTGCTTTTGGCCTATTGTATGTGTATTCCCCTAGCCACCCACTAGTTTGCTGGCTGCCCAGCCACCACCACTACCTTGTGCTAACTATGCCACATTCCATTCCCAGAAAAAGGGAATTCTATTTTATTTTCTTACTTTCCATTACATTCCCATCCGGAAAAGGGTTGGGTGCTCTCTCTCATTCACTCCTATAACATGCACCTAGTGATTCCAGCTCATCTCTCCATCTTTTGGGTGGTATGTCATTCCAGCATGACATTTCCCCAAAAGAGTTTGAGCGAGAATCCCAAAATAGACTTCCCCCTTCTCCCCACCGCCAGACCATACCCTCTCTTACCTTTGACCCATGGCTTACCGCCCATGTATTGACTAGGTACAAGTGGGTGATGCTTGGGCCTTGTGCGTGCTCCACTCCCATGTTAGTCTATGGCTTGTCTGCCATTCATGCATTTGCCATTGCCTATGGATTTGTCTAGTCTTGCTATGCGTTTTTGCTACTTATTTTTAACCTTTTGTGGCATGGATGAGTTTAGGTTTTCATTCTTTGCATCCCATTTGCTCTCTAGGTTGGGTCTTGCATAGGTATGGGCCCTTTCTTCTTCAATTCGGCCATTATTTCCTTTTACTGCTAGTTTGTGGGCCAACTGATATTTCTACCACGCCACTGTATTGTTTCTGCCATGCATTGCTTAGCTTGCTGGGCCTGCTATGTATTTTTTTTTCTTTCTTTCCCTTACTTAGTTCGTATTGCCCAGTACTTCTGCTAGGTCAGTTTTCATACCATCTTGGGCTTCCTTGGCCCATATTATTTTGATGGGCATCCCCAGCCTGCTTAGTTCTTTTGGGCATCCTTAGCCCATTCCACTTTTACATTCCCATGGGTTTTTTCCTAAATATTTCGGGCTTCCCCAGTCCAATTACCATCTCCTTTACTCTTGGGGTTTGTTGGCCTTTGCACTAACCCCCTCTACTAATTCCTTTCTTTAGACTCCTCTGGCCCATCTTTGCTTGCTTTCTACTTCTTACGATTCCCATTCTTTGGGGCTCCCTTGAGCCCACTTGCCTATGTACCATTGTCCCTGCCATTCGGGCCTAATGATTTTTCTTACTTTGCTAATTCTTCTTTCTTCACTCTTTGTTATATTGTTGGCTTTTTTTTGCTATTGGCCCTTTTCTTTTTTGCCAAAATGCGCCTCAACATTCAGCCCCCTAAGCATATGAATATCTTTTGTGGTTCATATGTGAATGAAAACACTTTTCTCCATTTTTTGTTCGCAGGTTTTTTCGAACAGTGGGCCACACTTTATTTTCTTTATTGCCATGAACAATGTTGTCTCTTCGGATTTCCCAGTTTGACAGTTATTTTGAAACACAGCTTCTGCTTCATTAATACGATGCTTCTTTTAACGACTAACTCATTGCATCTTTTCACGTCATCTTTATTGTGGTGTGAGTTCCCATTTTTGGAAAGTACCCAAGTCCATTGATGATAAGGGATCTTGGGCCTCCAATGGTGGATGGTTGGACTAGGTCCGGTTCTCCGTAGCTTATTGGGGTCGTTATATGAACCGGTTTATGTGCAAGTCACATAAAGCTCCTCAAGGCAAAAATACAATTCCTCCTAAGCAATAAAATACCATTATAAGTGTTTTAGTGTCATAAAATGACCCTTTACTTTTATGAAATAAGTAAAATAAGTATTCATAATATTCACAATGAGAAGGAGATTGAAATAAAATATTTGAGGCTTACCTTTTATTGTGTGAACATTTAAAAGAGTTCCTTCACATGGTTCCCTGAGCGTGATGTCATGGTACCCCGAACGTGATGTCGTGGTACCCCGAATAGGATGTCATGGTTCCCAGGGGTACTAGGCCTGTAATCCATGGAACCTTGAATGTTGATTCCTTAAACTATAAGATCTTTCTCCATACTTATTATGCAATGGAGTTTTGCCCTTTCCCTTTACCTCTATAGGTCTTGCATAAGAACACACTATACAATACACATATCTTTAAATAATTGTTAGTTTCTTAAATTAGGATATACATTTTAATACATACATACATACATACATACATATATATATATATATGTAAATAAATTTCATGAGAATGAGTCAACCACGAGGATCTTGGCCCCAATTCTCACAGGCTTAGTGCTTTTACACAAGACTTGTGAGATTTGGAACTCAAGTCCAAGTAGCTTTGCTTGGGTTATTGCCTTCCAAGATAGTTAGGTGAGGAGGAATTTGTGGGAGAGAGTGATATCTAATGTGTGCATGTTTTGGCATATGTTTCTTTGGAGACTAAGTGATATTTTGAATGATCTCAAGGATATGATACGAATTCCTCCACCTTGGCTCTCTTATTTTGTTCATTTTTCTCTCCTTTGTTGGGTTATTAAAACTCTAAGAGTTATCCTTTTGAACCTTTGAACTCTCCATTTTTCCCACCATCTAAATCCCTCCTTTTCTCCCCCCCCCCTTTTTTCTGCTATGCCTTAGTGTTCCTTTTATAATGGATATGGTCTGGGTACCCAAGGCGAGGACGTCCTTAGTCTGCTGGGTAAAACATGTCCTCTGGAACTTGAAAAAAGTGCATTGGTAGAGGTTTAGCTTCATTAGGCAATTATAACTCAAAAGGGCCATTTGATTTTAGCTACAAACGGAAGATTCCTTCCTGGAAAGCCAAAGGAGTGGGTGGGCTACTCATTGCAATGGATGACAGTTTTGATTGAAATTGACAATTGAGAGGAAATTATAGGGAGGTGTCATGCACATGGGGGAACTAAGTTTTCCATTGGTTCATGCATTCCAAGCAAATATATGAACCAAGGGAAGCCTTCGAGATCCTCCTTTCACCAGAAATCACTCTCCTACCAACCAAACCACTTCTCCCTTACTATCTACTCGGGATCCCACGGGCTTAGACCATGGGTTACAAAGATAATACTTGGTTTAGC
This sequence comes from Quercus lobata, assembly GCF_001633185.2. NCBI lineage: Eukaryota > Viridiplantae > Streptophyta > Magnoliopsida > Fagales > Fagaceae > Quercus > Quercus lobata. The sequence continues at coordinate 32,313,327 of NC_044908.1, read as the reverse complement.
TAGATTTTTAATGGCTTTTTGTTGGAAATCTGAACATACATCTTGGCTTTCCCATGTGTCAACCAAGGTCCTCTTCTCAAGGCTTCAAAAGGACACATCAAGGTCCTAGGGCCTTGATGTTCTTCTTGCTACATATCCTCTGGCCTAACAGGGATCCTTCTTCTTGCTACATGTCCTCTAGCCTAACCGAGATCCTCTTATTATTATTATTATTATTATTATTATTATTATTATTATTATTATTATTATTTCTTTCTTTTTCCTTCTTTTTGGGACTTTGGGCCTTCATGGTCCTTATTAATTTTATGAATTGGGCCTTCTTTTGTTAAGGTCCATGGTCTTTCTTTACTTGTCATGGAACAGGCTTTCTTGTCAAATTTCAGTCCTCAACAATTGCCATTAGTACTTAAACTCATTCCCTTTCCATCATTTGTACAGATCGTCTTTTCATTCCTTTTTTTCTTCATCGTGTTTTCTTCCTCAAACACTCTTACCCATTTATTCCGACCAAATATATCATTATGACGTCGGTGAAAGGCTAGGGTTCTTTTCACCATAAAGGGAAGGAAATTGCCACCGAAGATCCTGCCACCAAAATCGTGGGCAAAGGTGCTCCCCTCTCCGAATCAGAGCGCTCCGAGGATGAGGAAGGGAGTCACGACCTCGATAGTAAGTGTGCTCCTCTCATTGACCCGTGGTATGATGCTCACGCCCATTTTCCGATGGTACCCGATAACTACCTGCCTCCACCATCGGGTCGCGTGTGGCTTTCCATTTACCGCCTTAACACGGAGGTGTCTTGGGCCCTTTTGGCTTCTTCAATCCTCGATCTTGATATATGCCAAGGTACTTCACTCTCCGTGCCTATTCTCTTTGAGTTTGAATCAAGTACTTCTTTAGGTTGGAAGGAGTGGGTAGATGAAGAGTTGGCCGATATGGGTTTCATGGCAGCGTTACAGTAGGCCGGTGTGTTGAAGGCCATTGTTTCATCGCGTTGCCTGTCCAACTACAGGGACTTGTTTAACCTTTGTCATCTGGTCCGCTGATGGCGCACCACTACCCATACCTTCCTTTCTTGCAACGAAATCACCGTGACCTTGGAGAATGTGACAAATCAACTATTGTTACCCATTCTCAGTGATGTAGACCCAAGTGGCATGGAACTCTCTCTCGACGAGGAGGGCGTGGAGGACGAATTGAAGAAAAGGATGAGTGGTAACATGAAGTTGTCACATTGGGTTGGGGCTTTCTAGAAGGCGTCAGACACAGTCTGCCGTGCGACCTTTATCGCATTCTGGCTTTGTAAGTTCATCTTTGGTTCTCACCCTCATTATATTGTAAAATATCTATATTTCTGATTGGCCATAAAGATTTCTGCCTGGGTGAGTCTACCATTGGCCCCCATGTTTCTGGGTCATCTGTATATGCAATTAGACATTTTGCAAAGTGATGAGAAGCAGGCAGGTTCCTGCCACATAGTTACTACCTCCACCCATAGTACCATCTTGTAGCATTTGCTATGGGAGCGTTGTGCCAGATACTTGGCTAAGTGTAAGTCTATTCGTTTTGCCAAAGGAAGTATTGTTCGTGTCCGAGGGTTATTACTAATTTTTGGGATCAATTTATATCTAACTTTTCGTTGGCTTACCACTGGGTTGGGTTGAAGTCGTTTGGGCATCTTGCCACGGAATTCTTTGATAAACGAGTTGGTTTGTGTTGGAGTGCATACAGAAATCTAGGGCACTGGTTACAAATGTGCTGATTCAGTCATGGGTCCCTTTACTGATACTGCTGGTAACACCACCCCTTTGACTGTGTTTGACGAGAGAAGGATTACATACTTGGTAGCCACTAATGCTGAGTGGCTACCTTACCTTGTTGATAAGGGCATCCAGTTTATGCACTATTCTGTCAATAGAGTAATGAGGCAGTTTGGGTTGGATCAGGACATACCTAATGATTTTTCTACCATCCTAGAGTCTGCTACTTCTATCTGACCATTCCTGTGGCCTAGTGCTTTTAAGTTTTGGAGCAGGCATTTCACAACAGTCACTATTCCGAGTTCCCAGAGACAGGGTCCTTGCATAGCTGCGATGCATGGGTATTGGCAAGTTTTGATGACTTCTATTGGAAAATTTAGACCCCGATTGATAGAATTAACAAGTTTAAACTCAAGTTGTTAGTTAGATTTATTATGAATAAAACTTGTTAAAACAAACAAATAAATATCAATATCATGTCAAAATCATGCAGCAAAAAAATAAATAAAACAAGATATGATAACCTAGGAAAACCAATGAAACAAACTAGTTTCACAGTAAAAAACCTAGGGGTAAAGCTTCCCGAAAAGCAATTCACTATAATAAAGAGAAGTTTCAGATCTAGTACAAAACCTTTGTCCCTGAACTCTAAAATCCCCGTAGATGAACTCATAGCATAAACTTTCTACCTCTTCAGAACCTCTGAACTCTTCAATATTTGAACACCACCCTTTTTGCACAGATCCCAATACGTGACTAACCAATGATGCATGGCTCCCAGTACGTGACTAACACACCAACTAGAAGAAGATGTCGGCTGCAAAGTTCTTCACTTCATCAACAATGAAGATCAAGAAGTACTTGGTTACAAAACTCTAAGGCGCAAAGTCGCAGTAGCTTCTTTCAGTGAAAATAAGCTATCAGTCACTTTTTGCATATGTTTTCCTTGTATTCTTTTATGTGACGGCCTCTAAAATAAGCCTTATATATGACTAGGGTTGTGAGAAAAGAAACCCTACACAAATACATAAGCATTGGCCAAAAATCAGATCTAGAAATCTGAATTTCGTAAATCTCGATAGATACCTCGATAGATAGCTATCTATTAAGCTGATGCTCGATCGATCGAGAGGTGTCGAGGAGGTGTCGAACCTATCTGTTGCGAGCTATTGAGAGGTATTGGGGAGCTATCAAGAGGTATTAAGGAGCTATCGAGGGGATAGAAAGTTTTCTCAATCGATCAACTTAGCTATCGAAAGGTGTTGAGATTGCGATAAGAAAAAGCTGAGGAGCTCAACAAATAGCCAGGTGTCGAGAAGTTATCAGACTTTAAAAAATCAACACTGCTTCACTTATTTCTTGGACAGATTTGCATGGTTTCAATACTAGACTTGAATTCTTGTTCCTTGAAGTATTAAACACATCCTAGATCTACCCAATTACAAGTAAAGTGCGTTTTGTCAAAGGATTAGCCAATTACATAAAATAGTGACATATGGTCCTAACATGTGAAACACATATGTCCTAATAATTTCTCCCTTTGGCAATTCGTGACAAAACCATAACAAACAAATGGACATATGAGAGAAGTCATAAATCACTTAACTCATATTCACTTGTTGAATACAATAAAATCTATCCTAACACAAACTCCTGAAAAACTTTGCAAGAAGAGAGTTCATGGCAAGGAAGACTTTGACAACCTATATTTCTAAAACACTTTAAACAAAACTCATCAAGGCATCTTAGTGTGAGATAGAAATAATAGAGTGCATACAATATATAAGAAACATGTGTATAAAGATAGAAAAGAAACAACACATGTAAGGGTAGGTGAAAGAAACATACATCAACATATAAAGAAGAAAAAGTACAATGTATGTAAACATGGTCACAAGACTGGTGTACAAGAAGAAGGAGGTAAGCACTCCCCCTAACAAGATGAAACACATCTCCCCCTTACAGAGGCATGTATTTCTCCCCCTAACATGTAGAATCTTCACAAATAAACCACATATTCTTCACAATTTCTCCCCCTTTTTGTCATGATTGACAAAAGGTACAAGAAGCTAGAAAGCTTCACCCGAGAGACATAAAGATGATCAAGGATGATCAAGGGGGCACAAGAAATTCATATAAATGCATGAATGTAATGAAACAAGATGCTACGGATGACAACATGACAAACATATCTCTCAACAAGAAAAGAAAATGCCAAGCACATAAATCCAAAACACACACACAAACACTAAACAAGTCTAACCAATTTTATATTTCAAAAATAAGTCAAGACAGTTTAGTGAACATACATTAACACATGTAAACCTTGTGATGGCCAAATCACATTGTACCTGCACATGTATCAAGAGTAGCAAAGAATATTGCGTGTCGTGTGTGAAAAACATCCCAAGATTGCAAATGTGTCAACATGTTATGATGATTTGAGATATGAGAAAATCACTTTAACTCACACACAATCATAACTGTTTGATGGGGACTATCACCTTCGAGGTACATCCTATAACTCCCACATCACCTAGAAGACACGCTTGCAATCATATTTAAAACATTTTGATCTTTTTGCTTTTTATTTTTCTTTGCATATTTTTCTTTTTAAGCAAATCATGAATGGGCATATAAGAGATAGAAAAGAAATACCCAATTATGTTAAGCTTTTGACATTCCGATTTTACTATGCCGAAGCACACAAATGTCATTGACATTGCACTTTTGCTATGCCGAAGCATATAGATATCATTTCATGATTGGCAGGTAACAGTGGTGAGATGGTTATTTATGCCTTTCTCTAAAGATTTTCTAGTCCTTCCCGTCAAAAAGAGTGATACGAGTGTTACGTACAAGAGATAACTTAATCTTACTCTTCACAAACAAAAGCCACAATGCTCACTTGCTTAGTTGTGCATAGAGATGCTCATTTAAGTTATAAAAAATACAAAATTTAGAAAATTTTATTTCAATGGTCATCCAAGGTACACAAGTACTAATGTACACATAACACACACTGTTTTTGTATTTTTCTGATTTTTCTCTTTTTATTTTGAAAAACAAACAAAATAAAGACTAAACAACCAAACAAAAATAGACAAACAACATGAAAGCATGAAAGAAATATGCATATGCATGAAGGCATGATAGAAAGGTGGAGATGCATGAAAGCATGATTCCAAAAGAAGATAAGAAATCAAGCAAAGAGAGTCCTACTTTAGATAGAAAGAATTAAAGCATAGGACAAACAAAAAAGCCAATTAGGTCTTAGGCTCCTTTCTCACCCACACAGCATAAGTCTTTAGCCGTGAAGATAAAAAGACACGTGTCCTAGTATGTCTACTAAAGGACATAGAAGAATTAAAATTCTCCTAAAAGTGAGTTAAAAAGCCCAAAGTTTTTAATAACTCTCCAAACAAAGGTGTAGGTCCTTGAGAGGAAACCTGTGACTATTTGGACAATTGCTTATGAGGATACAACTTAAAGCAATTAGGATGAATGTGTCCAGAAACACCACAATGGTGACAAACATGAGGTCTAACAAAGGACTTAGAATTAGCCAAATCAGTTTTAGATTTCATACCTTTATTACCTTTCTCAGATTGTGGCACAAAGACAGTCCTTGATCTAGAAGCAGTGGAAGAGGAGGGGCCGGAGGTAACAACATATCCTAAGCCAGTCTTATCAGAACTAGGTTTTTAAGCACTCAAAACCTCATCAAGCTTTGCATTAGACATCCTCTCTATTTGAGTTCTAGCTTGACTAAGCTCAACTTCAAGATTCTTGACCTTTTCTTCTAATGAGGTGTTCTCCACAACGAGAGTCTCAACTAACCTTGTAATCTCATCTAATTTGACTAACAGATCAACCTTTTCAGTTTTTACCTCATTAAGCTCTTTTCTACAAAGATGAGGAATCTTTTCAGATTTTATGAATTCAGTTCATAGCTTATCATAGGCTTCTTCAAGGGTCAACTTCTTGGGTACTTCATCAGAAAAAAAAATCCTCACTGTCACTAGCACTCTCCACAATCACCTTATCAGTTGAGGCAGCAAAGGTCATAACGTGACTACATTCACCCACATACTCATCAAAAGAGTCATTCTCAGTATCACTCCAAGTAGAAACCAACCCTTTATCTTTTAACTCCTTGGTCTTCTCCTTCATGATGTAGTTTGGGCACTCTATCCTTATATGACCAAAACCTTTGTACTCATGGCATTGGATGAGGGGTTTCTCATTCTTGCCCTTCCTTGAGGATTTAGATTTCCTAGGAGCTTTGCCCTTATCCTTTTTCGTAAATTGAAGAAGCTTAATAATTTCATTAGTTATGAAGCTTAGATCCTCATCCTCATCATCATCTTCATCTTCCTCTTCATCTTCACTTTCATCTTCATCTTCAGAGTCCTCAATCTCTTCCTCTTTACCCTTAAGAGCCAAGTTTCTACTCTTTCCACCTTTTCCCATTAAACCTAATCCCATCTCATAGGTTTGAAGGTTCTCTACAAGCTCAGTTAAAAGAATTTGATCAATGTCCTTCACTTCTTCAATGGCAGTGATCTTGGCATGGAATCTTTCAGATAAGGACCTAAAGATTTTCCCCACAATTTTGGATTCTGCTATAGATTCTCTAAGGTTGAAGGCAGAATTCACAATATCCATGAGTTTAGCATAGAACTCATCAAAGGTCTCATCCTCCTCCGTCCTTATTTCTTCAAAACTACTAGTGAGTCTTTGAAGCTTCACAGTCTTTACTGCCTTGGTACCTTCATAGGTGGTCTCAAGAATGGTCCATGCTTCCTTGGCAACTTCCGTGGATAATATTTTCTTGAATTCCTCATTGGTCACCCCACAAAACAAGGCATTCAAGGCCCTATTGTTGAAATTTTCCGTTATGATTATTGCATCATCCCAATCCACCAGCACTTCCTTTAGCTTAATCTAGCCAAATTCAACAGCTTGCCATACTTGTTCACCTAGAGCCTGCAAAAAAACTTTCATACGAACTTTCCAGTACGCATAATTAGTTCCATCAAATAAAGGAGGAATCAAAAGAGATTGTCCACGATCCATAACAACGGGGGTCAAGGATCACACTTGGGAAATTAATCCAATCAGAGTATACCCGCTCTGATACCACTTGTTGGGAAATTCAGACCTTGGTTTATAAAATTAACAAATTTTAAACCCAAGTTATTAATTAGATTTATTATGAATAAAACTTATTAAAACAAACAAATAAACATCAATATCATGTCAAAATCATGCAGTGGAAAAATAAATAAGACAAGATATGATGACCCAAGAAAACCAATGAAACAAACTAGTTTCACAGTAAAAAACCTGGGGAGAAACCTTCCCGAAAAGCAATTCACTATAGTAAAGAGAAGTTTCAGATCTAGTACAAAACATTTGTCCCTAGACTCTACAATCCCTGTAGATGAACTCACAGCATAAACTTTCTACCGCTTCAGAACCTCTGAACTCTTCAATATATGAACACCACCCTTTTTGCACGGATCCTAGTACGTGACTAACCAATGATGCATGGCTTCCAGTACGTGACTAATACACCAACTAGAAGAAGATGTTGGCTACAAAGTTCTTCAATTCATCAACAATGAAGATCAAGAAGAATCTGGTTACAAAACCCTAAGGCGCAAAAACGCAGTAGCTTCTTTCAAAGAGAATAAGGTATCGGTCACCTTTTGTATATGTTCTCCTTGTATTCTCTTATGTGACGACCTCTAAAATAAACCTTATATATGTCTAGGGTTGTGAGAAAAGAAACCCTACACAAATACATAAGCATGGGCCAAAAATCAGATCTAGAAATCTGAATTTCGTAAATCTCGATAGATACCTCGATAGATAGCTATCTGTCAAGCTGATGCTCGATCGATCGAGAGGTGTCGAGGAGGTGTCAAGCCTATCTTTTGCGAGCTATCGAGAGGTATTGAGGAGCTATCGAAGGGACAGAAATTTTTCTCGATCGATCGATCTATCTATCAAGAGGTGTCGAGATTGCGATAAGAAAAAGTTGAGGAGCTCGACAGATAGCCAGGTGTCGAGAGGTGTCGAGAAGCTATCGAGCTTTAAAAAATCAACATTGCTTCACTTGTTTCTTGGACAAATTTGCATGGCTTCAATACTAGACTTGAACTCTTATTCCTTGAAGTATTAAACACATCCTAGATCTACCCAATTACAAGTAATGTGCATTTTGTCAAAGGATTAGCCAATTACATAAAATAGTGAAATATGTTCCTAACATGTGAAACACATATGTCCTAACAACTTCATTTGAAAAGGAATTGTTGGGTAGCCATGAGTTTTCTCTCATTCCTCCTGATGGTCTTCATGCCATTATTTTTGTTAACCCTCAATTACTTCTTCCCACCATGTCTGTGGTGGCGTATGCTAGGAAGCAGAGTCGGTCTACTATATTTGAGCGGCAGGTAAAGGAGAAAGGGTGGTATTTGTATGCAGGTGAGTACTCTACAAATTGAGAGAAGAAAGTGAAGGTGGTGAACCTTCCTGCGGTTGCAAAGAAGGGTTCGGTGTCTTGATCTGCCAAGCCCAAGTTAGAACTACAAGATTTCCAATTCACTGTCTACAACACAACATATTACAAGTCGGCTAGACTATGTTGTATTTCCTTTGTTAAGCTTAATATATATGTTTATCTTTTATCCCAAAAAAAAAAAAAAAAAAAAAAAAAAAAAAAAAAAAAAAAAAAACAACGGCTTCCCTTATAGAGAAGTTGTAAGTCCCCATAAATTATTTTTCTTAATTGGCTTGATTTCTTTATCTATAATATCTCTCAATTTCTTTTTCTTTTTTTTAGGTAAAAGATAGATTTTATTTTTTTATCTCTCAATTTCTTATCTTGAACAAATTCATCAAATCAATCGATTAGGCTTCACATCAACTAAAAAGACAAAATAAATCATAATCTTCAATTTGTGAAGCTTGTTCAATAGATTGTTGTTGTTATTTCTACTTGGTAACGCTAATTACTAGGAGCTTTGCTTCTCGGCGGCTTGGCTCACAATCACAACATGTATCATTGATTATTCTATCCACTTTTTATTTTTCTCTCCTCTATCATCATTTCAGATCTTTTCTCATTTGATTACTCTCATCTCAACATTCTCAGTTCTCACTTAATTTTTTATTAGTTCATTTTTGCTTTTAAATTTTATTTGTAGAGAGAAGTTGTAAAATTTTATATATTTGCATTTTTTTGGGTGATGTCTATATATTCAAATTTTCTTCTTATTAGATTTTATATAATTTAAATTTTTTAATGACCACTCTAGAAAAAATTTCTGGTTACATCTACTGACTAGGACAAGTAAATAAGCATTTTCCTTTTTATTTTATTATTTTTTTTTTTTTTTTTGGAGAAACAGCATTTCCCTTTTAAGTTAAATCACTAAACTTCATGGCAATCCTCGTCGGAGATATTCAGTGAAAGACTATTCTAGAAAGTAGCACATGACATTATGAAAATATACTTTGCATAGGCTGGCGTTCAAAGAATGTAATCTTACCTAGTTTTTGCAAATTTAAATAAGCTTCCTTCTTCTACAAATTTAATATATTTAACTATGAGAATCCCAGAAACTACCGCAGTGGACTCTACACATTATTTGTCTTTTCCACACATTCGGATATTACGATACGAGTCTGATTGATCGCAGATTTTTTTAGATTTGGGTTTTTGAATTCTGATATGTGCCTGTGTTTGTGGCGAAAATGGAAAGACGATACTTCTTTGCAAAATAAACAATACAATTTTTTTTTTTTTTTTTGACATAGGTCCGAAGAGAACTATTTAATTTTTTTTTTTTTTTACAATTTTTTTTAAAAAAACAAACCTACAAATATATTTTTAAAAAATACAATTTAAGGCGCATAATGGTGGACAAAAATACAATTTAGAATTTTGTATCACAATTACATGGAATTTTTTGCCAAATATTCAGTTTTTGCAAAAAAAGAAAATTACTGAAAAGCCTCTATTCAAAGTTATTTAGTTATGTAGCTTCTTTTGAAAATCTATTTTTAAGCAAATGGGCGTTAACGTGAACTAATTGCTGATGTGGCTTCTTAAATTAAAATTTCCTACGCGGAATTTGAGTTTAGCAAACTTGGCCGTTTGGTACTGTTATTTAAACAACAGTTTCCAGTGTTTAAACATTACAGCACATATTTCTACAATACTTTTTAACCCACACGTATTTCCATGACACTTAAACAATGTTACTAGAAATCTCTTACCAAACGGGTCCAAGTTTTAAAATGGGTTTCATAACTAAATAACTTTGAGCATAGGCTTTTCAGTAATATCTATTGCAAAAAATGAATATTTGGCCCAAAAGAAACCCAATAACATTTAATACAATAGGGAAAATACAAAGGTATACAAGTTTTACTATATAAAGTTTACAAAGTGACATGGTAATTAATGTAATTAGTGTACTTCAACCCCCTCATAACTAAATATTTCAATTGTCCATTTATGATTAGTGACACATCTTGTAGTACTGGCAGCACTACTCATATGATAATAATTCAAATCTATTGGGTCCGCACCATGATGATTGTTTTTTTTTCTATCATCAGGCTAAGTTACTAATTGGTTTTCTACTTAATTGCTTATTTACTTTCTTATTAATTTCGATTAATATTTTTACAATCAAATTTTTTTAATCTTCTTTTCTTTTGGGTTAATAAGGATACTTCATTAAACACTAAATGGTAAGAGTTTTTTTTTGATAATCTAAATAGTATGGTTATAAGACACACCGTGTCTTTAATAATAAGGTAAATTCCAATAAATTATCTTGAGGTTTGGGCTAATATTAAGTAGGTCCAAGAGATTTTAAAACTGGTCAATTTGATCCCTAAACCCAACTTGGTCCCTAAACACCGTTGGTCATTTTGAACACTCTCTCCCCCCTCCTCTCTTTCTCTCGTTAGAGACTCAAACTCAATAGTCCCTCTTTTCTCTTTTCTCTTTTCTCAATTATTCACACAGATTCAAGACAACTAGAACAAAAAATTCTTCTCTTGTACAAAACCAAATGAACCCATTTTTGAGGTCTAAAAAATCATAACACCGAGGCCCAAAGAAATAGCACAATGGGCCAATCCCATGGAAGGTAATGATAAAAGGGTTGAGCTCACCACAAGGGAAAAGAATGGTAAGCCCAAAAGATTTGAAGCCCAAAATCCATAAAAGGACAGGCCTTAAGGCCCATGAAACAAAGGAAAAAAAGAAAAGGCCTAGCCTACCAAGATCAAAGGATCAAAGAGAGTCCAATCGAAAGAACTGGGCCGGGATCCCCAGAGGCTGCCAATGACTCAAGATCCTCGAGACGTGCAGCACAGCTGAGGTGGGATTGAGACAGCTCAAAAGGGAGTACCAAAAAAACACAAGGAACGAAGGACAATTGTGTCCTTCTCAAGCACCCAATAACGCAGCAAGGAACCAGAAGGCTTAGAGTAACCATTCATGAACAAAGGGGGTGGTATCTCAGGGAACCCAGAATGAAGAACTATAAGGGAAAGTGGCTAGGAAAACCATTGAAAGCTCGAAATGTGTGAAAACACTAGAGCTCGTTTAGACACCCAATTCAAATTACGGCTTGGTTGTTTTTACACTAACTTAATACTAAGTGCGGAATAGTATAAACGCAAGCAAACATGCAAGAGAGCTATTCTAATTCATATTTAAAGCAACACAGCAGTAAAATGAAATGAACAAGAGTAGGGAAGAGAGATGCAAACACAGATAACACCGAGACGTGTTATCGAAGAGGAAACCGAAGAACTCAGTGAAAAACCTCTCCACCGCCCTCTAAGCGGTAATCGATCCACTAGATAATCAGTTTGGATACATGGCTAAGCAAGAGACCCTCCAAGCCTAATCTACCCTCTGTACCTAAGCCCTCCAAGCTCCTACTCCAACAAGGCTTCTCGGAACCGTGTCTTGTCTAGCTCTTCGGATCCCGCAACAAGTTCCATGTTGCATCTGCCATCTTTGGCTTCTTCCAATGTTTCCCAGCAGCACCAAAACCTCACTGGACACTCTCAAAAGGTGTAGTAAGTGTTTGGGCTATTGACTTCTCAATGGTATGGAAATGGAGAGGTAGGAGATGAGGAAAATCCACAAACAAAGGTGTAGAGAATTGTTGGATTAACAATTTCTAACTCTCAAGTGTTTTAACTAGGGTTTTCTCTCTGAAGCTCTCTCTTACATTTGTGGTTAATGTGAGTATAAATAGTGTAGGTACAAAAAGTGTGTATCAGACTAGACAAGCTGGCAGAACAGAATATCTCGCGAGTGTCTCACGGGAAGGCCTTACCCGTGAGATACTCTCGAAACACAGCTGTCTCCATCTGGTCTGACTCTTCGCATTCCAGCATGTGCAAGACACATAAGTTACTTCACGGGATGCTAAGTCGCGAGCTACCCGCGAAAACACTTCATTCTTCAATAGCTTGAGTCTTCACACTCTCTCTCACTATCACACAACTCTTACAATAAATTCCCACAACAAATACAGGGTACAAAAGATTGAATAATATTACAATTAAATTTGGCAAGGAATAAAAGCCAACACAATACAACTTTGTAAATCACAACTTTACAATATCCCCCTTTGGCTATTCCGTGACAAAACCCCTAACAACAGACTCTAGACTTAAACGTGAGTTTGGGAACAATGGCAGAACTCACTCACACCTAATCTAGAAACTGTGAAGTACTTGCAGTTTATACCTGTAACCTGAAACACTCGCACATAAATAAAACTTTCATTAAGCTTATGACAAGTTGAACACAAGGTATGAACAAGAGCAAGCATAGTTTGATCAAGTATGTAAACAATAGATATCATGCAAACAAACACTTGATCAAATAAGGGCAGTCATTAAAGAATGACTCCAATGAACATATAACAAGTAAATGTTCATCCGGACATGTACAACAAAGCAATCACTTATGATTACTTGCATGTCCAATGGCACAACCAAAGCAAAATACACGAAGTATATATGCATCTAGGAACAATCCTACTAAAGGCACAAGTGTGAAGTACTCAAGACATATTAGCAATATCTAGAAGTACACAAAAAATGCTACACAAGCATTGAGAAAGTCACAAACACAATATACTGAATAAGCACTGAAAATAACCAAAATAACATATGCTGAGGTTTTAAACCAAAGCAATAAAAGTATAAACATAAACTAGTAGTTAAAGAAGCAAGAAAAAATAACCCCAGATAAACCGATAACTAATAAACCAATGTTTCTAAGTCTGAACCTATGCTCCCCCTAACACTGTGCAAGCTCTTCCTCAACTCCCCCTCAAAATTTTCTCCCCCTTTTTGACCGGAATGGCCAAAGGGCTAGAACTGATCTGACTCTGAATCCGATCCCCGCACCATGGACAAATCCTCAATCTGAGAAGACAGTGCAGTGATCTGTCCCTGGACGTACGCAAATTGGGTTGCTGTGTGCTGCACATGGGAGTCTAGCATGGCGAACATCTAATCCACTCTATCTAGCAAACGATCGAGTCTATCTGGTCCTTATGCTGGTGCAGAAGAGGATGGCTGTGCTGAAGACTCTGGAGCAGAAGTAAATCTATCAATCTCCTTCTCAATATCACCACCCTCGTCCTCAACTCAATCCCATGGTATCGTATGCACACCTGTTTTAGAGCCCTTGATGTGAGCTGTGCTCCTATTTACTGTGTGTGCACCAATAAGATAGTCCCTCTGGACTACTGTCAGACCACTCGAGAGTTTTAGTTTTGCCTTAACAAGCAATCCCATAATCAATGAAGGAAAAGGCATTACAGTCCTTGAATTCTGCTTCTCAATGCTCTTTATCAATACATGGATGATATGCCCACAAATATCTATCTCTTTATGGGTAAAGAGATCATACAGAAATCTTGTTCTTGGAGTAGACAGTGTAGTGAGGTTGGTGACCGGATACAAGTTGTGAATCATCACATATGCCAAAGCACTCATCTCTAGTGAGAATGGTATTGTGTTCATGGATGAATTTTTCAATGTGCCACCAAGTGTCCGTATCATCTCATCAGTAGACCCTAATCTATCCTCATATTGCACTATAATTGGCTGTGAGGGAGAATGAACCTCTAAAAAATCTTGGATGATTTCCCTTGTGATTACAAATTCTTTGTGCCTCACCTAGCACTCAATACGATCCCCGTCAACAACAGCATTGGAGAAAAACTCATTGATAATCTCTAAATACACAACCCTAACCGGGTTTAACAATTTGGTCCAAATTCTTTCTTTGAACACCTCAAGGATGAAAGTGTCCTCAAGTGATTCCAATTGTACTACCCTTTCCATGATAATGGTTGCGCCCTTGTAGCAATCATTGTATTTCATATCTGCTTCTGCTGACTTGAAGTTGTCAGAATCAGTGCGTGCACGTTTGGATGTTTTCTTGGTGGCTGCATGCTTAGTAGGTGCCATCTGTACAAATGAATACATACAGACAAACATGTGCAAAAACACAAAACAAAGCACAAAAACTTGATTAGATTCAAGTTAGTTCAAAATAGGGTAAAAACTAACTTAAACGGAGTACAAATAACTTAAACCAACATGCTAAAATAGTCAAACTAAGAACACATAGACACAATGCATGATGTTAAATAGGTGTGCATGTGTGTGCATATGGGTGCGTGTGCTGATGCATGATAGTGTGCCCAGAGGGTGCCTAAGGTGTGCATCGCATGGCATTGAGGCATAAAATTAACAAAGTGTGTAAAACACACACAAGATGATAAAAAAATGGTACAAATGGTCAAACAAGACCAACACAGAGGATTAGAACTCAGTTGAGTCCAAAACAACACAAAACTGTCACTTAAACAATCTGTCAAACACATGACATGCGCCAATGCACAACAGTTATGAAAAATGCATGAACATTTGGAAAAATGCCTCAATACATGCTTAAAAATGCCACATGGGGCCAACACAGGTGCACAAACAGCATATGGAACACAGCCCAATCAAAGATTTTGAAAAATATTCACTAGAAAAGAAAACCCAACCCAATTTTCGAAAATCCCCAATTTTCAAAACCCTAAGCATAAATTCTGCATAATCCGAAACTAAAAGATGAGAAAAGTGTAAGAAATACATACCTTGAAAGGATTTTGTAGAAATTTGCTTGAAAATGATGGGGTTTGAATGAAATAGTGATTTGGGTTGAAAGGGGTTCGAAAGACTTATGCGAGGGAAAAGAAAAATGTTTGAAAACCTGTCACATCTGCTACATTTAGACTGAAAACATGCGTTTTTCATGGATTAGGTAGTGGCGAAGCGGTCGCGAGACAGTCACGAGAAGGGCCACTGAAGCTTAAAACCTTTCGCAAGAAGCTTTAAGTCGCGAGACAGTAGCAAGACAGTCGCGATAGCTTCTGTGTGATTTTGAGAAAAATTTAGTTTTTGCCAAAAAACCATTTCGCAAGAAGAGGTTAGTCACGAAATACTCGCGAAAACACTTCATTCTTCAATAGATTGAGTCTTCACACTCTCTCTCACTATCACACAACCCTTACAATAAATTCTCACAACAAATACAGGGTACAAAAGATTGAATAAAATTACAACTAAATTTGGCACGGAATAAAAGCCAACACAATACAACTTTGTAAATCACAACTTTACAACCTTCAATCCAACAGGAATGGATTCCACTTACTTGGGAAGAATGACAAGAAGAAGCATAGCCAAAAGCTGAGTCGGGAAAGGTAAAAAGCCAAAAGCTAAGGTCAACTCCCTAAGGACACCTCAGAATGGAAAGTCAGCAAGGGACTTTCAAGGAGACAACACCAAAAGGAGAAAATTATGAGAAAAAAGGAAAGGACCAGCCCTCTGAGTGACTGGCACAGCACGGGCTCTGATACCCAAGGGAGCAAAAGAGAGGAATCAGTGGTATCCCAGAACCTTAGAATGACACTATAAAAGGGGAAGACAGCCAACATGGAAGGCATGGATTAATAGTGAATCATAACAGAATCATTGAGAAAACTCTGTCAAAACTCAGAGAAAATAGTAAAAGAAAGAGAAATATTCCCCGGTATCCTAACACAGCCACTATAGAATATACTTGGATTCAAAGGGGGTTTAAACTTTTAAACTTTGCAAGTCTTAGAGGCTTAGATAGCCATCTAAGTTTGTAATTTTTGAGCTTATTTGGACCTTGTAATGCGTCTCAGAGAGCACCTTGTAATCCACAATTAAGGAAAATAATGAAATATTTCATATTGATTTGAGAATCTCTAACAGTTATTTTGTGTCTTTCTTTATTATATTATTATTTCCTTTACAGTTTCTTGCTGTTCAATACATATATTCTTGTTTGCTAGTATGTATGTATTATAGGATCCTTGTTTTGTGCACCACTTGGTTTGTAAAACAGCCCATTTAGCTGCGGTGAACCAAGCCCACAACAACAAGGCCCAGAGTCCTTACTTCAACTTGGGCCTGAACATTGTCCAAAAAGGGACCCTCACATCCATCAATGCACAAACCAAATGAAACCAATGCAGAAATCCAAAAAAGAAAAAAAAAATATACAGAGAAATATGAGTTGTACATCCCAAATTACAAAGCATACTCCAACAAAAACATCTTATTAGACCCATTTTGAGACAAACCCAAATCAAAAAATAACCACAGATTTGCAACTAACTATACCTAAAACCCCACCTTTCAAACCCAAATAAAAAATCACCAAATCCTTCAACATAAGAAAATCCAATCCTTAAATCTACCAGGATCCAAACCAACAAAGAACCAAACCAAAAGAAAAATAAATAAATAAAAGAAAATATAATGGAGATAGAAGAGAAAGATTGGCAGCCACTAGTGGTGGCGCTGCCTATGGTGGTGGTAGAGCTTGTGGGTCTCTGCCGAATGTACCTTAGACGCTTCCAACATAAACCCAAACCCACACCCAAGGAAAAAAATATATATATAAACCTTCTCTTCCATGGCTAAGGAACACCAAAAGCATGAGAGAGGTTGTTTCAACCGCTGTGGGTAAGAGACAGAAAGAGAAGAGAGAGCCAAAGAGGCCTGAAACAAAGAAGAGAGAAGAGAGAGGAAATGGTCAACTGCCATAAGTAAGAGAGGAAATGAGAAGAGAGAGCCAGAGAGAGGTCTGAAACTACCACCACTATAACCACCCAAACCAAAACTCTCTCCCTCTCTTAGCTACCATCACATCTAGCATATCTTATTCACTGCCACAGCCACCGCTACCACGTCTGCTACGTCCACCCAAATCATAACTCACACCTATAGTAGCATAAAAAACAAATTTGAAAAAACCCAAATTCACATACTAGAACCCCCATTCAAATTTTCCTTGAGATTCATAAATCCCAAATACATTTGAAATCAAAATTCAAACCAAGCACATGCAAGAAACACCAGATCTTAACAACAAGCCAAATCAAAATTCCCAAACCCACAAACCAAACAAAGAGAAAATAGAAAGAAAAAAAAAATTATGAAAGAAAATGGCGACATGGTGGCGCTACCATAAATTGCTAGAGGTTGTGGTGGGTTTGCTTGTAGCTGTAGCTAAGCTTGGTCTAGCCAAAGAGATTCTGAGATGAGAGAGGGTGAGTTTGGTGTTCCAATCACTTATAAAAAAATATAAAAATATATAAAATATAAAATTATAAAAATAAAATAAAATAAAATAAACCCTCATTTACACAGTTACAATAGCCATGTATATCTAAATAGTACTATAACTTTTCTAAATTTACACATTTTACATTGGATGTGCAAAATTCAGTCCTTAGAGCATCCACATCAGGTAGTGGATAATCTTCTAAAATACAAAAACTCTTCTATTTTACACATTTTGGTCAAAAAAACACCCACATCAGTGGGTGTATAGTTGTGTAAAATCATATAAACATTTCCATGAGCTACAGTAACCGTGTAAATATACACGGTTACTGTAGCTCGTTTATACATTACTTTATTATTTGTTTCTCTCTCCTCACCTCAATCTCTCCTTCAGCTTCTACTCTAACCTCTCTCTCTCCGATCCCTCAGTCCAGCCTCCTCCATCAATCCACCACAATGCTTTGCCGGTCACCTAGCTTTCACTACTAGGGTCACCATCGATCCATCACAGTGCTTCGCCATCCGTCCAATTTCTCTGCCAGCTTCACTGTCGATCTCGTTGTTTGATCAATGGGTTCGATCTCTCTGTCAAGCTTCACACTGCTTCACCGTCGATAAATGGGTTCAATCAATGGGTTTGATCCATCACAGTGCTTCACCGTCGATCTCGTTGTTTAATCAATGGGTTCGATCTCTCTGTCAAGCTTCACAGTGCTTCACCGTCAATCAATGGGTTCGATCCATCACAGTGTTCACCGTCGATCAATGGGTTCGATCAATGGGTTTGATCCATCACAGTGCTTCACCGTTGATCTCATTGTTTGATCTGTGGGTTCGATCTTGTTGTTTGACGGTGGCTGTGTGGGATGTCTTGGTTCTGTGAGAGAGATGAGAATGGGGAAAAAATGAATATTTTATTAAATAAATGTGTATAGTAGATAAATTGATGTGGGAGTTTTGTAAAAATGAGTGTGTAAAATAGAAAAAGTAGGTTTTAGATGTGTAAATTTACAAAAATTTTGCATGAACTGATACAAATACTCTTAGTCTATTATTCACATACTGTTGTAAGTGCTCTAAGGCCTTAACTTTTCATTTTTCAATTCTTCCCTGTGAAATGAAGCAGAACTGATGGAATAACACCAGGAAAACATTTAGGTCGTCTTTGGTTTTTTCTTTTTCTTTTTTTTAAGGAAAATAAAAATAAAAACAGTTTTCTTATTTTCTTGCATTCCAATTTCTTGCATGTTTCTTGCATTGCAGGTACCATCTTAACCGTCCAACAGAATTTGGTGAATCAAAGATTGCTTTCAATCAAGGGAAGGCCGAAGCCAAATTGATAAAATTTCTAAGTCAGACAAATAGGTCCAAGAGCTATGAAATTGAACAGTATCTTTTACATCAACAATATCATTTTCTTTCTCAAAAAAAAAAAAAAAAAAAAAACAATATCACTTCTTTTCCCCTTAAAATAAGTGAGGGTGGGGAATTCAAACCCAAATTCTTCCTGTGGAGAAAACTCGGCAATCCTATCAATGAACAATCACATATCTCATAGAAATATCATGGTAAATCTAGCACCCAAAAAAGAAAAAAAAAAAAAATCAATGACAAAATATTGATCAACCATTTGAAATCTTATTGTAATAAACTAAAATACACTGGTTGCTTATTTTTATTATTTTCTTTTTTGAAAAAAAAAAAAAAAGAGGTTATCTTAATACAGGCGTGTGGTGGTTCCAACTTGTCATGAACATTCTACAGGGATGCAGATGAGTATCCACTCCAGATTTTCATCTTGAATTGTAGCAAAGAAATCACAGGGGAGAACATAAATTAGTCAACTGGAACTTCAACCTCCATTTTTAGTCCCGACCTGCCAAGAACCTGTAACAGATATGAAGCAATGATGTTACACATGGCCAAAAATATTTCACGCAGACTCAATAATCAAGCATAACTATTCAAATCCATATCAAATGTTCATGGTATATTCATCTTGCAGCGGCTCTTTTGCCAAATAGATTTTAACACAAGAAAAAGCTTTTTGTCAGCAAGCCAGTGTCCCCATTAAGCTTCAAATCAAATGCAGATGAGCCAACTTACGAATGAGAAGTAGAAGATGAGAAAAAGGGTTTTTGCATCTAAAACTAGCCTAATTGTGATCCCACCTCTGCATCTATCTAATTCACTGATTTCTTAAAAAGACAATAGAGTGAGCAGTTGAGAAAATCATGTGACAGCACATACTGAATCTAAACCAAAGATAAATGAATAAATGAACTCATTCCATCTATCAGAAATTACAGAATGTCCCATCCCTTTACATCATCTAATCTCGATCTTATCTCTTTTTCATTTGATAATGAAACTCATTCACAAAAGAGCCTAAAGATACAGGAAACAAAGCAGAGGAACTCACAATAGAAAAAACTATTGCACTAACAACTGTGGCCTCTACTATACAATCCTCCATGATTAAAGAAAAAGAACCCATCAAACAAACTGAGACATTAAAAAATTGCCATGCTTTAAAAAGCGTTTATTGATTAGCAAGCAAGATGTGGTGGCCTAGATTGGGTGCCAAACAAAGAGTTCAAGACCTATTCCCCATCAAATGTAAAATGAATAGTACAAGAAAGAAAGAAAGAGCTAAAAAAGTAGATGGTGAGTATGAATGAGGAAATCTTAATTAGGTCCACTATTCAGTGCTGGCCCCATATATGTGAGGTCCTCTGAGGGGTGGCCAAGAAAATCATAATTGTTTAGTTTACTTTCCAGATTACCTATGGCCCTCTAGAGCTTGACAATATGGCTGTGGACTGCAGCAGAGGAAGATTTATTAAGCATAACTAATTTTTATTTTATTTATTTTCCTTCAGGCTTCCATTGTTCATTGTAAATGAGGAGTGTAGCTGCAACTTCTAAAGGTTTTTTTCCCCTTTTCTAAAAACTATTCACTAGTTGTGGCAGGGAATTACGTAATAGGATGCTTTAGGTCACTAAATAGATTTAAGGTAAAAGTAATATAATAGCAGGGGACAATCTAGTATCAATTCAACAATTTTTTAGTCTATTTTGGAGATCAGGCCTTGTGTTAGTAAATTTTGTGAAATGGTCCAGAAAAGAAAAAATATGAAATTCCTTCTTCACCTCTTACAATGTTTAGAAGGATGAAAAAAAAAATTCTCTGCATGTTTGTGTTGGTAACTGTGAACTGTTGATTCTCCTTCTGAAGATAGATGGGCAACAGCAACAATTTCCGAAGACTGATCAACATCTTTTGGGGTTGATACTACAGTAACTACACATTTCATATCCAATGAAATTAGGGCCCATCATAAATTCTGAACAGCATTTTAAGAGAAAAGAAGGTTATTGTTATTATTGCTCAGACTTGTCCATAACATTTGTTGGAAATGGAGCAAAGGTATCACATGGAGTTTCAAGGATGCTTACTGTAAGTGTAAGATGCATTGAATATTTGAGACATTGTAAAATATCTGTTAGCAGAAGAATATGAATACAATCCTAATGCCAATGGTCATTTAATGGTTATCTAGGATAAACACGTTGAAAATCACTTTGGGTTATAAAGAGAATGCCATCAATGTACATCTGATGCAACTAGACAATGCAGATACATTTCACTATCCTTCCAAGTTCTAAAGCTATAACAATGATTATTGACTCAGATGAACATTAAGAAGATTCTCAATGGAATATTTCTCTGGCAAAAATAGCCCTTTATGTACTCAATGATGTCTCAATAGGCTTAAGAATTGCTGTCCTCTTTTAGTATATTGCAGGATGATCAAATTCCATGTATATACACATCCATTCCTCCAACAATCTTTTTCTTTTTTCCCTCCAACTTCACCCAAAAAAAGTTACATAATTTAAACCCTCGCCTGTAGCCTCAGAAAGTGCTAAGGCAGATGTAATCAAATCACTCAAGTGTATTTGTTTTCCTCAATTTTCTTCTTTCCTATGTTACAAAGAATTTAACTGTTACTAGAATTATGTAAGAAAACGTAAATTACCTTAATGAAGTCATCCAACATCAAATAAGACTCCTTTGAGTAACCTGCTTCTTGCAAAACCTGTCTCAAGACTTTCTGCAAACCAAAGAACAAAGGGTGCAAGCCATTGATATGCTTTAGTAAAAACTTGAACCAAATAGTAATCTTTTAGATTTGAAAACAGATAATCAAGCCATGCTATTGCAAACTATACAAGTGATAACTAAAAAAGAAAGGGGAAAAATAAAAGAAGAGAACTAAACGTTGGGATTTTCAGTGTCTATTTTTTTTTTTGGGGGGGGGGGGGGGGTAATCGAAGAAAATGAAGAATATCTCATTCAATTTTAGGACATGTATCTTATTATTAAAAAATCTTCTAGCAGAAACTTAAAATCATAGGCTGAAATGATAAGGAACCACCCAATTTTACCAATCAAATAATTAATTTAGAATGTGAATTTTAACCTCAAGGGAGAAATAGTTATAGCCATTTCAAAGCAGGAAGAAGTGGAACAGTTTCACAAGTCATAGATTTGGTATCAAAATTCGCAAGTGCCCAGAAGATGTAAGCCATATTTAGAAATTCCAAGTAATTGACATCAAATTAAGCCATATAGAGGTTCCCCATTCATTAACATTCTCAATTGGAATTATCATTGTACATCTTGACCTTTGTAGCTACTCCAAATGACAATCACATTAATCCATGGCATGAACCTCTCTTTTTCTGTCTTTTCCAATATAACATACTTTACTTTTATCCATGCCATTCCCCTGTTTCACTTATGTCCAGGCCATTCCTCTGTTTAATGAAAATATAAAAAGGGTAACACTTCGGCATAGTTCCTTAGGTGTAGTACTTTAGGTTCCCCAATTAAATTCAAATACATAGGTGCATTGAATTTAATTGTCCTTGAAAAAGATAATGTTGTTTGTGATTTATTGGTCAATACAACCATGTGTTAGAATTTACCTAGAAAACCTAGCATACAGAATCTAAGGAACTATACATAAGTTTTTCCCATATAAAAATTGCTACTATTATAGGTTATCTGACTAATAACCATGCATGGAAAAATAGGGTCACATTTTGGCTTTTATTTGAAAGCAACAAAAGAGTATTTAGGACATAAAATATGTCAGCTACCTGTGTTGCAAATGTCCAACACAAGCTTCCTCAATAACCCAGTGCAGAATGCATACTCAATAAAAGTGTTCAACATATTCAGATGAAAACATTCCTAGTTTCTAGAAGCTATTCATCTGTTCCTCCATAACGTCGTATATTTTAAATGAGTAAATCCACAAAGAATAAATCCAAATGAGGAAAAAAAAAAAAAAGGCTAAATGAAACCACCATCCCTACATTAGGAGGGTAGAAAAGTAGACTACAATACTTAATCCATCAGTCTCATAAATATCATAGGATCAGATGGATCCCACATCTAGGCATGTGGCTGCACCCAAACACACACATACATAACATAGCACACAACATACAGTTTGAATACAAAACTCAACACAAGTTAGCAGATGGTTTAAATATTACTGATTATAGATAATTACTGTAGGGTAAGAACATGCGAAATAGCCAAGAAATTTTATAAGACAACCTCAACATTTTGGCAGTTCAAATATCACTAGTCAATCCCCCTTATCCAGAAATTTTTTCGAGAATATTTTCCTCCACTAAAAGGACACCAAACTGGTTCACTTCATCCCTTGATAAAAAGTTTTTAACACCTTCCTAGCAGTCATTTTTTACTCGATTATGATGTCTTTGCATTAATGACTTCACTAAATGATTCACAGTTATGCACTATGAATAACTTCACTTCTTTCATGTTCCTCTTCAAAATCATCAACCTTTAGCTTTGATGGCATGACTAAATGATTGAACAAAAAGGTAGAATGCCAGATCCTCGTTAATACCTCTCTTTGCTCATCAGACATGAATGAACCAGACAAATCCCGAAGCACTTCTAATATGTCATTGAAAGACACCTTCCCGTTATTGTCTGAATCATATACTTTGAAAATAACTGGACAAAGAGACAAACAACAATATCAATATATAACCCAAAATTTTCACTTCCTTAGTAAGCTATATTAAAAAGTATAATAGTTATGCAGCATTGAAGTTAAGACAGTACCAAAATGATTTACAATAAGAAAGATAAGCAAAATTATAAGAGTAATAACATTCAACAGAAACAACCACACAAAAAAAAAAAAAAAAAAAAAGTTGTTTGTTAAATAACATGTCCTATGTATTAAATTTATTCAATCTATTTAGCTTCTTCTTTTTTTTAAAAATCCTGTTTGTAACTTTATTATTAAAGATGCACACATTACCAGAACTATTGCATATACGTAGGCATTTCACAAACTGTTCAGAGTGTCATCCAATTGTTTACAACATTATTTTTTTTATTCAATGACTAACAAAATTCTTTACAACATCAAAGGTCTAAACAATCTTACACTAAAAGCTTATGCCTCTCTGTTAATTTTTGGATTTGTTCCAAGTCTATCACTATTCTTAACTAAGATAAAATGCTTTCCACTCATAGCCTTCTTTACATGTTGAGTGATAGATAACAGGTTTCCAAATTGTCCCCAATGCCAAATTCTCAAACTTCATTTTTCAGGAAAAGGTTGCAAACCAAAAGGAATAACAAATGTAATGCATTTAAGTAAATGTACACATTATCCCTAAATAAGTGATTATCATGCAATTACTACAATCCTTATGGTTCATCCAACTTTTATTATGAAATTGAATCAGAAGCATAAATAATCCTGTTAAATTGCTAAGCAACCATACTTACACTCAATTTTTTGCTGTGTAGTAGCTTTACCACTAAATGCAGACAAGAAAGCCACAAAGTCCTTAAAATTCAAACCATCCACCATCTTAAGTAGCCTCTGCAATGGAAATTACCACAAAGCAAAGCTGTGAAATTATCATGCATCACCAAAAAAACACTACAAACATCACAAGTACTAAATACAAATCGTCCATCAATTACTTTTAAAGATCCAAATGGACTACCTGAGAAAGCGGATTCATTGCAAACTCAGGGACTGATAAGAACTCATCAGCAGAGATAAAACCCTTCGCATTCCGATCAAGTTGGCAAAATCTTTGATATAATGATACTATTTCTTGCTGGGAAACTAAAATTTTTACACACCAAACGCATCAAATTGAGAACTAAAAACAACAATATAAAAGAACTACAGAACTTATGAACAAGCGTAAAGATAACCCACATAGATTACTGCAGTGTTCTTGCACTTCCTCGATATCATATTGAGTCAACACAGATGATGCACTCCCCATTGGCTCTCACTCTATAACAACTAATTCCAAAAAACAAAAATTACCCATCAATCAATTACCCAAGCAAGCCAGAACCCATAATTCAAAAACCAAAATTACAGGCAATAACTAAAAAACCCAGGCCTGTTTGGTTGCAGAGAAACCTTAACAAAGAAAAAAAAAGAAACCAAAAATTCCATTCAAATCTCTAAACTCACATTAATAATTAAGACCCAAAAAGTGCTTCACTCAACTAAAGCCAATAAAACCATGTGGCTTAGTTTAGCTTGATTTATTCAATTCTTGTGAAACAATACAGCCAAAAACAAAGGAATCAATATGGGCATATTTGTTTTATCCTGGATTTTCTAAGTGAGGAAAACAGAGAAGTAGAAGAAAGAAAGAAAAGGTACCTGAGAACCCAAGGTGTGACCTGGATTGTTGGAGATGGAATTTACGTTGTCATCATCGAAGTGCAAAACGTCGTTGGGTTATGGGGGCTTATAAGAACTAGGAATAGGAGAGAGGAGGCGGTGGCCGCTGAACCCTTTTTATTGATTTATTTATTAGTGTAATTATGTTTATGACTTCAAAACCCCAGCCCAGAAACAATTTCGAGGATCACATTCACATGCTTTGCTGCAGTATTCGACTTTATAATGCTTTTCTCTGCCGTCAAAGCCGATGTATTTTTATTGGTGGGCCAAAACCAAGAGTTTTGGATATTTGCAAGTTGACGTGTTGGACCCGGAATGGGCAGACTTTGGCCCAATCAATTTGCAGTGGGCTGCTTTTTTTTTTTTCTTTTTTTTTGGTAAAGGGGATAAAAACAGAGAAAACTACACAAGCAAGGACTCAGTAGGGCAGCGCCTACTGACATACAGTCCAGCCAAGTCATGACTTAGAGAAGGAAGAAGCTACATAGGGGGATGGTCAAAAAAAACAAAAATCTTCATTCTGTGCTGCACCCTTTCTTGCAAGAAGGTCAGCGCATCTATTAGCCTCTCAGTAGCAATGACTGAAATGAATCCGCTGGACCTGAGAAGCCAGCTGTCTGCAATCATCTAGGAGGGGAGAGATAAAAGGATTTGTCTGATTGGTTTTTTGCAGAATATCTATAATGGCTTTTGCATCCATATCAACTTCAATGGCTTGAAAGTTTCTGTCCACAAAGATGGTAAGGTCATCCCTTAAAGCTCATAACTCCGCTTCAAAACTCGAAGTTACACCGATCCTTCTTGAAAATCCTACCACCCAATTGTCGGTGTCATCTCTGATCACACCTCCTCCACCAGCTAATCCTAGGTTACTTGAGGAGGACCCATCCGTGTTTAGCTTCTTCCAATCGCTCCAAGGTCTCTCCCATCTAATACCCTTCATTGTAAAACTGTTGTTTTTCTTCCAATCCGCAGCACACCAATAATAATCACCAGCTTGACTAATTATATGGGCTGCCAAATTTGGGTTGGGGTTGCTCTTTTGGAAAATCACCTTGTTCCTTTGTTTCCATATCATCCAAATGGCAAAGAGAAAAACTAAATTCCATGGAGGTTGGCTATGACAAATTGTTTGATCATTCATTGCATTAGTGGACAGCCAGGTGTGAATATCACTGGTGAAGAAGTTCCTATCCGCCTCAGAGATGCCTAGCTGTTTCCAAAGATCTTTGCTACTCCAACAATCCCTCAGCAAGTGGATAATGGTTTCCGAGTCTTCTCTACACCGAGGGCAAGTAGGATCAAAGCTTACCCCTCTTGTTTTTTTTTTTTTTTTTTTTTTGCTGAATTCTTACCCCTCTTGTTACTAAGCAATCCTTAACACCAATGCTATTATGTAGACATTTCCAAACAAAAAACTGAATTTTTGGAAGAAATTTTATTTTCCATATCCATTGCCCCCTAAACTCATAATTGTCATTTTCTACTGTTGCCAACTTATACGCACTCTTAAGATCAAAATTCCCATGGGAATTAGCTGCCCAAGACAATCTATCCTCACACCTGGCAGCTACGACATATGGAGTGGCCTAAATTTCCAACTTAATACTCAAAGGGAGCTCAAAAGAAATTTTCGACCAATTCCAACCATTAGCTGATATCACTTCCTTTACTTTCATGTCACCTTCCTCCTTGGTCAAAGGACCCTGAATTAAGTTTCTGATTGGTCCTTGAAAGGACCAATTATCTGACCAGAACCTTAGGTTGCTATTTCTTCCAATGACCCATTTCGTCCCAGCATTAAAAACCTCTTGGCCTTTCCTCATACCTTTCCATACTCGAGAACAAGGAAGTTTGTCGCTATCAACCAAGTTTATCCTCTGGTGAGTGCAGTATTTGTTCCTAAGAACTCTAGCCCATAAAGTTTCCTTTTCTGAATGGAACCTCCAATTAAGCTTTGCCATACCCTTGTGCTTATATGCTATTATTTATAAATAAATAAATAAAACACATGCACACAAGGAGAGGTAATGAAATTCCAACACAGTTACACAGGTGCTGGCACGCAATAAACTTCACTCAAAATCCATGGTGGCTAACTTGCTATTGTAAATTTTTGTTTGTGCTTAAAGATTTTATGGATAAAAAGTTGGATATAAAGTTAAATATTTTTAAGTGATTTTTTGGTAGACTTAGTTTAGGTCCAGTGCATCTAGTGCACTGGATCCAATCAGATGATAACACGTGTTCAAAAGTAGACACATGTCATCATCTCAATAGATCCAATACTACTAGACACTGGACCTAACCCTGACTTTTTTTTGCTTTGTGCTTTTGATATTTTATATTATTTCAAATTGTCTTTTAACCATGTTTAGGGACTTTTCACTTGCCACATGGCATGTTCTCATTGGGTGATATGTGTCCTAATAACAAAAAGATAGGGAGGGAGATTATAAATGGGCTTAGCAAAACAATTCTGACACTGTAGAGGCTAAGCTATGCCTAACATTGTCCCTACATCACTTAAGAATTTGGACCTACAATCATCCCTATGCAAAATAAGCTAAAATATATGTTATACTATAAAAGACCAAAAAGCCCTAAATAATCTTTTAGCCAAACAAATTGGGCTCAAAGCCCATTATTTGGCTCCTCGGAAGATTACATGACATGGGCTAAAAAAACTAATGATTTTGTGGGTGTGCCATCCTATATATGGTTTGCTTGAGGAGTACGCTACCAACCGAGTGGGTTGCGGTGGAAAAAATGGGAGTCATCACCGGGTTTAGGTTTAGGTACCAAACCACTTATTATGCAACATTTGAGTTTGGAGTTAGGATATGAGTTTAGCAATGTCTTAGGCACCCAAACTTGTCCAGCCAAATGAGTTGGCCTCCACTCATATATTCCATAGCCTAGGTCTATCAAGGACCCCCCTAATGGAAAATTCCATCATGCATTTAAAATATAACCTACATGCACAAGCTTACTAGTTTACACATGCAGAACTAAGGTTCCAAAGGGTTTTTGACATTTTTGAAAACATTTTGAGTTCTCTTTTATGCACTTGAGCAAGACCTCTAAGTAATGTTATTTATAAGTATTGTCATAGGAGAACGAGGGCTTAATTCGTAAGATGTACAAAATGGAGTGTTCCCAATTGCCCCTCTATAGAGTTCACTTGATTCACTAGCTAAATCAAAAGCTTAAACAAATAAACAATTTTTTTCCCATATGACTTAAGCTCACCCACACATGATAATAGCTTAACTTTACATATATATATATATATTAGAAAACATTATCATACTTATTTTGAATTAATTCATACATTTTATATTAGGTTTTGGAATAAAGTTGAATAATTAATTTTGTGCTTAAATAAATTTTAATGCATGCATTTTTTTTTTAGGAGAATTGAATTAAATGAGCGGATTTGTGCAAAGAAGAAGGCTAATGGACTTTATTTGTACAAGGGCCATAATGAAGTAAAAGAAGGTAAACCCAATTAAATTTGAGTCCAATTGGAGTAAGGAATCAAAGGAAATTTGCACCAAATTCAAGTCCAATTTGGATTAGTGCATACACATTAGTATTTTAGGAATAAATTTTGACTTCAATATCCAATTGAGATGATTCAAGTTGGGTTGGAAAGATAGATTAAACGGCTACAACTTTGTAGTTTACCAAAAGTCCAAATTATGTCTTTAAATTGGCCAAAAACTTTGATTAAGTGAAGCCTGAAAATCTGGGATTTTCTCGAAACAGGAATCCAACTTATAATAGGATTTCTTAACCTATTTTAAGGCTCTTTAAGGAAAATTCAAAAGGATTTCTCCAAACTTAGGTTTTCTTAAAATTTCTTTACAATATTTAGAGCTTTATTTGGTATAATGGCTTGCTAGAAGCCATGCCAAGGCAAGAGATGAAACCCAACCATTTATTGGTATGTTCTTAACAATTATTTTATGATTTTAATGTTTATATTCTTGTATTATGATTGATTTACTTATCTAGAAAAATGTTTAGTTCAGTATAATTCTTTGATTTAGCATAGACCCCAGTAACTTTAAATTCTTTATATTCTTTGTTTATTAATTCACTAGTTTTGTTTTGCCTAAAATCAATACATGAAACTCCCTTAAACAATTAATTCTTGAGTTCTTATTATTCAATCATCTAACTAGAAAAGTGTTTAATTCAATATAATTCTTTCTTTCTTGTTTTAACTATTGCACGTGTTTGGTGTCGTGATAGTGATAATCAAATGGTTAAGATTGAGTCCAATAATTTTTTTGGCAATTTATTTGATTCTCCCACACATTCAAACACACTTGATATCATGGTGGAACTACAAAGTAATCATAGTGATGAAAATAATCTAAATATTCAAGATTTACATGATCACCAAACTCTCAAGGAATATTTGAAATCTACTAGGAGTAGTGCACCATCATGCATCATTTTTCCAACTTGTGCAAATAATTTTAATTTAAAGCCCGGTTCCATTTCTTTCTAAATTTCGTGGCTTAGACTATGAAAATCCCTACCCTACACTTTAAGGAATTTGAGGAGGTATGTGCTACCTTCCATGACCAATCATGTAATGAAGAGACCATTAGGTTGATAATGTTTCCTTTTTCTCTTAAAGACAAGGCAAAAATTTGGCTTAATTCTTTGAGACCTAGGTCAATTGGTACTTGGCAGGAGATGTAAACTAAGTTTTTAAAGAAAAATTTTCCAATTCATAGGACTTCAAGCACATGCCATGAACATGGTGAAAATATCATATCCTTCCACCTATTCAGATACTTGCAATCCAGGGTGGAGGAATCACCCAAATTTTAGTTAGAGGAATGATAATATGGTTGTACCTCATATACATCATTCTTCTAATTTTGTTCCCCCTCCAAAGAAGAGTCTTGAAGACACTTTTGTAACAATTCATGCAAACTAAATCCACCATTAATAATTATAACTCACAAGCCGTAAATGACATTAGGAGCACTCTCACTAAATTAACCACATCCTTGAACACAATAAAAAATTGTAAGCATCCATCTCAACCACAACAAAACTCCCAATGTCAGTTTTGTCTTGATGATTGTAGTTCCTCTGAGAATAGAGTGAGTCATGTTAAGTCTATAACTACTCTTCATATTAGCAAAATCATTGAAAAGAATATTTTTAAAAGTAATGAACAAGATGAATCTTCTAAAGTAAAAAGTAGTGATGAGGTCCTTGAGCTTGAATCTAATGAAATTGAGAGGTCCTATCCCTGCTCATTTTCCCCAAAGGTTAATTCCCACTCAAAAATTGAATCAAAATTTTGAAATTCTTGAAGTGCATAAGCAAGTTAAAGTAAATATTACTCTTTTGGATGCCATAAAGCAAATTCCATCATATGCTAAAATTTTGAAATATTTGTGTACCATTAAGTATAAGCGTAATGTACATAAGGCATTTTTTACTAAACAAGTTAGTGCAATAATTCAAAACAATAGACCTTCTAAGTTTAAAGATCCAGGTTATCCCACTATTTCATGTGTGATTGGTAATTCTAAAATAGAGAAAGTTTTGCTTGATCTTGGGGCAAGTGTGAATCTTTTGTCGTATTCAGTGTATGAACAATTAGGTCTAGGTGAGTTAAAACCCACTTCCTTAATTTTGCAGCTTCCTGGTCAATCTGTGATTGTTCCTAAGGATATTTCATACACCATCAACATCCTTAAGGTCTAACACATAATTTGTATTTGTAATAGAAAATACAAATGATTGTAGGATTTCACACATCAACACCTTTATGTTCATACACTTCATCATTTGTATTTGTATTCCTATGGGTGGCATCTACACAACCATCTTCGCTACACACACACACACACACACAAAGCCCTACTTACACACCAAAAACCAAAATATACAAATATGAAATGCAAAAAGGGGACAAGGAAAAAGTGAGTAGAGTTAGAAACCAAACTTCCAAACTTGTGGATTTTGAAATTTAGGATTAATGATTTGAATTGAAAATTTTTAGGATTTAGAGAGGTGATGGTGATGGTGGTGGTAGGACTTGGGGAGAGAGTAATGGTTAAAAAAAAAAAACATTTAATTCACTACAATAATTGAGGAGTGAAGTGGAGAGTGGAGTGCAGTGGAGTAAAGTGGACAAGGAATTTTTTATGACTTTATATATTTATTTATTTTTACTATGTTTTAACAGGTCGACAATGGCAACCTTGGACGATATGTGGTCACGTTTTACTCTGTCTGAAGAAGAAGTGCAAGGGGTGGACGTCCCAAGCAGCAAAGAAGCAAATGTCCATCGTCTTGCAGGTAAATTCCTTACCAAACATATCATTAACGCAGAAGCCGTAGCACAAACCTTCAAGCCTTTATGGAAACCTGTGGGTGAACTGAAAATACGGGATGTTGGAAGGAATGTTTTGGTGTTTGAGTTTGATGATGCCCTAGATCTCGAAAGGGTGTTGGAGTTTGAACCTTGGTCATACGACAAAAGTCTAGTGATTTTCCAAAAAATTGAATCTGTGGAATCAGCCCCATCCCTAGATTTTTCGGTGACATCTTTTTGGGTGCAACTGCATAATGTACCTGAGAAAAGCCTAACTTAAGAAACCGGAGAAGTAGTAGGTAATATCATACGATCCACTATTAGAGTAGCCGACCCAGAGGATGATGGTGAAGGCTGCGAATTTCTTCAGGTTAAGATGGCTATGAACATCACTAAACCTTTACCTCGGTGCTGCAAACTCAGGAGTGAAGGTCAACATATTGGTTGGGCCCTTTTAAAATTCGAACGCCTCCCAAACTTCTGTTACTGGTGTGGAAGGGTAAATCATGTTGAAAAAGATTGTGAGATTTGGCTTACAAATAGAGAGAAATTTGGAAAAGATGATCAACAGTTTGGTGACTGAATGCGAGCTGAGCAATTCAAACCATTCCATAAATTTGTAGTTGTGATAGCAGGTAGTACCCGTGGCTCTTCAAAGTGGAAGAAAGGTCCTTCTATGCCCAAGGACAAAGCGGTCAATCCCATGGCAGTGAGCTCTAATCCATCAACAAACTTCCAAGAATCAATAATGGAGACCGAGCCACCAGTGCAATATGAAGATACTAGTCATACGTCATCCATTACATGTGGGGAGTCGAAACTAAGTCATGAGAAGGAAAGAGTGATTGCGGGTTTGTCTGAAGGAGTAGCCAAGCTAGGTCGTGAAACTCAAAAGCAATTATATGATTACAATGCTCAAGCTGAACCGAAACAGGGTGGTGGTGTGTCAGCCAGTAAAAAGGGAGAAATATTGCTTCAGAGAGACAGAACCCTGTTACAAGACATGACCGACTCTCAAATCAACCTACCTAACAATGCTACCCTCAAGACTTGGAAGAAAATAGCCTGTGAGGTTAATACCCAACAGGAAAATGTTAACAGCCCTACTAGCTTTGAGTGCAAACCATTGATGGAATTGGATGAGCCACAACCAGTGAAAAAGAGGCGCATGCAGATTAGAGAGGTGGTTATGAAGGACTATTGTAAGGCGGATGCTGTTTGGCAGCTCCGCCAGGGCCAATGAGCTGCTTAAGCTGGAACTGTCGTGTGCTTGGGAACCCACAGACAATTGACAAACTGGTTGCCGTAGTTGTTAAAAAAGATCCCACGGTGGTATTCCTCATGGAAACTAAGTCTAATAATGAAGGTATTGAGAAAGTTCACAGGAAAATTCAGTTTGCTCATAAGTTTGTTGTTCCTCACCCAAACCAAGGAGGCGGCTTGGCCTTACTTTGGAAAGAAGATATTCAGTTAGATGTCCAGTCTTCATCTGACAATCACATTGATGCGGTAGTATGATCATGATGTATTATAAAAATATCTCCCAACCAATTTGCCAAATTATATATAAATCATTTATATAATTTTTAAGGTCATTCACAATCAATTAGTTCTTTAATAATTATAAATGAAATTTAAGATTAAAAAAAAAAAACATTGATATTTTTTCAGTTAATTCAAAATAAAAAAATTCATACAATGTTTTTGAAAAATCAAGATATATATAGAATATTTTAAAACGTTTAAGTATATAATCATATTGTTAATACTTCTAAGCTAATTTATTTTTGAGTTTTACATTTAAGTATTCAAATAATTGTTTGGAATATCTTATATTTAGATTAATCTTTTAGCTACATATATTAATGACTATTGATTGATTATTTTTATTTATTTATTTATACTTGTTTGAAATATATAGTTATAATTAACTTGATTTATGAAGTAGTTTAAGCGTAACAATGATCATGCTAACTCTAAAAATAGGCTTGCAAAAATAATTGAAACAAGCACAAAAAATAATTATAACTTATATTTACATTATATCTTTTTATATTAATAAAATATTTTGTTTAATTGATTATTCTTGTATTGATAAAAAAAAAATTAACTAATTTTGTTTTCAATATTTTATCTTGATCGTGTCCCTGAATCAAAATTCTAGTTCCACCACTAACCGGTCCCAAAATTTGAGAACAAAGACTTGATTGTTGTCAATTGAACAACTTCAGTCACGTTTCCAAAGAACATGAGCAAAAGAATTTAGACGTTCTAGTGACCACTTCTTCTTAATCTAGATTTCTAGTATTATAAAGAGTACAAGTATTAGGAACTCTTATGGCCCCGTGAGATTTAGAATTTAAGAGTGCATAAGAATCCCCTAGAACTAGTTATCAAAAACCATTTTGTGGTTCCTCTCACAAATTAATCCTAATAGAAACTATAATGATCTACATTTTTTGCAATTGAATGTGTGATAGCTAGTTATCATAAGCTCTTGTTTGATGGGGATGCTATAGATGCTAAGGAATACCCTGCAACAGGAAAGGTGTCACTTAGAAGATCATACATCTGAATGTATTGTAAAATACAACATATAAACATAATCTGAAACGTGGTTTCTGTTTTATGTTCGGTTTGAAATATTTGTGTTCCAGGCCATATATTTTAAGCTCTCAGTATAACATACAGGTTTTCTTCTGGTTTTGTAGGCAATAGGACATGGCATTTCAACTTCATTTCTAGACGAGATACGTCAAGTAACAAGGGATTTCTTCCAGCAGCCAATGGAAGAGAAGAATAAGATTGCTAAAGGAGTTAAAGACTTTGAAGGGTATGGAGCTGATCCTGTCCCAGAAGAAGGTCAGTCTCTTGACTGGTCTGATCGCTTGTTTGTTAATGTGTACCCAGAAGATACAAGGAAGAGCAAATTTTGGCCAGAAAGCCCAGCAGCCTTCAGGTGCTTCAACCTTGCCCTTCTTATTGCAAAGAGACCAAGATATGGTTGAATAAACCTAAAATGTAGTAAGAGAAATTAAATCCTGAAAGCACACACATCAATTGTTTTGGTATAATAGTTTTTTATAAATCATTGAAAATGATTAACTAATTAGTCAAATAGACAAAAATACTCAAAAACTTGTAGAAAACTTGCATCATAGATTTTTTTAATTAGTAACTAAAATGCAACCTCTTAAGGTCATTAATTTCTGCATAACACTAGACTGCTTGGCATCATAGGAATTAAATATTTACCAACCATGCGTGTACACACAAAGTATCAAAGCAATGTAAATATATCATCTTAATCAGCAAAAGTGCCAGTAGACATAGCAAACAAACAAAATGAAGGGATTCTGAACAGATAAAGAGCATGCACTTTAGCATCAGTGCTCTATGTTGTTTCACTCTCATAACCCCCCAACACACCACCCCCCCCCCCAACCCACCCCCCACCCAGTCCCCTCTTAAATGGGTTTTGTAATTACACTGAGAAAAAATTGACAATATAAATATGCTTGAGGTACTTGCAATTGTGCAGAGATGTTCTAGAAGAATACACAGTCAAGATGAAGACATTCACAGAGATTGTTTCCAAAGCCATGGCAAAATCATTGAGTTTAGAAGAAAATTGCTTCCTGAATCAGTTTGGTGAAAGAGGACTTCTGAAAGCACGTTTCAACTACTACTCATGTTGTGAAAGGCCTGATCTTGTTTTAGGCCTAAAGCCCCATGCAGATAATTCAGGATACACCATCATTTTGCAAGATGATGTAGAAGGCCTTCAAGTCCACAAAGATGGGAAGTGGTTTACCGTTCCCACAATCTCTCATGCTCTCCTTGTCCTCATGGGTGATCAAATGGAGGTACGGTATATGTGCAGCTAAATTATTGTGTAATCTAAAAGGCATACTCATGAATTTGCATGCGCTACAACAAAACAAAATTCTCATAGAGATCTTCTATGTGAAAACTATTATTGCTAGAGCTGGATTTTGCTTAGGCAGAAGTTTGCAGCATCTATTGAGCACTGAAACAATCTCTAGCGATTCACATTTAACTATCAATAAAATAACTTAAGCAGTGGCAGTATCATCATGGATCTTTCCTTTAATGAAAGAAAATTTACCTCTATATCACTGCAATTTGCATAATAAGAAGTTTGAACAGTTGAAAATATACATGGTAGCATTTTATGTAGAAGTGTAATACATGGTAGCATTTCATAATTGTTTGTTTACTATAATGGCAGATAATGACTAATGGAATGTTCAAGAGCCCTGTACATAGGGTACTGACCAACACTGAGAGGGAGAGGATTTCTGTGGCTATGTTCTATCACCCTGAACCAAAAAAAGAGATTGGACCTGAAGAAGGATTGGTCAACCAGGAAAGGCCAAAGTTATTCAAGAAGGTGAAAGGCTATGCTGTTACACACTGGGAATATTACCAGCGAGGAATGAGAGCTCTTCATGTGGCAAAAGTCTAGAATTGTACTATCTTAGTCTTGCGTGGTTTATGAACAAATAAGGTATTTCACCTATGTTACTTCAGTGGTAAACTCTGTTCTTTATATAAACAATTTGTAGACTCCTTTTTCCTACTTATGGCTTGGCTGCACGTTGGAGATATGCTTGATGTTAATACTTTGAACTTTGATCTGGATAATTGTAAACTAGTGTGGAACAAAGTCGTGTTGTTTCTTTGTACAATTATGGTTACAACAATATATTTTTCAGTATTTGTTTTGTGCAGATATCAGGTTACAGGTAACTAAGGAATTGAATCCTATGCACCAAACGAAGGGAGTATTATTTCCATGTATCAAAAGGGGAGCTGCTATGTACTTGGCCAGTGGGCTGTGGGACTTACAAGAGTGTGTTTGGTAGGGTGGAAAGTAAGATTGATAGAAAATGGTAGAGAGAAAATACAAGAAGGCCACCATGTGTGGCGAAGAAAGGAGCAAACACGAGCGACTCAACTGCCATGAGCTTAATAAGGATGTTGAGTGATGGGCCGGAGGTGTCCTTGAGTGGGTCTCCAATGGTGTCACCAATCACAGCTGAAACTAACAAAAATGCTAACTGCAATGGCAAAGATTGGAATGATGACAGATTTGTATCCTAGAGCAAGGCCAAATATAACATTAGTGGCAGCTCCAGTCCTGCAGGAATCGGCAACATCTTGCACGGGGCTGCAATAAGGAACTTTGTGGGTAAGTATATGCAAGTAATAAGCAAAAAGAAAGAATCATTGTCATGTTAATAATTTTAATACCTGTAGGCATTGCTAGTATAGTACTCCGTAACAAACCCAATAACAAGTCCTGCCCAAAGACAACACCCACGCACAAGAAGAGCTCCCTGTAAGCATGTTCGATGTCAGTAGTTGCATATCAATAATGACATGTTCATTATTTCATATATCTGAAAACTTAGGGTAGCCAATTAATGAAATTCAAGTGGATTAAAGCAGGATGAATTCAAACAATGTGTCAACTCAGTAATTAATCAAATCATTGAGCACATCACCAGGAAGTACATGGTCTTTTGTAGCTCATAATCCATTATCGATGTTCATTTTACAATCTAATTACTTATACAGCATATAATAGACTGGAAAGCACCTCCGGAGGATATAAAGTCAACTAACAGTAGAATATGGGTTATAGATAGCTTGTGTTAGGAAAATCTCTGACCCAATGTTAAACAACTCCATGTAAAGAAAAAGACCTTCCTTTGTGAACCTTAAATAATGTGCAAAAGTATGGTGCAACCAAGAATGTATTACACCTGGAACCTAACAACTATAGACCACCCTCCCCCAACGAAAAAATGAACATAAATCAAAATTAGAAATGATAATCAGATCTTTAAATTAAAAGTGCATGAGTAATATGTTTGAAAACGTATCTAGAGCCAAGAGTCTTGTAGTTCAACTAGTACCTCTTGATGTTTCCAACAGAGACATCCAGAGTTCAAATCCCCCTTCTCCGATTGGGCCGTAATGCATTTTGCACGTCAACCTCTTGAAGGTGACAGGGACTTCTCACTTCTCAGGTAGGCCTCCATTTCATGGGCAATGAAGTCATTTAATTTCTTCTCTTTTCTTTTTCTTTTTTTTTTTTTTTGTTAGTTGAAATTTATTACCTATTCAATGCTAAAAGTTAACGAAATCTGGACCTAGGTTACTTAGAAACACCAAACAAGCGACAATCAAGCCCTGCCACGACATTTTTAATGATCATAGATAGCACGCTTCCTATGCCACTCACATGGGAGATTCACATACATACCACCTCGTGCTTCCAAAAATGACATTAAAGTCGAAACCAATGATCACAAAAAAGAATCTTAAATCAAGGAAACCATTATCCCCATAAACCAAGCAAAAGAATCCAAATGATGTTGTTGTTCTCTAATGGATTGCTGAGTCAGATATGCGAAATCACCTTTGTCAATTTCAAATAATGAGTTACTAAATTATCATCACTCATCATTTACACACTTGCCTGCTTAAAATATCTTTCATCCCAATAATTAGGGATGGGTAAATAATTTGCTACCATAGTTTGAGCTCAGAACTAACTTGGCTGCCAAACTATTGGTGGGTATATTACACCCGTAAGTCCGTAACGCTCTCTCTTTTTTTGGATTTGTGATTCACTGCCAACAAAATAATATATGACACTAAGAATAAAGAATATACTAAAATTCATTCACTTATTAATTATTAAGAATGGATCTAGTAGCTAGAGATACACACTGGGATGTTGTTGAGCAGAAACTATAAGAACAAAGATATTATATATGATGTGAATTTATGCTCCCACACCCTCATAATGTAGTCATGGAAAAAAAAATCTTAACATGATGTATTAAAAATATCTCCCAACCAATTTGCCAAATTATATAAAAATCATTTATATATATACTTTTTAAGGTCATTCACAATCAAGTCATTATAAATGAAATTTAAGATTAAAAAAAACATTGATATTTTTTTCCGTTAATTCAAAATAAAAAATTCATACAATGTTTTTGAAAAATCAAGATATATATAGAATGTTTTAAAACGTTTAATTATATAATCATATTGTCGTGGAATTGGGCTTATCTGTTTCTGAATTTGAAGGTGATTCCGAGGTGGTGTGGAGGGCTTTGAGGGCAGCGGATGGAGCTTACTCATCCATTGGTGAGATTATCAAAGACACGATGTCTATTATAGGTTCACTTAGAACTTTTTCTTTCTCTCATACTAGGCGGCAGGATAATTGTGCGGCCCATACTTGCCAAGAGATCAATTATTTCTTTTCCTTTACTAGTTTAGATAGAGCATGTTCCAACAAACATCAGTTATGTTGTTATTTCTGATTTTCCAACAACTTAATAATAATACTCAATTTTGACTCTCCCAAAAAAAAAAAAAAAGTATTCAAATAATTGTTTGGAATATCTTATATTTAGATTAATCTTTTAGCTACATATATTAATGACTATTTATTGATTATTTTTATTTATTTATTTATTTATTTTTACTTGTTTGAGATATGTAGTTATAATCAACTTGATTTATCATACTAACTCTAAAAATAGGCTTGCAAAAATAATTGAAACAAGCACAAAAATAATTATAACTTATATTTACATTATATCTTTTTATATTAATAAAATATTTTGTGTAATTGATTATTCTTATATTGATTAAAAAAAAATTAACTAATTTTGTTTTCAATATTTTATCTTGATCTTGTCCCTGAACCAAAATCCTAACTCCACCACTAATCGGTCCCAAATTTGAGAACAAAGACTTGATTGTTGTCAATTGAACAACTTCAGTCACGTTTCCAAAGAACATGAGCAAAAGAATCTTGATAATTGAATTCGATTTCCATCTCACATAAGTAGGACGTTATTGTAATTTTCTTTTTTAAAAAAATTAGAAGTGGTCTGATAGTGAGGCTTGTCTAGCTTATTAGTTATAGGTTTACACCAGGCTCAGGCGAGGCGATTCAATTCGAGCTTAAAGTCAATTAAAATCCACAAAGCTGAGCTTGATCAACCTACAACTCAGTTCAGCAGATTATATATCTCTGGTTAATAGAACAGCACAATACACACAGTCCATATAGATATTCAATTTGCTAAAACATGTTTACTCCTTGTCTGCATTTGAGTTGCAATTAGCTGCATTCTGATGCGATTTGTATATGAGACACATGACCAACAACAATTGGCTGAAAAATAGGCAAACCAAATCCCAACATCTTCCTAAGCCACGTCAGTTTGCCCATTGACAAGTCTAAAATTGCACTTAAAATATTGTAAGCTTGTAACTAGAAAACAAGTGGTTGGTTTAAATTGGCCATAAGCAGCAAAGAGTTCACATGTGCTCCAATCATTCACTAATCACTATCCACCATAAATCACTATATAACATTATCAAGTTCTCAGAGAGATCCTTCCAGCCTGAATCCTATTGAGGAGCTGACAAAATGGCCGGAGTTTCCATTCCAACCGCGGATGTATTGCTATCAAGGCGTGTCCAGGAAATGGTTCTCAAAGGTGAAGAGCCACCACCACTCTATATTTGCAGAGACGATGATACTGAAGATGTTTCTTCTGCCTTATCTTCAATCCCTGTCATCGACCTCAGTCTCCTCTCATCTTCGGCAACAATCTTTGAACAAGAAGAAGAACTACAGAAACTTAAATCAGCACTGTGTTCATGGGGCTGCTTTCAGGTCTAAACTCAGCTTTGTGTGTGTGTGTATTTAGACGTTCTAGTGACCACTTCTTCTTAATCTAGATTACTAGTATAATAAAGAGTAGTAGTATTAGGAACTCTTATGGCCTCGTGGGATTTAGAATTTAGGAGTGCATGAGAATCCCCTAGAACTAGTTATCAAGAACCATTTTGTGGTTCCTCTCACAAATTAATCCTAATAGAAACTATAATGATCTACATTTTTTGCAATTGAATGTGTGATAGCTAGTTATCATAAGCTCTTGTTTGATGGGGATGCTATAGATGCTAAGGAATACCCTGCAACAGGAAAAGTGTCACTTAGAAGATCATACATCTGAATGTATTGTAAAATACAACATATAAACATAATCTGAAACCTGGTTTCTGTTTTATGTTCGGTTTGAAATATTTGTGTTCCAGGCCATATATTTTAAGCTCTCAGTGTTACATACAGGTTTTCTTCTGGTTTTGTAGGCAATAGGACATGGCATTTCAACTTCGTTTCTAGACGAGATACGTCAAGTAACAAGGGATTTCTTCCAGCAGCCAATGGAAGAGAAGAATAAGATTGCTAAAGGAGTTAAAGACTTTGAAGGGTACGGAGCTGATCCTGTCCCAGAAGAAGGTCAGTCTCTTGACTGGTCCGATCGCTTGTTTGTTGATGTGTACCCAGAAGATACAAGGAAGAGCAAATTTTGGCCAGAAAGCCCAGCAGCCTTCAGGTTCTTCCACCTTGCCCTTCTTATTTCAAAAGAGACCAAGATATGGTTGAATAAACCTAAAATGTAGTAAGAGAAATCAAATCCTGAAAGCACACACATCAATTGTTTTAGTATAATAGTTGTTTATAAATCATTGGAAATGATTAACTAATTAGTCAAATAGACAAAAATACTCAAAAACTTGTAGAAAACTTGCATCATAGATTTTTTTAATTAGTAGCTGAAATGCACCTCTTAAAGTCATTAATTTCTGCATAACACTAGACTGCTTGGCATCATAGGAATTAAATATTTACCAACCATGTGCGTACCCACAAAGCTTCAAAGCAATGTAAATATATCATCTCAATCATCAAAAGTGCCAGTAGATATAGCAAACAAACAAAATTAAGGGATGCTGAACAGATAAAGAGCATGCAGATTAGCATCCCCAACCCCCCACCCCAGTCCCCTCTTAAATGGGTTTTGTAATTACACTGAGAAAAAATTGACAATATAAATATGCTTGAGGTACTTGCAATTGTGCAGAGATGTTCTAGAAGAATACACAGTCAACATGAAGACATTCACAGAGATTGTTTCCAAAGCCATGGCAAAATCATTGAGTTTAGAAGAAAATTGCTTCCTGAATCAGTTTGGTGAAAGAGGACTTCTGCAAGCACGTTTCAACTACTACTCATGTTGTGAAAGGCCTGATCTTATTTTAGGCCTAAAGCCCCATGCAGATGGATCAGGATACACCATCATTTTGCAAGATGATGTAGAAGGCCTTCAAGTCCACAAAGATGGGAAGTGGTTTACCGTTCCGACAATCTCTCATGCTCTCCTTGTCCTCATGGGTGATCAAATGGAGGTACGGTATATGTGCAGCTAAATTATTGTGTAATCTAAAAGGCATACTCATGAATTTGCATACGCTACAACAAAACGAAATTCTCATAGAGATCTTCTATATGAAAACTATTATTGCTAGAGCTGGATTTTGCTTAGGCAGAAGTTTGCAGCATCTATTGAGCACTGACATGTGAAGACTGTGGAAGCTAT
Organism: Quercus lobata; assembly: GCF_001633185.2. Lineage (NCBI taxonomy): Eukaryota > Viridiplantae > Streptophyta > Magnoliopsida > Fagales > Fagaceae > Quercus > Quercus lobata. Next base: position 32,271,191 of record NC_044908.1, on the reverse strand, counting down.
CTAAACATCTCTAGCCATTCACATTTAACTATCAATAAAATAACTTAAGCAGTGGCAGTATCATCATGGACCTTTCCAAAGAAGACAGCGTCATACATTTCCAAAAAGGGACAAAAATACCATACTAGAAAAATGGTTATAAATCGCATAGGAAGGCCTATTAATGAAAGAAAATCTACTTCTATATCACTGCAATTTGCATAATAAGAAGTTTGAACAGTTGAAAATATACATGGTAGCATTTTATGTAGAAGTGTAATACATGGTAGCATTTTATAATTGGTTGTTTACTATAATGGCAGATAATTACTAATGGAATGTTCAAGAGCCCTGTACATAGGGTACTGACCAACTCTGAGAGGGAGAGGATTTCTGTGGCTATGTTCTATACGCCTGAACCGAAAAAAGAGATTGGACCTGAAGAAGGATTGGTCAACCAGGAAAGGCCAAAGTTATTCAAGAAGGTGAAAGGCTATGCTGATACACACTGGGAATATTACCAGCGAGGAGTGAGAGCTCTTCATGTCGCAAAAGTCTAGAATTGTACTATCTTAGTCTTGCGTGCTTTATGAACAGATAAGGCATTTCACCTATGTTACTTCAATGGTAATCTCTGTCCTTTATGTAAACAATTTGTAGACTCCTTATTCCTACTTATGGCTTGGCTGCACGTTGGAGATATGCTTAATGTTAATACTTAGAACTTTGATCTGGATAATTGTAAACTAGTGTGGAACAACGTCATGTTGTTTCTTCGTACAATTATGGTTACAACAATATATTTTCAGTATTTGTTTTGTGCAGATATCAGGTTACAGGTAACTGAGGAATTGAATCCTAGGCACCAAAGGAAGGGAGTATTATTTCCATGTATCAAAAGGGGAGCTGCTATGAACTTGGCCAGTGGGTTGTGGGACTTAAAAAGAGTGTGTTTGTTAGGGTGGAAAGTAAGATTGATAGAAAATGGTAAGAGAGAAAATACAAGATAGATTAATATTCTCTCTTGTATGGTAAAGTAGACAAGTGGAAGGACAAAAAAAAAATCCACAATTTCTAATCTTTCGAAAATAGGAGATCATGTCTAATATAGTTTTTTGAAGGGGAAAATGTCTAATATAGTTGATTTGATCATCTTATCAATTTAATACAAAAACATAATAGGAATTTAATACTCTGTGCTTTGCTTTTCTTTTATCCCTCCTACCAAACACAATTCAAGAAAATTAATAATCTCCTCTCCCCTCTATTTGTTTCATCTTTCTTACATTTTCTTTCCTCTCTACCAGGAGTTACATTACCGCATTCATGATCTATCTTATTTCCCTCATTTATTTGGGTAAAATTCTGAAGTTCTAACGGCCAACTTTTGTAATGTTTCTTTAGATTCCATGTGATTATCCTTTTAAACGGTGGAAAAATTGAGTTCCCCCAGTTTTTTAAACAAACTTCTAAAGGACATTGATGAATTTAAAAAGATAGGTTTTTTGAATAAAACCCCACAGCAGAGTGCTAAAAATACAGCCTATAATGAATGCCGGGATAGACATCATGGTCTAAAATCTTTGCTAAACCCTGCTTTTTTTCGGGAAAAAAGGTTTCAAACTAAATGATTGCAGAAACTCAATAGATCGTCAATCCATGTCTGATCATGTGAAGTGCATCCAAGTTGAAAGCGTTTTCCCAGTGAAATTCCTTGAAGGCCTGATGCACTCAAGTCTTAGGAAGGAAACTTGAAAAGGCACGAGTTGAATGCGTTTTCAATTTCTATGAAGTACGAACCCTTCAATAAAATCATTTTCCACAAGATTTTTGTAGTAAGCTTACTGCATAATGCAAATATGTAGTCAATATGAAACTTGCGGCCTATGTCAAGCGCAATTTTCAAATGTTATCCTCATATTTGGAAAAATCATTTCGCAAAGTTAATTCTCAAAGTTCATGATTGAATCAAACACTACCTAAGGGCAGAGAAGGATAATGATACAAGAAAAAAACAAGTTAATAAACCTCTTCTGGCGGACAAAATTAAGATAAAATTGAAATAAACTTCTTGCCCGCAGTGTTCTTTTTTGTCAATTCTCAGAAGATCTTGAAAAGAAGGCCACCATGTGTGGCGAAGAAAGGAGCAAACACAAGCGACTCAACTGCCATGAGCTTAATAAGGATGTTGAGTGATGGGCCGGAGGTGTCCTTGAGTGGGTCTCCAATGGTGTCACCAATCACAGCTGCCTTGTGTGGGTCAGACCCCTTCGGGCCAAGGCTCCTTGCATGCTCTGAAGCACCAGCCTGACAATTCAATCCCAGGAAAAAAAAAACTCATCAGTACCCTGAATTGGTCAAATAATGATGACCAGGAACTTGATGTAGAGAGAACAAATTAGCTACTTGATTTTTACCTCAATATACTTCTTAGCATTATCCCAAGCTCCACCGGTATTAGATGCAGATATTGCTATCTGTAAAAGCACAAACCCAAAGCCAAAATGCAAAGTAAAGTCAGCAAACAATTACACTAATCATATGCAACGTGAAGACCTATTGGGCATTCATAACATTTCTTTGACTAAATTACAAATTTATATTAGTTACTACTATAGTATATAATTTGAGAAGCACAGTTACTGCAATGTTTCAATAATTTAACATTACCTGCACACCAGAAACAAGGGAACCAGCCAGAACACCAGATAGGGTCTCCACGCCAAAGAAGATTCCAACAATAAGAGGTGTAAGCATGACAAGGGCACCAGGAGGAATCATCTCTTTGATGGATGCATCAGTGGAGATCTTCACACAGGTAGCATAGTCGGGCTTGGCAAGACCCTCCATGAGACCTGGAATAGTGTTGAATTGCCTACGTACCTCCTCAACCATTTTCAAGGCTGCACTTCCCACACTCTTCATGGTCATGGCAGAGAACCAGTAAGGAAGCATGGCACCCACAATCAGTCCAATGAAAACCTTGGGGGTCAATACATCAACGGTTGAAATAGCAGCACGGCTCACAAAAGCACCAAATAGAGCCAAAGACACAAGTGCAGCAGATCCAATTGCAAATCCCTACAAACATATGAGAATTGAAGCTCAGTGAAATCCATAAGGAATAAAACTTTGTAGAAGACATGTAATTTGTAGTTTAAAAAAAAAAAAATGATCTTTTTTTTTTTTGTTGGGTGAAAAAAAAAAAAACTAATCAAGGTAAAAGGAAACCGGCACAGACAAGCTGGCACAGTTGGTTACGAGAAACAAACAGGGGGTTCAAGGCTTGTGGGAGGCAGGAAGCAGCTTAAATTATGTTTCTATAGTCATGTTGGAAGTCACACTGAGGCATCTTCCCAGACTATATAAGACTAGTTCCATAAAAAATGAATCTGCAAAACTCTATACTAACAAATCATCATTTGCAAAATCAAAACGATAACAAAACTCAAGAACAGGCGGGTATCACAATACCTTGCCAATGGCAGCAGTGGTGTTACCAGCAGCATCTAGGGCATCAGTTCTTTCACGGATTCGGTGGCTCATGCCCGCCATCTCAGCAATACCTCCAGCATTGTCACTGATGGGTCCATAAGCATCGATAGCCAACCCAGTAGCAATGGTGCTCAGCATCCCAAGAGCAGCCACTGCAATTCCATACATTGCAGCAAAGCTGAAACTAACAAAAATGCTAACTGCAATGGCAAAGATTGGAATGATGACTGATTTGTATCCTAGAGCAAGGCCAAATATAACATTAGTGGCAGCTCCAGTCCTGCAGGAATCAGCAACATCTTGCACGGGGCTGCAATAAGGAACTTTGTGGGTAAGTATATGCAATTAATAAGCAAAAAGAAAGAATCATTGTCATGTTAATAATTTTAATACCTGTAGGCATTGCTAGTATAGTACTCTGTAACAAACCCAATAACAAGTCCAGCCCAAAGACCAACACCCACGCACAAGAAGAGCTCCCTGTAAGCATGTTTGATGTCAGTAGTTGCATATCAATAATGACATGTTCATTATTTCATATATCTGAAAACTTAGGGGAGCCAATTAATGAAATTCAAGTGGGTTAAAGCAGGATGAATTCAAACAATGTGTCGACTCAGTAATTGATCAAATCACTGAGCACATCACCAGTAAGTACATGGTCTTTTGTAGCTCATAATCCATTATCGATGTTCATTTTACAATCTAATTACTTTACACAGCATATAATAGACTGGAAAGCACCTCCGGAGGATATAAAGTCAACTAACAGAAGAATATGGGTTATAGATAGCTTGTGTTAGGAAAATCTCTGACCCAATGTTAAACAACTCCATGTAAAGAAAAAGACCTTCCTTTGTGAACCTTAAATAATGTGCAAAAGTATAGTGCAAGCAAGAATGTATTACACCTGGAACCTAACAACTAAAGACCACCCTCCCCCAACGAAAAAATGAACATAAATCAAAATTAGAAATGATAATCAGATCTTTAAATTAAAAGTGCATGAGTAATATGTTTGAAAACATATCTAAAGCCAAGAGCCTTGTAGCTCAATTGGCACCTCTTGATGTTTCGAACGGAGACATCTAGAGTTCAAGTCCCCCCTCCCCTATTGCAACTATCGAATATGAGAGAGAGAGAGAGAGAGAGAGAGAGAAACATATCTAGAATGTTCCTGAAGATTATATGCATGGTTACCAGTTAGTGTAGAATAAGAACTTATATGTGTGGAAAACAATATACTTAAAACAGCACCTTTCTACATAACACATTTGAAAGGAAAAACGAGTAAATCTTACCAGTTCTTCACAACTTTTTGAACCCCAAAATTGTAAATTGTGAAGGATGATGGCAGAGCAACCCAGCTAACAATCGCAATCCCCACAGTCATGAGAACAGTGGAGATGATTAGTTGCTTTTTCAGTGCTGGTTCAATTTCCTTGACAGCCTTGATTTCAAAGAAATCAGTTGCAAAGAGGGTTGTGATTAAACAGACAAGGATACCCATAGAACTGATGAGAAGTGGATAGCACATTGCAGTGAATTCATGGTTGATACCAAAGGAGGAGATGGAAGCAACAACAAGGGCAGCACAAGATGATTCAGCATACGAGCCAAAAAGATCAGATCCCATTCCAGCAATATCCCCAACATTATCACCAACATTGTCTGCAATTACCTGAATGAATGACAACGTACCTTAATCATTACAAACCCACAATAACAGTGGCTAAAACAGTTAATTTTAGAAAAGAGACATGGCTTACAGCTGGGTTTCTAGGGTCATCTTCTGGAATGTTTCTTTCAACCTTTCCTACAAGGTCAGCACCAACATCTGCAGCCTTAGTATAAATACCGCCACCAACTCTTCCAAAGAGTGCCATGGAAGATCCACCAAGACCATAACCAGTTATAGCCTCAAAAAGGCCTTCCCAATCATCACCATAGTACAGCTTAAAGAGATTGATAGTAATGTAAAGAACCAAAAGACCGTTTGCAGCAAGTAGAAAACCCATCACTGCACCAGATCTGAATGCGGTAATGAAGGCCTTCCCAACACCCTTTCTTGCTTCCAGAGTTGTCCTTGCATTGGCATAAGTAGCAATTTTCATTCCAAGGTAACCAGACAAAACTGAGGTTAAAGCACCAAGCACAAAAGAGACAGTGCTAAAGATTGCAGTTGCAAGTGCTGGCTTGCATAACTTTTCTGCATCATAAGTGCAGGGCTGGTTTTTTGTGCTGAAGCCCTTGACAGACCCCAAGAAGAGGAAGATCAAAATTGCAAAAGCAACCATAAAGACCCCAACATACTGATATTCGGTAAAGAGGAAGGATGTCGCACCTTTTACATGAATGCAAACAATAATTTTAATAAAATACAACCATATCTGGTGATAAACTGCAGCTTAAAATCTGAACATATACACAATTAGCTTATAAGAGAAGTGCCTAAACCATATGAGACTGCAAGCAAAGACTATAAACTGCTCCAAATAAATCAGGGATCATAATTATTTGGCCATTACCAATAAAGTAGCAAATCTGGCAATATCAAGTTGCAAACAGATACCCATTGTAACATAGAATTATGCAGTGCAGTGGTAGGAAATCTAAAGATGAAGAAAATTCAGGGATTGAAAAGACTGGTGTAATAAAAAAAAATTATCATCAATGCTAAAGCTACTACCAATTTTAGTACAAAAAGCTTTCAAAATTGTGTGGCAATGACTTTCATCAACAACCAAAAAAGGTTATACCCAATGCCACATCAACAACATAATAAATAAATTTCTTGATTACTTTTTTGTTTTATGTTTAAAAGTTGACACATAAGTTTGTAAGATTTATGTAGTAAATTTGTAATAGCCCTAACCTGACAAATAATCAACAAATGGGACATGAGCACTGGTTCATCCAAGACTATTGGAAAATTAATACATTATGATGAGATCGTTTAACCTTGTAATAGCCCTAACTTGACAAAAAAAAAGGGGGAAAATGAGCACTGGTTGTAAGAGCCTATATATATATATATAACCAAGCCTGACTTTTAGTTGACCTCATAATATTATGTCACAATTTTATACATAATTATTTTAATATATATTTTTAATTAAATTTAAATTTCTATTCTATATTTAAAATCTCCATTAAAATCTTAGCATATCATGTTAAAATACATAGTTCCCTATACAAATGCAATCATAATGAATATCTATTAATAACTATCATAATTATCAAATTTCATATTAAAAATATATATATATATATATATATATTATATTACCAAGGGTTATTGACAAATGTGTGTATATACACACACACACACACACACACACACACAAGAGAATCCTACTTTCTCAAACAAACTTCATTAGCATTAGACAGAATGCCATGCCCATGATGTTTTGCAAAAAGCAAGGGGCATTTTATCCCTGTGGCATCGCATTAGGAATATTCTTTTCAGCCACAAAACTATATCTTCTTCTTTTTTTTCCTAGGTAAGTCGAACCATTTCTTATACTGACACCATTCTTATACTACCACTAAAATCACTTGTTCAAAATACTCAGAAGTCAGAACGTAGATCCATTTCCACATGCCATATTCTCAGTTTTTTTCTTTTTTTTTAAATAATTAAGAAATACTCCTGAAATCCTTCATTTACATAGGACAAAAAAAATTAACTCCTCCAAGTAACGACAAGGTAAACACGAATAACATTTACTTTCCCAAACAACAACATGAAAATCGAAACAAAAAAAAGAAAGAAAACAACAAAGAATAAAACAAAATTGTTTTAAATGTTTTTTCTCTTTTTATAATTAATACACAATAATATCTTTGATCCCCAAAGATGCAACAACACGGTAAATAAAGCCACATACATTGAATGACAGCATTCACGTGCACCACACGAGCAGTACACATCTAGTAAACAATGGTAATACCCAAAAAGCCAAACGTATTTACATAGAAAAAGACAAAAATCATTAACATCCATCCCGGTAATAAAAATTGAAACTTGAAAATATACATTATCTTCTAGATCTAAAGTAAACACGGCAAAATAATTAAAAACATTTACTAATTAGTAATAACAAATAAAAATACGTCAAACCCAAAAGCTAAAAAAAAGCAGATCCAATAGTAAAAGCTTAACGTAAAGAAAGAAAAAGTCCATAAAAGGGTACTCTATCTCATACGTAGAAAAATTCAAAAAACGCGAAGGTTTCGTCAACTTTTGTTGACGTGTGAAACCCTATAATACACCTTGTTTGGTTGCGAATTTCCAAAGCGTAAAGTTCACAACTTTTTTAGTTTTTTTTTTTTTTTTTTTAGAAAACAGAAAAAACTACCAGTTCAGCTGAAAAACCATTAAAAAAAATTCAAGTTCGAAATTACACTTTCTTTTGCTCGTTTTCTTAACAAAAACAAGTCAAGAATATTATTTAGTAAGCTCAAAATCTGACTTTTCTTTTCTTTTTTTAACTTTCCTTCATTTTCTTAGTTGCCAAACGAAATCCAAAAGCTCATAATTTTCTGTCAAAACACTGCAAGAACCGTTAGATCTAAGCTCTCTCACCTTCGGAAATGGCGTTCTGAATCTCAGCGCACTTAACGACGACGTTTTGGTCGTTGATGCCGTCCTCCTCTTCGATCAAGTACTCGCCGTAACCGTTCTTGTTGTTGTTTCCGGACTGAGGCGGCGCGTGGCGCTCGGGCGTGACCTTCACGCGCGAGACTAGTATAAACTGCACGAACGAGAAGGCGATCCCGATCACAGCGCAGACTGGGATCACGATCTCCGTCGCCAGCTCCGAGAGCAATGCCATCCTTAGCCGGAACCCTAGCTCCACTCGCGTGTCCCCACGCGCCGGAAAATGAAAAGCCTAAGCTAAATACAGTACACACGCACACACTGTGAGAGAGAGAAAGAGAGTCACACAGAGAGTGAAAATCAGTGAGTGAAGCTCTTTGGGCTAAGGTTCAAGTGGTTTTATAATAAGAGGGTTAAGGATAAAAATTGCTTACGTGTGTTTTGTTGTTTGAAGGTGTTAAAATAAAATATTTTTGGTCCTCGTGTTTGGAATTATTTTTAATTTTAGCGTGCGTTTGCCGTTTGCAGCGTTTTGGATTTTAAAATTAGTTTCCACGGCACTATAGCAGTTTCAGCCATATCATATGAAAACCTACAGCGGATTATTTGCTACCGTATCTTTTTACTATTTATATTTTAAAATTATCTTATTACAATGTTTTTAATTTTTAATTTTTAATAAAATAAACGATATTTAAATTGGCTCTTAGTATTCAAGTTTTCATCATTTTTGTTTCGATCCTTCTATATTGAAAGAGAAGGTTAAAAAATAAATAAAAATCTTATTATTGGGACACATTAAACTCCAAACTTTTAAATAAATTTTTTTGTGTGTTCCAAATAACTTAATTAGTAAAAACTTTTATCATCGAAGTTCAAATCTCACTTACATCAAAAATCAATTGATGTATCAATTATCAAAAATTGATTGGTGTTTTAACCTGATGATAAGTTAAAATTTCATCATACATAAAATAAAATTTAAATTTAAAAATATTTTAAAACACAAATTGCTAATTAAAAAATGGGACAGTTAACGGATAACCTTAAATCAATTGTTAATAGATCATTTTAAGAAAGTTTTGATATCATTTTTATTGAAAATATAAAAAATGGTCAAAAACATTAGTTTTTTTTTATAAAATGTTTTTAAAAATATTTCATAAATCAATTTTTTTATAACATTCATTAACTTTTCTATTTAAAATTAATCTCTTCCTTTATTAAAAAAAAAATAGTCTTTTTCTAAAGTGAAATGACGGTTATGACTAAAATGATAAGATTTAAATAAAATGCACGAAAACTTGAGGATCAAAATTAAAATAAAGTCAAAATGTAAGGACAAGAAGGAATTTTTGCCTAAAAATGTGAGTTTTCGATTTATGATAGTGGCCGTTGGATTGAGGTTTATTATGTGAGATTTGAAAGGATCGTACGGTTGGTGAGTGGTGATTATCATATCTAGATGCGAGATGTGGGACCGAGGAATTGGTTAAGAAGGATTTGGATCTGGTGCAATACCTAGGGTATTGCACCGGGTGCAATTGCTATCAATGGTTGAGATTGATAGTTGCAAAAAGCAACTTTCAATCTCAACCATTGATTAAAAAAAATTAAAAAAAAAAGTTAACAAAAGTAAAAAGTAAAAATTTAAAAAGTAAAATGTAAAAAAAATTGTGAGAGTGGGGGAGGTGAATTGCACCCGGTGCAATACCCTAGGTATTGCACCGGATCCTAATCCGGTTAAGAAAACCCTTTCATTTTACCCAGATTATTCGAAGCATCTATGTCGGAATCGCTTTTATTTTACTCTCGATTATTCGCTTTTGATGCCTTTTTTTATGGAATATATTCCCTGCACCGCACCACTACTAGAGTCTAGATATGATGCGCCATCAACTCACAGATATATGTATATGTCTTGTCTCTTGTCCTTGTAAAGCTGTGACTGGGTCCTAATAAATATTATTACTTTTTTTTTTTTTTTGAAACTCCTAATAAATATTACTAATTTTTATCCAAGATTAATAGTTAATAAACCGGACATATCAGGTTGAGGAGTGAAATTTCCTAACTGAATAGTAGCTTCTTAACAGTGTAGATAAATTGTTTTAGGTAACCCATTATCAAATTATCTTCAGCAAAATAATTAAATTATTATTTTTTTAGTATTAGAAATTTTGTAGGCAATAACTTCTTTTTCAAAAAAAAAAAAAAAAATTAAGAATGTTGTATGATTTTTCTTTATCATCAAATTAATATGTTCATAAATTTAAAAAAAAAATAATAATAAATCAACCATAAAAGACCTTATCTATTATTAGTAAGGTTACACAAAAATAAACTTTTAAAAAACTAAAATTTAGGATTTAAAAATGAGTAAACTGTTGGATTTAGTAGTACTAGTTTTAAAATTCACAATTAATTTTTTAAGACTGAAATCCATAATTGAAGTATAATTTTTTGGCCATATAATCAAAACAAATATTTATTTTAAAGCAAAATCATTTTAATGTTTTTATAATGTGCAAAAGATTAAAAATAACTAGCCTCATCACACGCGATTGAGATATATTCAAATAAAGAGTGTGCTAATTTTTAGGAAAAAATTTTATCTGGTGTTTTTTTTTTTTTTGAATTTTGTTGAATTACAATTTTAACCCTATTTTTTATTTTTTATGAATAAAGATTACTAATTATATTAGGAGTATTTTTGACTTTTTCTTAAGTCATAACTAACTTTCTGAATCTTCTTAATATATAGAAATTATATAAAAATACAGTGAAATTATTCATTACATTATGCATAATGTATTGGGTGTGCAAAATATTTTCTGGTAAATAAGAAACAATTCCAATTTCCAAACACATATGATTTATTGAGATCCTTATCATTTTGCAAGGAGTAAAACTTTTAGAGCACTGACAGCTCGTGCCATTGTAAGAAACAGGAATAACTTTGTATTTACCTGTAGTTTAAAAAGTTTGGACAAAGCGCAGATCCAAAACGTTTGAATTGATCTCAAACAATCCACTATGTCGCAACTTGCAATTTAGAAAGTTATTTTAGGGATAAACTAACTACTAAAGTTACCGTAACAAATTATTTTACAAAATATTGATATGATCAATCTTTTATTCATTTTTATCTAAGTTCACAATTAATATCACTTTTTCATTTACCAATAATTGTTTACCACATCAGCAGTTTACAAGATTTTTTGTAAAATAATTTATATCTCTAGCATTATTCTAAATTACTCCATATTATTTTTCATAATTATCTTATATGGTAGATTGTGATTATTGTTTGTCACTTACACGCGAACTCATCGCTTATTGTATGCCACATCAAAATTAATGAATTATAACAAAATTGTGGCATAAAAGGTTGTTGCCTTCAAATTTTTCTATGTAACATTTAAATGAGTTAAATAAGTCACTACGATCAAATGACTAAAATTATACGTTGATAATATCTTCTGCGTAATGAATTGGAAAAAAATAGCTAACGTGGGGCCAACGATTGAAGCAATCATGACCGTCCGTGGACAAGTAAAGGGGGAGCATGGGGTGTGTTGGGTGGTGTTACATGGAGCAGGGGATGATGGCTCTATGTCACATATTCACATCACAGTAGAGGATATTGTGTTTGTGGGTCGTCTTTTGAATCGTGTTGAATGGCGTGCAAAAGCCTCCAATCGGATAATACGACTTCATTTTTTTTATTCTTTTTTCTTTTTTCCCTTTTTTTTTGGACAACCACCACTCTCAACTAGTATATATTATCTTCTCCCACTCCAGTTTCCAATTATGTTGGGGGATAATAGTATAATACTCAACAATAAAATATGAAAATACAATTCTTAATTTTGTGGTTTTTCATTTATCCGATCAATCATTTTTCTGGAGATTTTATAGACTATTAACAAAAGGTCTAGCTTATTTTTGGTACTTTTTAATTGGATATATTTTCTTATTTTAAATATATAATGATAATTAGTAGTAAATTTTAATTTTCATATTTTATTTAGTTAGTGGATGATATAACAATCTCTTATTAAAATAAAATGAAGTTTTAGTTAAAAAAATACAAAAAGTAAACTAAACCTATTAACAGATTGATTTCTTCATTTCATCTAAAATATTCCATTTTTACACTCTTTCTTGAGGTGTACAAAATAGTAATCTTGTTTCCTAAAAGTTAAATATTATGTTAGAGTGATGGAGGGTATTGGCAGGTCTTTGTCCAACAAGCTGGCTGGTTCTTTTGTTTTAGACTGCTCTCACGTTTTTTTTGATGTAGTCGTAATTGAGCATGAGTTAGTTAGAAATTTAGTGTAATTTGTTCAGTTTTTGTCGTTTCAGTAAAAAAATTTTGATTTACATTATTAAAAAAAAAGTACGTAAGTGTCACTTTGATAATGTTAAAGAAAAGTTTGTGTAATTAAAAAAAAAAAAAATTGATTGAACATTTTGAGTGTACACAAAGTGCAAAAACTATCTTTTAAACATTTTTTTAATTGACTTATTATATTTTGAGTGCCAACAAAAACAACTCCATATTCTTCCAGACATCAGTTTCTTAGATACTGAACATTGCAATGTTTAATTGGTTATGTTCAATTAAGGTATTTCAATAATTTTTATTGGAAATAAGGCATTTCAATCATTTTTATTTGAAAAAAAAAGTTTCCTATTTTTTGTACTACTTGGAAGGCAAAAAATATAAATTCTATGTACCATTTTTTGTGTTCCATTTTATACTCCATCAATTACAACTTGTCATATATTTATTTTACTTTCATTATAAATTAACCAAATTTTAAAATGGAAAAAAAAATTAAAGACATGACATAATATGATTGGAGATTACAAAAAATGGAATAGAGAATTTGTATTCAAGAGGGAACATGTAGCTTCACATTCTCTTGCTCGATGAGTTTTTATAAAAAAATTTCCTGAATTTTATAAATTTCTAATCATAGTTGGTTATAGCGATCTCTCATATAGTAATTTTCTTCTTGCTTATTCATGTTCATTTGATTAAGTTTATCTTCTTCTTAAAACAGAATATACAGTATTTAAAAAGCGTTAATCCATTTCAAGTTATAATTATATTTTTGCAAAATAAATTAAATAAATTAATGATATAATTGGTTGCAAAATAAACAACACTAATTAATAATATAAGTTTATCCAAATATACACATATGTACAAGACCATAGTTGGTAATGTAGGGGATTAAATATAAATATATATATATATATATATAGTATGGAATAATTGCACGTTTCATTCAGCTCAAGATTAAAAAAAAAAAAAAGGAAATTATAAATATACAACATAAAAAACAGAAATGAAAAAACCATAAACAAATGTATTGCATGCATATATTACGAATTTGAATAAAAATTTTCAATTTAGTAACATGCTTATATTATCTTAATGTAATTTTATAAGATTAAAGATATTATAAAAATTCAACTAATTAAGAGATTAATGAATTTAGTATATATTTTTCTTCAAATTTAGTTGTGTTTTTAAGGAAAAAATTATAACAAGTTAATGAATGGAATAATGCTTAGTATATTCTTTCATTCACTTACTTAGTCCAAAAAAAAAAAAGTATTTATTGTCTTGTGTAATTATCATTTCAAATGATTTTATTTTATTTGTTTTAAATCAAGTATAAAAAAAAGTATATAGATTATATATGGAATTAAAATCAAATAATTCAAATTATACAAAAATATTAATAGATGAAAAAAATTTCAAGATTATAACAAAAACATGAAAAGGTTGATGTTTAATATAAATAATAATTAACAAGGAACTAAAAATATTAATTTGGATAATTTAATTGTTTTTTTTTATACAAGATAGAATTTCTACTCTAACATAATCTAAGTATATATGTGTGTGAAACTCTCTCTTAGAGACTTGAACCTCAGCCCTTACCTCCCACACCCCATAAGCATTTATACTTATAAAGTGACCACTGGGTGCGCGATGGTATTTAATTGTTATATATAGTGAATCATCTTAACAAAATAAACAATTATGCTCATTATAAAAGCATTGAAGTTCAATTAAATTGGAGCATTTTTGTACAAGTATAATATTGGAAATGTTTAGTGCATGTTTAGTATACTTAATTATATAATATAAAAAAACATGTAAATTCTAATTTACTTAACTTGTAAAATTTTTAATAATTAAATAAGAGATCTAGAATTCAATCTCCATTTATACTAAAAATCGATTGGTGTCGTTCTCTTAATATATATCATAAAGTCTTATATAAAAAAAATTAATAATAATAAAAAAGACCTTTTATTTTAAATGCGTGGAAAGTTGGAATGGAGTCGGGGTGGAAGTAGCAAAAGTGAAAGCGGTAGTGAGACCTTTTTGGAAGCTTGAACATAATATATAATAAATAATAGCGGGAGGTTTTTTGCTTTATGATGAAGTGAGGAGTCACAAAGCACAACCCAACAAATTAAAGAAGTGTGGGACGTTCAAAGTTAAGACTTATTAGGAGAAGTGAAGGTTAAGACTCGCCTCTCAAGGCTCAAGATTCAAGGCTGGTCCCCCCCCACTCTACAATCTACACATATAACTCATCAGCTGAGGCCTAGTGAGGAGTGAGGACCCATCAGCGATCTCGATTGGGTCACTCAACTCCAACATTTCAGCTTTCAGCTTTGCCTTTTTAACCTAACTTAAACCAGGACTCCCCACCTTACTTCTGCACCTCCTAGCTTTGCTGATTGGATTTCCCACTTCCTAGCTAGCTACAACTCTAAGTTTTTGAACCACTGGGAGTCTGGGACCATGATATCTTATACCAAACATCTCCAAAACCTGCTTGTAATTTAAATCATACAACGTACTAATCAATTAATATGACCCCATCTTTCTTTCTTCTTTTGGAGATATGTACATGATGCATGATTAGTGGAGGGTGTTATGTTAACACAAAAAGTGTGAAAGAAGATTTGCATTCAATACGTGTATACAACTATAAAACTTTTGATCCATCTTTCATCTGTTCTAGAATCCTATGAGTTTTTGCTGGTGCATGTATAATTTTTGGAATTATTTAATGAGGGAAATTAAGTTGGAAAGCATACAGTTTCTTGGATTCTTATCTGCTTTGTTGTTCTTTTCGTATAGGGCTTTATTCTTTATTTCTTTTCCTTTTTCAATGTTTTCTTTTGTGATTTTTTTTTTTTGACCTATTCTACTCTAGTCTAATCTAAGTATATATATGTGTGAAATTTTCTAATGGAGATTTGAATCTCAGCCTTTCCCTCCATACCCTACAAGTACTTATACTTATAGAGTGATTATCGCACCAAAGATATATGGTGGTTTATGTGATTCTTATTATGGCTTTCATTTTTTCTTTTTCTTTTTCTTTGGAGGTTAAAAGAAGGCATTCAACTAATGCCAGAATTTAATCTATTACGTTAGTACGCTAATAAGTATTAAGTAGTAACTATATACTTAAAAATAACTAAACAGTTCTTGTTAATGATATGATATCCAATCTTGCAAATTTGCTTATTTCTTATAGGCTTTTTCTACCTGCTATTACGTGACAACCCACAAACTATAATAATTATATAAAAATAGTTGTTGTCATTATTTTTTTTGTCATTTAGATCATCATGGTTCACATTGTTAGTTCAATAAATAATTATTATCACTCATGCACTCTATTATATTTTATAGGTATCGTATCAAAGTAACCATGTGACCATGAATAAATATGCTAATCATTGTAAAAAAAAACTATATTTTGACAAGCTTTTCCATAATTATTTCAGTTCCACTGAACCTTGCTGTCGGCTCATTCGAAGCATCGGTTTTAATTAATACGCCATGACTTCAATTATAGGAGCTCATCAACAATAAGTGAAAATGCCAACCCTACCTAAATATTGTTCGAATAAATTTCTATTTTGGGTGAGGCAAAGCAGTTAGCCAGTAAATGCCTTTATTTAATTATTTCATGCCTTATGTGTGCAGAAGATGGATTTCATCGACAACCCCAAGAGGAGAAAGGGAAGATTCCCATCCATGAATGGAATATTCCCTTTTGAAATGCAAGAGAATTGTTGGAAAAAAACAAAGGGGAGAGCATAACTCTCTAGGGGTGCGTGCAGTTCAGCTACATCAGTTTTTTTCTAAATTTATCACCGAACTAATAGAGATCGGTTTTTTCATAATTGAAACCGATGCACACCGCCTAAGGTCAGTTTTTCGACCTATAGTGATGCGGTTTTTTGTGGTTGGTTTAATCAGTTTAAAAAAAAAAACTATTTTTTTATTTATTTTAATCTAAAAATTGGGTTTTCAAGCCCAATGTACACAACCTATTCAAGACATGAGTACACTTAAACATGTCCATTTATGACATGAACATGAACATAAATGGACAAAAACACTTCGCCCAAGCCTAGAAAACTTGTCCATTTATCACGTGAACTTCAATGCTAATTAGTTTATGAAAGTATGTATTGGAAGTGATAAATAAGGACCTAGAGAATTTAGTGTCATTTCATAAAATATGCTAAGAAATTTCACAAAGGTCTTGACATTTTCTCAATCAAGATAGCTAGGTGGACCAATGGGCTTTTTTCCATTTCCATTCGCTTCATAAAAATAAAGTTTGTAATGCCCATCATCCTCTTCCAACCTATCAAATGCTCTCACAAATTTCAAAGCACAATCTAACATGAGATAAGTCGAATTCCATCTTGTTGGCACATCAAGGGTTAAGGGACAACAAACATTTTGCTTCAATTTTCTCCTTATCAACACATTCTTGAGACTTCTTAAACATTGCAAGGGAGGCTCTCATGTATTGCACCACATTCCGAAAACCTTGGCAATTGATTCATGAATGGACTTCAACCCACTTTGCACTATTAAATTCAAGATATATGCACAGCAACGCATATGGATGAACTCATATGCTATTATCTATTTCTTTTGTTTCTTCTTTACATAATCAATTGTCACATCATTAGAACTAACATTGTCCGCAGTAATTGTAAACAAATGGTCTATACCCCACTTCAACAAACATGACTCAACCATCCTACCTATGGTGTCCCCTTTGTGATTAACTATAGGGCAAAAGTTCAAGATTTTCTTTTGATAAGTCCAATCACTTTCAATGAAGTGTGCGGTGACTACCATGTAGTTCAAGTTTTGTATGAAGGTCCAAGTATTCGTTGTCACACAAAATCATTGCCCAACAAAAGCCCTTCTCAAAATATCCACCTCACTAAAATAAATTTTCATACAAGCCCTTGTAATAGTAGTGGGATAGGGAATAGGAAATCTAGGCTCAACTATTTCCATAAATTCTTGAAAGCCTTAACGCTCCACAAATTTAAAATGTAGTTCATCACTGATGATCATCCTTGCCAACACTATTCTTATCCTCTCTTCACTATAGTTTGCAACCACTAGCACGTTTGAACCACTTTCCCCTTCCTTCTTAGCTTGGAAAGACAAAGTTTTTTACTTATCATCACAGGGAAAAGGCCACTTCTTACAAACATCCATATGGTGCAACATTCCTAAAGTATCATTTTTCTTACCGTGACAATTATATTGATTTTTACAATAATTGCATTGTGACTTTGGTTTCTCAGGATCACCACCGGGTAACTTAGTGAAATGCTTCTATACTATAGATGAGTCCTTACCACCCTATTTAGGTGGTAGTAGGGGAAGTGATGCACCAAGTCCAATAGGTGCTACAGGTTCAGGTGAGTTAGCACCACCAGGAGAAGGGGGGGGTCTTTAGGTGCACCAAATCCAGGTGGAGCATCTACACCCATCTAAAAACAATAATAATAGTCAATCAATTTCTTCTCAAGATCAAATTTATTTTTTCACAATCAGCCAAATATTAAACTAACAATTATGAATAATGAGTGATTAGAGATTACCTCTCGGAGAAGGATTGAAGAAGAGTGAGAACTCCCTCAGTCTCAATCTCCCTAAAAAATTAAAATACAGGAAAAAAAATGAGTACTTTTCAGAGAGAGAGAGAGAGAGTGATTAGTGCTCAGTGATTACCTCTTGGTGAAGGATTGAAGAAGAGTGAGAACTCTCTCAACTCAATCTACCTAAAAAATCAAAAGGCTGAAAAAAAAAAAAGTTTTAGAAGACTACTAGACTCATTGTTTGGAGAGAGAGAGAGAGAGAGAGAGAGAGAGAGAGAGAGAGAGAGAGAGAGAGAGAGAGAGAGAGAGTTTGTAGGAGCTATAGTGACTGATGAGGCAAAGAGCCAGTCGTTCCGAGAGCGGCGAGCTAAGAGAGAGATTGAGGCCTGACCGTATAAGAGAGTTAGGGTGTTTGGAGAGAAAAGAACATATTTATATTCTACAAAACCTAGCTTAAAATGACGCTGTTTTGTGTTTTGTGTGTGTGTGTGGTTTTTTTTTTTTTTTTTTTTTTTTTTTTTTTTTTATATATATAATTTGAACCTTTAAGTGAAATGATGCGTTTCATTTTAAAAAATAAAAACCAAATCTTTTATTCCTCATCGGTTCGATTCGGGTGTTCATCGGTGAAGGATCACTGGTCCGATGTCAGCACCACACTGGCATCAGAATGGGCTTTGCCTTCCGCTTACCAGCATCAGCTTAGTCAGTTGGTGCCAATGTCAGGACAAAATTGTCGACGCCAGTCGGTTGGGTCGGCACTATTCGAGACTTGCATAGTCCTATAACTGTCATGATTAGAAAATTATACAATAATGTCATATTTTTTTTGTTGAAAACGAAATGGGTAGGCCTCCCATTATCCACATTTGTTAAAAACATGAGTAAATTTGTATTTTTGTTACCCTTTTATGTCTCTCTATTTTCAAAACATAAAAAAATAAATAAATAAAAAAAAATAAAAAAAAACAAATCAAGAGAAAAGAAGATTTAAAAGCTAGGTTTTGTAAAAATTAAAACCTAACTTTTACATATTCTTTTCACGCATTAAAAATTGAAATTATGGACAAGAACTAATAATAAAGAGCCATACCATAAGCCCGCCCAAAAGGCCATCAAGTAAAACCCGGTTCCAGCTATCAAAGTATGGGGAAATTATTGTGTACTCTTAGAGTACCATAAATGTGTACTTCTTCCTCTCACATGAATGGTGAGTTCCACTAATTAAATTTATGGTGGGAATTCATGGTAGGACCCACCATTCATGTGAGAAGAGGGAGTACGTATTTATGATATTCCGGAAGTACCTAATAATTTTTCCAAAGTATGAATGAACTGTAAACCTTGCCTACGCTAGTAGCCCAACTGAAGTAATTGCCATTATTAGTAAATAAAAAATAAATCCAGTCAAGCATGTGAACCCTCGACCCCATAATTCCAGCAGTGAACCCGCCAATAATTGACAGAAAAGTCCGGCTGCACAAAAACGTAAATACCTATGGATTCTACCTTCAAGAAAAAAATTTAGAAATGATTTTTTACTTCATATATTATTGCATTTTAGAATGTCCTGAGGCACCACATCTGCCATATGATACACCCAACAAGCCTTATATTTAAACTCAATGGGTACAGCAGACAATCATCCCATCCATCATTTATTAAGTCACGCCTTAACATTAAAAATTGCGGTGAACTTAACTGATTTTTTCCTTTCTCTGGTTCAGGTGAGGAAATGCATAATTTCAATTTTTAATGTATTAAAATAAAAGATTTAAAAGTTGATATATGAAAAGAAAATGTAAAAGTTAGGTTTTATTTTTTTTTACAAAACCTAGTTTTAAGATCTTCTTTTTCCTTAATTTTTTAGTTTTTTTATGTTTTGAGAGAGGAGGGACATAAAAAGATAACAAAAATACAAATTTATCCTTATTTTTAATAGAGGTGGGTAATGGGAGACAAACAGAACTAGTTTCAGATAGGTAAAGTGCTAATTTTTAAATCATAGGCAGGTAAAGTGTAATTTCCCATTTTTCTTTTCAACCAGATAAAAAAAAAAAAAAAAATTTATCCCTTAATTTTTCCATCCTCCTAACTAAACACAAATAAGGGAAACTAAAATCTCTTCTATTCTCCCACTTTTTCACTTCTTACTAAAAAAGAAAATAATTTCCTATATAGAATTTGTTTGGTTTAGAAAAGGAAGTGAAAGAAAGTTGGTGTACTTTTACCTCATTTGAATTTCCATAGAGAGTACATAGTAGTGTTTGAATTTTGAAATTTGCTTCTAAAAAGGTAAAGGGTATTTCAGTAAATTAAATTCATTCACTTTATTGGGTTGTTATTTCTTTTCTTAAGAGCATCTACAGCATTAGAGCTAAAAATTTAGCTATTTAGCACTACAAAAAGTTACTTTATCTATTTTATCTACTCACTTTACAAAACATCTAGTAGCAGTGGATTTATTTTAGCTTTCAACACAATAAAATAATATAAACATCACAATAAAATAATATATCTACTACAATAAACAACAATCACAACCACCGCAACCGCTACCACGACCACTATCGCCATCAACTCTTCCACTACCGCCGCCATTGACTCTTTCACGGAAAATGAATAAATGCACAAACTATTTGACCAATTCTACAACTTGCCCTCATTTTTATATTTTAGTTTTTGAAGTATTTATTTATAGAACATGACACACACACACACACACACACACACATATATATATATATACCAATCATAAATTATTCTATATGAAGCAGACCCGGATTAGCAATTAGCAAATGAATTCAATGTAGCTTAAAAAATTGACAAATCATGAAATGGAAACCAAAAAGAAAAAAAAAAAGGACCCAATCGAAATTCAGCAAATGTACAACAAAGAACACTCCAAAACCACTAAATCATAAAAAGAGAAGAAACCCATATGAAATAAACTAATGCAGGCTAGGATTCTTAGATCTCAGCTAACATCCTTCATCAAATTAGCAAGAAGGAAAAAAAAATGGATATAGAAGAATGGTGCATACGAGAGAGAAGTGTGTTCTGCTGTGGACTGTGGTGCGGGCTTTGTGAAACTAGCAAGTCGATGGGTAGGGTTCAAGAGACCGTGGAGACATCGTTGGAGAAAGGAGCGAGAGAGACGTTGAGAGAGAAAGGGGTTTCTATGTCTCTGAATGAAAGAGAATAAGCTGAAATGGGTCGGTGACGTCGACAAAGGAACAAATATTATTTTAATCGGTTGGAAAATAAAAAATGATTTTTTCTTTTTAGCTCTCAGCTATGGCTGTGCACTGTAGCAATGAAGGTAAAAATTTTACCTTTAACTTCACTATTTCAACCCTCTAATCCCTTCTTAATGTGTCCTCTTCCCTCGTTTCCAAACAAAGTGTTAGTATATCATTTGTGCTTCGCTGATAATAATAAGGGTAAAATGCAAAATTAATCCTCTAAGTTTTTTCAGATTTTATTTTAGTCCTTTAACTTTGCTTTTATTCATTTCAGTCCCCTAACTTTCAAGTTTATTCAATTAAGGCTTTTCCATCAACTTTTGTAATATGTTGTGGTTAATTTTTCAATTTTATAATTTTTTCTTCAAATTTTTTAATTAAAAAAAATTCAATTAATGATAGACAAATATTTTCCAGACTTTTTTTTTTCAAAAAATTTTAACAAAAGTTAACGGAAATACCTTAATTAATCTAAAAAAAATCTGAAACTTAGAGAATTGAAATGAATAAAAGTAAAGTTACATGACTGAAGTGAAATCTAAAAAAAGTTAGACAGCCAGTTTTGCATTTTATACTAATAATAACGTAGCTACCTCGCGCATAAACCTAGGCTACATGAAAATAAAATATTAGGAAATTAAGGAAACAAACCTGGGTGTTTGCCTTTGGGAGCATGACAGGGGACTGGGCTAATCCCAGGTGGAATACTGAGCGAGCAGTCGGAGAAGAAGAAGCCAACGGATTTGCAGTTCAACAAAGCGCCGTTTTGTTGAGAAATCCACAGTTTGCTCTCCGCATTCCTCTTCCTCCTCCAAGATTTGAATGCAAACAGCCTTCACTATTTTCTGAATGCAAATCAATCCTTCTGTTCCACCAATACCGCATATAAACCTATTTAATTAAATTTGTAAGGGACGGATTTTGGGGCCCAAGCCCAGCGAGCGAGCGATTCTGGCCCAAAAGACCCTCAACAATGAATTTGTAGAGAGTGGGACGTAGAACTAGGTCTTGACAGAGTAAACATAATTGTTAGTAAGCCATGCAACCATTTGAACGTGGGAATACTTCATTAGGTTTCCTGGGATAACAGTTCGTAGGGTTGTACCCCAAAGTTTCGTCTACAGAATTCCTTTCTTTCTCTCTCTTCCTTTCCTTACTTTTTGCTCTCCAGCTTCCGATCCCCTGATCATGGGGGTTTTCTTCTCTTATATAGCATCCTTCGAATGATAATGACCCTACACTTGTTGATCATCTGGGCCTCTACTTGAGTGCCTGTCCCATAGGACATCCTCTCTCTTTTCTGTGAGTTGCACTAGCCAAGATAATACTGTTCTCCTGTCCTCTCCACATTAATGCGGTTGGAAAAGTAGCTTCTTTGCATTTAATGCAGCAGTTGTGGTTGCCCCCTGAACATCTAGCATTTTCCTTTGATTTTAGATGACCTTTCACCATGTAAAGGGTGTGAATTGGATTCCCGTTTGGTGCATCCGAGGAGGTACTCCTCCTCGGACGCCCCTTAAACAAGCCCGGCCCAACATGGTTGGGTTGGGGGTCCTCTATCTGTGTTTTCGCTTCCTATTATGGTTGGGCTTTGTATGGGTACTACGGCCCACAGTTTACTGGCGAACTTTACCCCTCACAAAATTCAATGCAAACAACACCTTTTTACTCTTCCCCCCAACCAAACATAAAGTCTTTGCTGCTGAAGAAAGTTTAAAGATTGCCGAACGGACACAGACAGGTATTCGTATATTTCTTGTTGAATAACGGTTTGTTCAGTCTTTAAACTTTTTTTTTTTTTTTTGGGTTGATGGGAACTATTGCTCTGCTCTGTTTGTTTTAATATAAAATATTTTTAGAAAAATATTTTTCAATTTTATAATATTTGCAGTAAAATATTTGGTCAAAAATATAGGGCCCGTTTGGTAACGTTGTTCTAGTAATGTTGTGGGTAAAAAAGTTTGTAAAAATACGTGTAATGTTGTTTAAAAACTAAAAACATATGTTTAAACACATGTACCAAACGGGTCTATAATATTTTTAGTCAACTAAGGGTCCGTTTGGATAGAACTTATTTTGCTGAAACTGAAAACACTGTAACAAAATAATTTTTAAATATGTAAATAGTACCGTGAGACCCATTTTTAAAGAAAAAATTACTGAAAAGTGAGATTTATAGGCCCCGTAAACAGTACATAGACTCACTGATTTATTGAAAAGGGTTGAAAAGTCAAATAGTGCTACTATTGTTCGTAAACAGTAGCTATTTGTCTCCTGTATCGCGTGCCAAAAAAAGAGAAAAACACAAGACTCAAAACGCCAGACATTATCCAAACCCACACTAAATCGACCCAAACAAATTTATATAAAATAATTTACGCTTAAAATATTTAGGCAAAAATAAAATATTTTCAGTTAATCAAATTAACTTAAAACAAATTTACGTAAAATATTTTAAGCTTAAAATTTTTGGAAAACATTTTACATTTGGTCAACAGTCCGATGCTTATCACTCTCGCACTTTCGCGCTAAAACTCTCCCTCTCGGATATCTTTCCAAAAAAATCCAGCCACCCTCTCAGACTTCTCTCAAAAAAACCCAGCCACCTCCGGTCCCCTCTCCCGCCAATCTCCAGTTCCAAGGTCCAAGGCACCACCGGCCAGCTCCAACTTCCGCCGGCGCCGCCCAACGCCGGCAAAACCAGGTACTTTTCTTCCTTTTTAGATTAGATTTCTCCTTTTCTTTTCGTTTTTCTTCATCTCTAATCCTTCTCTGGTTTTTCTTAGGTTCGATTTCTACTCCTTGCTGGAAAAACAACTCAAAGTTTCAGGTTTTATTTTTGATGAATCATAATTTTTTACACAAATTTATTTCTTATCATTTTTCATAAGGGTTTTTCGGTGTTGATTTGGTTGTGTGAGATTTATTTATTTATTTTTGATGATTTTGACATTGGTTGTTTGATATGAGTTAGGGTTTATGATTTTCAGATCTGGGTTTTTTTTTGGGGGGGTTTTATTTATGTGTGGCATTATGATAATTTGTGATGAACTTATTGTATACTAGTTTATGATATATGTTTGAGATCCAAGATTCCTAGTTAGAATTTGAAGTAGCAGATCTGATATGAATTCAATGTTTGATTCCCTTTGAGGCCATGTTTGCACTTTGTCTCACAATGTATGTATTGATAGGAGTTCTCGTATACTTGGCCTATTCATTGGGAGCTGTGACTTTAACATTAGCAAAAAAAATGCCGATTAGAATTGTCGGACACAGGGACTCGATGATTGTTTAAAACAATTCCCCACAACCATGTTTAACTAATGGCCCTGAAGCACTGTATATTTGTATATGAGATCATAATCATGTTAATCAGTTTATGTAAAAAAATACTAATAGTTCTTATCTTGGTCAATTATTTTTGTTTAGTTTTATTTATTTTACAGAATGTATGCACAAGGGTGTGAAAACTATTGATTACATCAAAATAATGAATATGACAGCACCATTGTTCACTCCTGGGTAAATTCCAGCCGTTGTAATTGCTGGAATAATAGCAGCTACTGCTCTAGTCTTGTGGGACTTAGCACGCCATGCATAGGTTGTGTCATCACAAACATTGATATAGGCTGTCTAAGCAAAGATTGAAAACATTATCTGAGATAATGCAAAATGTGTGTGTGCAGGCAGTATGCTAATTTGTGATGAACTTATTGTATACTAGTTTATGATATATGTTTGAGATCCAAGATTCCTTGTTAGAATTTGAAGTAGCAGATCTGATATGAATTCAATGTTTGATTCCCTTTGAGGCCATGTTTGCACTTTTTTCCTTGGATTAAAGGCTGTTGTTTATATTTTATACCAACCAAAGCATTAGCTAAAATAATCCAAAATAGGTCATATCAATCAGGTGGGTCTGAGTTAATCCACTGTTTATATTTTATACAACCATAATTATTGGTTAATTAGTTACTCCTTAGTTTAGGGCTACTTGACAATAAAGCAGCAGGGTCAGTTAGAGTATTTTTATACCTCAACTTGCTGAGTTATGAAGTTGGAAGAGTATTCTGATATATGTGTTTTGAGCTTTCATTTAACAATGGGGTGATTGTTAAATGAAAATACTAACAGATTCTCTTTCTCATCTTTACTGCTGCTTTATTAATTTTTGTGGTTTTGGTGATTTGTCACTTACCTTCTACAAAAGTAGTAGGAGGAAACCTTTATGGAGGGGCTTGTACCTGGAATGGAATGCCTTTGGCAAGCAACAATTATATTGAGTTGAATTCTGCTGGTTCATGGTCTGTAGACTGTAGAGTTAGTATTGAATACTGTTATGGTGTAGGGGGTGAAGGTCGAAACTGGAATGGAATGAGTGAAGTAGTTTGACTTAAGGGTGGGAGTCAAAACTCAAAGGGATTTAACTTTTTCCTTCTATCTTCTCTTATCTTACCAAAGCAGTAGGAATAAACATTGTTCCAGAGGCTACATGTATTGGAATTATGTCAAAGTGATGATTTTGCTAAGTTCATCACGCAGAATAGCAGCTGAACTCTACCACTTCCGCCTTTAATCTGGGGAAATCGGGGTTTGGGTCTGATATAGAAAGGGCTAGAGACAATTACAGTTTGCTATTGGAAATTATCCGGAATCAAATTGAGAGTTTAATTGACTTATAATTTATTCACAGATCTGATTTAATATAATCTTTAGATTGATGAGAGAGAGAAAGATTAAAGGGGCAAGTCAGAGTAATAGAGAGATGGTCAGGAAATCATATGATATCCTGAGCTGTCAATTCTCAATAATCTATCTACCACATATAGTGAGTTACCTTGGAGGTTTATTGGACCAAATAGTCTTATTGAATTGAGTAGGGGCCAAAAGACTAGTTTTGGGGTACAATTGTGCATAATTCTTCTCTGACCAGTCCATTGCTACAGCATCAGTTGAGCTGAACTATTCATTTTTTATAAATAAAGAATTTATACAGTCAACTCCAATTTCTTATTGTTATACCACTCAAATAAAAAATGTGGCTGGAATTATGATGATGCAAGGATCCAATAGTTAATGGTCATTTTGTGGTCGTTGTTTTGATTGTAGATACAACTTGGATGCTAGCCTGAAACTTACACATTTTTGCCTAAATATATATATATATATATATATATTCATTGAAAGTTTAATTAGTGATATGCTTAATATAATTGTATGCTTGTCTCCTTGTTTTGGTCAATTGCTTATTGCACAAAATTCTGTGCACTAGCTAATTACACATTTTCTCTACACAGCTTTCTACAACAAAAGAAGTTTACAAGATGATTTACAAGCTTCAGGTAAAGCTCAAAGAAGTGGTACTATAAGTAGATTAACCTTTTTAACCATTGGTGATGTCTCAGTACAATTTATCATAGTATCCCTTAAATGATCATAATCAATGTTATTCATTATTTTGAACTTGTATAAGTAGATTCAACCTTAGCCATTGGTGGTGATGTCTCAATACAATTTTAAAGTTTTACTAGTTTTTTTTATTTCTATTTTACGTTGTGCCAAACACTGGAAAATATTTTATACAACATTTTCATATACACTACCATACACTGTAAAATGAAAATATTTTCCTGCAAATATTTTACATGTAAAATATTTTACCTTTGCAAATATTTTACATCAAAACAAATGGAGTGAATAAGAAAAAAAAAGGAAAAGTTCAACCTTTGAATTTTCTTCTAGTTGTTTGTGTTTGTTTAAGTTATTTACATATGTTGCCCATGATTTGTGTTACTTTCCCTAGAAAAACAAAAAGAGGGGAAAAAGAGAAGAAATAAATGAATTATTAAAATTTGAATTTTGTTTGTATCCATTACTGGGAAGTCTAATTATTTCTGTGTTTCTGTTAAATTTTATTTATTTATGTAGTTAATGAAATTAATGTGTTCTCATTTTTCAATTGTCTGCTTGTATGGAGTATTTTGTCTTGTTGGGGGGGGGGGGTATTATCTTTAGCTTGCATGAAGAGTGGGAAGTAAAACATGGATTCATGCTGATTTGTAGGGTGATGTGGTGCAAGAAGTTCTTGAGATGTTCATTATAACCTAATGTTGAGAATACATGTGTGAGTGAAGTCTCACATTGAACAAGAATAACAAGAGTGAATGATTAATGTAGCATAATTGGGCCCAAACTCAAAGGTGGTGTCCATATATGTTTGAGGCTTCCCAAGGTGTTATTTCCCCAATACCTAAGCTCAATGATGCATTGGAATGCATGGAGGTTTTTATTTATTGTTTTTTATTTATTTATTTTTTTTCACAATTTGATATATTGAAACTAATTAGTTTCTTCCCTCAAAATTTAAGTTGAGTGATAATTCTTAATCATGAGTTAGCTATAGTGCTACTAATTTGGACCAAGATATAAGTACTGACTCAAGTTTGGGAATTAGCCTCTCTAAAAGTTGAGGGTAAGGCTGCATACCAATCACCTCTTCTAGACTTGGCATAAGCAGGAGTGTTGTGCACAGGGTATGACCTTTGAAAAAACTGAATACGAGGAG
Organism: Quercus lobata; assembly: GCF_001633185.2. Lineage (NCBI taxonomy): Eukaryota > Viridiplantae > Streptophyta > Magnoliopsida > Fagales > Fagaceae > Quercus > Quercus lobata. The sequence goes on along the minus strand of NC_044908.1, from coordinate 32,243,329 downwards.
AGAAAAGAACTGGATTCCAATGACTTATGAAGTTGAAGAAAAAGAAGAAGCTAGAAAAGAGAATAATTTAAGTAATGAAATGATAGTGTAATAAGGATTTTAAAAATAAAAAGAATTCTAATAAGAAGGATTGCAACAAAAAAAGAATTTGTTTGTCTTTCATGTCATGTTTGGGTGTGATCTATATAGTTTATGAGGTTTGGTGCTAGTTCTGTTGTATTTACTAAAGTGCATAGGGCTTCCTTCTCAAAAAAGAAAAAGAAAAAAGAAGTGTATAGGGCTTAAAGTCATGTTTTTATGACAATAGAATTAGCTTACTCACCAATTAAAAGTGAATTGTGAGATAATTGATCAACTGCTTTCCTAAATTTGGGACTGAGTGGTTACATATTTATTGTCTTAAATGTTTTTCTTCCTTTGTCTTTAGGGGATGTTTTGGTGTTAACATTGCGGATTTTCTGCATAGACCACCATTTCCAGAATTCTATATGCGAATTTGTGTAAAGGTATGGGAGGTTCTTGAGCACACTAATAGTATAATTGCTCTTTTATGTATCTTTCTTATGCCAATAAGTCTCATGTTGTATATGAAGCCTATTGGTGAGCAGTTGTAAATTTACTAAGGCATATAATTCCCACATCTCTCACCAATCTATTATTATCATAGCATAAATGTTTTGGTAGATTCTTACTTATCAAAAAAAAAAAAAAAAATGTTTTGGTAGATTGGATAAAATAGTCTGGGTTTTCGACAAATGCATCCCTTAACACAGTTCTTTCAATTCCTTCTCTTGGGGCAGTGAAAGGATGAATAAGTCATACAGGAGTTGAGTAATTAATTAAAGTAGATAAAGTAATGAATTCAGAAAAAAATTGATAGTAGTTCTGGAAAAACACGTGAACAAATGGTGCTTAATTGAAAGTCCCTAATACACAATTTGAATCTTGAACATGATCACTGAAAGAAAAGCAATGCTTGTTATTTTGTTAGCAAGCTTCATCGTCCTTCTAAAACCCTATTATTATCTTGTTCTCTTAAAGATAATTTTAAAGTGAAGATAATAAAATATAAATGAATATGATAGTCTTAATGCTGGAGAAATAACAGGAACATATAAATCATTGATCCTAAGGACCTTATTTTTATGCAGAAGCTAGCTGCATTGAATCCTCCACACTGTCAGTTACGTTTTGTCTTCTACCATGCAGAAGCACAAACCAAGTTCCTTCTCCAACCAATTGAG